>NC_053389.1:308658327-308977327 GCF_905171765.1 Bufo bufo
GGAAAACAGCCCTATCTTAAATAGAGCGTGCAGCCAACCGCTGCGACTTCCTGACCCCGGGTATAACGGAGTCAGGCGTGGTCCTCGACACCCTCGTGACACAGCTCTAACATGATGTTTCAATGCTTGACTTGACATGGGTGACAGGAAGAAGGGGGAGAGGTCGGGGGTTCTGTGCCCTGCTACTGTTGGGAATGGAAGCATGTCCATGGAGGAGAAAGTGGATAAGTTCCTGTTATGGGAGCCAAGTCGATGCAATTTTTAGGGGAATAAAAGGACCTGGTCTTGTTGCTGGATACTGCCTCAGTGTGGCTGTTAAAAATGATATTGACCCAGTGGCCTGTGAAAGACATGTACTGTCTCTGATCCATCTCCGTACAGCATTAAAATATATGGCCTCTGATCTCGCGAGACTTCAGTAACTAACTTCGGTATTCGATTTTTAAACTGGAGATGTATGTATGTACTTTTAATTTTTTATTTTTTGTATTGTTGTTTAGTAGGGTCATGTGCCTATATGTTTATTTATTTTTTCTAGATAACACAGTTTTTTGTGCTTGTTTTTGTATCTATTTGTATTAATTTAACCACCTCCCGTCCGCTCGTTGACTATAAACGTCCGGGAGGTGGTTCTCTATTTCTGAATGGACGTTCCAGAACGTTTGTTCAGAAACTGCAGCTGCACGCTAATCATGCAGCTGCTGATCGGGTTGCAAGCTTTCAGTGACAGCAGGGCAACCCAGAGAGAAGGCAGGGACAGTGCCCAGGTGTCCCTGCCTTCTGGATCGCTGCATACACAGCGCCCACCGAACGCTGTGTATGCAGAGTAGGAAGCGTCATGTGAGTGCAGGAGCTGTGAGGTATTTCAGAGATCTCGATCAGCCCTGCACAGCCTCTCTGGGGGGGTGTATTTCTCCTGTAACTGGGGCTACTATGTCAGCCCCAGTTACAGGAAAAATCAACAGTGAAAAAGAAAAGAAAAAGTGAAGTAAATGTCCCCCAGAGGTCTTGCAAAATAAAAAATAAAAAAATAAAGTGTTAAAAAAATAAAATAAAATAAAATGTTTCACAAGTAAAAAAAAAAATTCCCCAAGTAAGGAATAAAAAAAGATAATCAAGGTATAGGGCGAGCACTCAACACTTGGACCAAAGAGATAGCAAAATAACCGCATCAAAACCGCATATAAAAAACGCATGCGATTTTCTGATGTTGAAAGTGAATCCAGTGATCCAGGATTTGGCACAAGCTGATGGTATAAAAAGCGGAGTAACACAGGTGATGCTGTACCACTGACGAAGGGAAAGAGTTCCCGAAACGCGTCTGGGCCGCACACCTGTGAAAGTGATATCTCCGCACCTTATGCATGGCCATGCAGAGAAGATTATAACGGAAGAAATCTGAAATCCAGGACATAGAGCAGAGAATTGATCAACTACTGCTCTCCACTGTCCGGACACAGACCACATCCGAAATCCCGCGAGATCTGAGATCAGCAATCCACAGGAGCCAGAAGCAAGACGCCGACAGCGTCCCACGCCGCTCACCTCCCGCTCTCGTCTGCAGAGGCATCGACGAGCCACACCAACGGAGGTAGGAGAACTCCACCTGTGAATCCCACGAGACGGGTATGTTACTCTATCGAGTAAGGTGACTATATATCTTTTACTACCTGTATCCAAGGATATTGGGATATGCCTGCTCACAAGAGTAGGAGCTGCAGGGCTCAGCTGTTGTACGGCTGGACACTATTAACATTGGACTTGTGCTCAAAACTCGCAGCGCTACATACCATTTGAACGTGTTCTGGACATTAAAGTGCCACAATCCAGATACACTCTATTAGTGTTGTCAACATAAGGGACTGACGCCATTACCATTCTGAACTGTGGTTATTTATCAAGTATTTTTTATTCCAGATTTTATATGTTAATTGTAGATTTATGGTATATGTTCACGTGTTATACTATTGTGATTTAATTAAATTTTATCAAATTGCTATCTCTTTGGTCCAAGTGTTGAGTGCTCGCCCTATACCTTGATTATCTGCTATATATACTACTAGAGGAGGGGTGATCCTCTATATTGGGCTAGCAGCACCTTTATCCAGAACCCCGTCTGGGGTGAGCCACCATTTTTGAGTATTAAGGAATAAAAAAAAATAGAAAAAATAGAAAAAATTAAATAGACATATTTGGTATTGCCGCGTCCATGACGGTCGGCTCTATAAATATATCACATAATCGACCCAGTCCGATAAACACCATAAAAAATAAAATAAAAATTACTGTCAAAAAAAGGCACAAAAAGTGCAACACCAAGTGATCAAAAAGGCGTATGTCCCAATAAAATAAGTATGGTACCAATAAAACCGTCACCTCATCCCGCAAAAAATGAGCCCCTACATAAGAAAATCTCTCAAAAAATAAAATAACTATCGCTCTTAGAACATGGAGACACTAAAACATATTTTTTTTGGTTTCAAAAATGCTATTATTGTGTTAAAGTGAAATAAATAAAAAATAAATTAAAAAAGTATACATATTAGGTATTGCCGCGTCCGTAAAAAACAGTTCTATAAAAATATCACATGACTTAACCCCTCGGGTGAACACCGTAAAAAAAAAAAAAAAAAAGTGTCAAAACAAGCAATTTTTGTCACCTTACATCACAAAAAGTGCAACACCAAGTGATCAAAAAGGCGTATGCCCCACAAAATGGTACCAATAAAACCGTCACCTCATCCCGCAAAAAATGAGCCACTACATAAGAAAATCTCTCAAAAAGTAAAAAAAAATATAGCTCTCAGAACATGGACACATTAAAACATTATTTTTTGTTTCAAAAATGCTATTATTGTGTAAAACTTAAATAAATAAGAAAAGGTATACATATCAGGTATCGCCACGTCCGTAACAATCTGCTCTATAAAAATGTCATTTGACCGAACCTCTCAGGTGAACGCTGTAAAAATAAATAAATAAATAAAAACTGTGCTAAAACAACCAATTTTTTGGTCACCTTGCCCCATAAAGTGTCATAATGAATGATCAAAAAATCATATGTACCCAAAAATAGTACCAATAAAACTGGCACCTTTTCCCCTAGTTTTCAAAATGGGATCACTACTTGGGAGTTTCTACTGTAAGGGTGCATCAGGGGGGCTTCAAATGGGACATGGCATCTAAAAACCATGTGGAGTTCCTTTTCTTCTGCGCCCTGCCGTGTCAGGAAGGGGCAAATGGCCCAGATGGGAAGTGGTTAATTACACTGAGTTTGGCTTTTTAAGTGTTAACAGTGATTGTGTCGGGCGTGTTTCTCTTTGGGCCATGTGACCTGCTGATTGCATGGCCAGGTGCTTGGTGAGCACATAAGGCACAATCCATTGTAAGTTTCACATGTCATGAGGAAGGACCAAAATTGTCATATGGTCTGAAACGCGTTGACGAAACTATCCTGTATGAGGATTTTTAACCGCATCAATAAAAAGTGTTTCCTGCTTAGACGTGGAGCTGTATGTTTTTCTTCCAATATTTGTTCAACTGCAACCAGGTGCGGTATCTTTGCTCTTCTAGAAGAGGGAGAGGTGAGAGCTGCATTTACCATTATTGGCAATACCTAATAAGTCTATTTTTTTTTTTTGGGGGGGGGGGGGGATTTACAGAATAAAAAAAAAAAAAAAAATGTTTTTTTGTTTCCATTTTCTGAAAGCCATATATATATATTTTTTTGGGGGGCGATTGTCTTAGGTAGGGTCAATTTTTTTTGCTGGAAGAGATGATGGTTTGATTGGTACCATTTTGGACACATTTTTTGTGGTGTAAGGTGATAAAAAATAGATTTTTTAGCACTTTATTTTATTTTACTTTTTAGGGTGTTCACCAGATGCATTGGATCACATGCTATTTTTATAGAGCAGGTCGTTATGGACATGACAATACCTAATATGTTCATTTTTCTAACTTATTAGATTTTATTCAATAGAAGCATGTTTGAAAAAAAAAATCATGTTTTTGTGTCTCCATTTTCTGAAAAATATTTTTTTATTTATTTTTTAGACGATTGGCTTATGTAGGGGCTCATTCATGTGGGATGAGGTCACGTTTGATTGGTGCTAATTTTTGATACATATGACTTTCTTGATATTTTTTTATTTCATTTTTTGGGAAGTGCGGTGGGCAAAATTGCAATTCCATCATAGTTTCTCTATTTTTTTTATGGTGTTCACCATGTGGTAAAAGTAACATGATCCTTTTATAGACCAGGTCCTTACGGACGCGGCAATACCAAACATGTTTAGTGTTTCTTATTTTTTACATTTTAAACCAATTATGTGTGGATATAGGAAGTCTGCATCTTTTGCGGCCCCATTGAAGTGAATGGGTCCGCATCCAAGCCGCAAATACTGCGGCTAGGATGCGGACCAAATTAACGGTCGTGTGCATGATGCCTAAGCCTGATCAGGCTTAGATATACCACAGCAAGCCGGATGCCTGTGAAGGCGTCCGGTTGCCATGGTAACCATCGGGACACTGCCACAGCGCAACGGTCCGATGGGGGAGGGAGCTCCCTCAGTTTACCCTGCAGAACAGCGGCCCGATGGTTAGCCCCTCCATAAAGCGGTCTCTAAGGACCACGGCATGGAAGGGGTTAAACGTCCGACATCAGTGCCAGCACCACTGTCGGCCGTTTCAAGCAGAGTGTTAGTTGTACATTACAGCTAACACTCTACCCCACTCTGTCATCCTGAAAGGGGGGGTTCTGCATGCTCTGCCAACTTGAATGTGGGGGAGGGGGTGCTGTGCGCTCTACATCTTGAAAGGGGGGTGGGGATGTTGTGTGCGGGTTGGGGACACATTAAACCTTCAAGCATTGGGCCACTGCCAGGGCAGAGCAGCGACCCTATGGTTAGCCCCTTCCAGACAGCGGTCCCTAAGTACCATGGCATGGAAGGGGTTAAACAGTCAATTACCTGTATTGATTGAGTAGATTTTGGGTCCCATTTCCAGATAGATAACCTGTTGCATTGTGATTAGTTGGTGCTGAGAACGTCTGTAAACATAGGCCCATATTGCCTAGATAAGTATTGGTGGTGGTAGTAATTGTAGCTTGAAATATTGGGGTGTTGGAAAATTATGGGAGTAACTTAGCATAATGCTGTCATCTAAAAAAGGTGGCTGCAAATTTATGTGGTAAATTAAGAAGCTCAGTAGTATAATTCACCCCTATGATTCAGGATTGTCACATCTAGTAGGGATCTTCATATCTAGTATTTCAAGTGTTTTCACCCAGCTATTTAAAGCGTTAACCTAAATATTGTAAAACACATGTTGCACACTTGTATTGCTAGATTTTGCAAAACAAAACAACAACAAAAAACATTGAACTGTCTGGGCATGCCCTGATACAGATTTTGGATTAGTATTTCACATGGTTTCAGAGATTTAAAATGCTACCCTCTGTATTGTAAAACACACATTGTATTGCTATTTTTTTTTCAAAACAAATAAAACCCCATTGAACCGTCTTGAGATACCCTGATTTCGGTCTAGTATTTCATGTGTTCGATTTAAAACGCTACCTTCAGTATTGTAAAAGACACGCTGCAGACGTGCTATTTTCCCAAACGAAAAAAATTAAATACAATTTAACTGTGTGGAGATACCTTGACGCAGATGACACTCAGGTGTTTTCACTGAAATTTCAAATGCTATCTATCCTCTGGATGATAAAACATGCTTATTCCCCCCACACCAAAATTTGACGGGAAAATAAGGGTATTTCTGTTCAAATAGGAGAAAAAAAGTGTTTTTGAAGGTTGCTGCATTTGATGTTCTGCAGCAGCTGTAGGTGTATTTTTGCAGCTAAAAGACCCTGCAAGGCAAAAGCAGCCTGAGCTCTTGCCTTCCCACCCCAGACTGAAAGCTTTCCCTGCCTTGTCTTATTGAACACAGTAATTCTTCTTTCTAGCCTTTCCCTTTACTGTCCCTCACACAAGAATAGAAGCTTAACCACTTGCCGTCACGGTAATGCCGATAGACGTCCGGACGGCAGCGCTCTCAGGTCTCAGTGACGCCTATTGGCTTCATCTCGTGAGACCTGAGATTTCCTGTGAACGCGCGCTCACAGGAGCGCGAGTTCACAGGATTGCGCAGTATTCAAGTTTAACTACAGCCTGCCAGCGCTGATCATTGGCTGGCAGGCTGTAGATTTTTAAAAGAACCAATCAAATTGGTATATCAGACGCTATTTTGTAACTAGCGTCTGATATACCTGCTACCTGCTCCTCTGGTGGTCCCTTTTGCTTGGATCGACCACCAGAGGATACAGGCAGCTCTGTAAGTAGCACCAAGCACCACACACACATTAAACCCCCCCCCTGTCACTTATTAACCCCTTAATAACCCATGATCACCCCATATAGACTCCCTGATCACCCCCCTGTCATTGATCACCCCCCTGTAAGGGTCCCTTATCACCGTCAGTTAGTTAGCTACTTGTTAGGTAGTTATCGCCCAGCCCACCGCACCGCAGTCACTGATTAGTCGCTGATTAGCGTCATTGCTATCGCTAATCAGCACTAGTACTATATAGTATCTGTAAGTGATCAAGACTGATCGCCATTAGATCTATATCAGTACATTAGGGTCACCTTAGGCTCTACAAAAAACGCAATGTTCGCCCGATCAGGCCTGATCTTGTGCCCACACTTGCGTTCAGTCCGCCCCACCACAGTGACAGAAATGTTTTTTTTTCTGATCACTGCTAAAACACCGTAAAATCGCTGCGGCGCTATAAAGATCACTTTTGAGCTTTTTGGATCTTTATTAGCGATCGCAGCTTTACTTCGCAAGCACTCCTTTTTACTAGGCAGGTGTGCTCTTTTTCATGGATAGTCTCAGAGGAATACCCCCTAAATTTAGTTAGCCCAAAATGTCAAAAAAGGGGCATTTTTACACATTTGAATTCCAAACTACTTCTCACGCTTTAGGGCCCCTAAAATGCCAGGGCAGTATAAATACCCCACAAGTGACCCCATTTTGGAAAGAAGACACCCCAAGGTATTCCGTGAGGGGCATGGCGAGTTCATAGAAGATTTTTTTTTTTGGCACAAGTTAGCGGAAATGTTTTTTTTTTTTTTCTTAGAAAGTCTCATATTCCACTAACTTGTGACAAAAAATAAAATCTTACATGAACTCACCATACCCCTCACGGAATACCTTGGGGTGTCTTCTTTCAAAAATGGGGTCACTTGTGGGGTATTTATACTGCCCTGGCATTTTAGGGGCCCTAAAGCGTTAGAAGTAGTTTGGAATCCAAATGCGTAAAAATGCCCTGTGAAATCCTAAAAGGTACTCATTGGAATTTGGGCCCCTTTGTGCACCTAGGCTGCAAAAAAGTGTCACACATGTGGTATCGCCGTACTCAGAAGAAGTAGGGCAATGTGTTTTGGGGTGTATTTTTACATATACCCATACTGTGTGTGAGAAATATCTCTGTAAATGACAACTTTTAAAAAAAAAATATACAAAGTTGTCAATTTACAGAGATATTTCTCTCACCCAGCATGGGTATATGTAACAATACACCCCAAAACACATTGCCCTACTTCTTCTGAGTACGGCGATACCACATGTGTGACTTTTTTGCAGCCTAGGTGCGTAAAGGGGCCGAAAGTCCCTTAGGCTTTACAGGGTTGCTCACAATTTAGCCCCACCCAAAATGCCAGAACAGTAAACACACCCTACAAATGACCCTATTTCGGAAAGTAGACACCCCAAGGTATTCACTGAGGGGCATAGTGAGTCCGTGGGGGATTTTTTTTTTTTTGCCAGAAGTTAGCAGAAATGGAAACTTTATTATTTTTTTTTTTTCCTCAGAAAGTGTCATTTTCCGCTAACTTGTGAATTAAATCATACATAAACTCACCATGCCCCTCCGCGAATACTTTGGGGGTGTCTTCTTTCTGAAATGGGGTCATTTGGGGGGTATTTATACTATCCTGGCATTCTAGCACCTCAAGAAACATGACAGGTGCTCAGAAAGTCAGAGCTGCTTCAAAATGCGGAAATTCACATTTTTGTACCATAGTTTGTAAACGCTATAACTTTTGCGCAAACCAATAAATATACACTTATTGGATTTTTTTTTTATCAAAGACATGTAGCACAATAAATTCTGACACAAACTTGTATAGAAATGTAATTATATTTGAACAATTTTACCAGAAAAAGTTAAAAATACACTTTTTTTGAGAAAATTGCGGTCTTTTTTGATTAATATCAGAAAAATTAAAAATCTCAGCAGCAATCAAATACCACCAAAAGAAAGCTGTATTTGTGAGAAGAAAAGGAGGTAAAATTCATTTGGGTGCCAAGTTGCATGACCGAGCAATAAACCGTTAAAGTTGTGAAGTGCTGATTTGTAAAAAAGGGCCTGGTCACTAGGGGCGTATAAACCTGTGGTCCTTAAGTGGTTAATTATGACTTTATATTGACCCTAAGTTTGTTTTCTGTGAGACACTGCACAGAACCATTCACCCTCATTCACAGCACAACAAAGAATGAGTTTATTGGCTTATTGAGGCTGTTAGTTGGCCTGTGAGCCAATCAGGGAAAAGCCCTCCCCCACTTCCTATTTGGGTCTTCCTTCTTCCATCTTCCTTCTTCCTTCCTGAAGTTTTTCCAGCCAATTTTCATAGAAAGTAGATTTGAGTGCAGTTTTTGCACAATGTTTCCAATTTGCTAAAGCTTATTTTTTGCGGACACATTTTTGTCAAATTTGTAACAAATCTGATTAATTTAGAATCGATTCACACATCTCTCAAATAGAGGTATAAGGGCTCATTGCAAAGATAAAACTGCTATCCCCTTCTGGTATTGGTTAGTACTACCAACAGCAGCAGCATAGGCTGCATTTATGATGTGTATAGCCTTGGGCGGTACTCAAGGCTCTGTTAGGAACCTCATCAGAATCTATGGCATACGATTGTACTTTGATAATGGTGGCTATAATGTCTACTTCAGGATATTTAGTTTTAGTGATAAAACTGGCCAAGTTGTGTCCAGGTATGAAGTGTGTCTTATTGGTGTTCCTTGCATCAGTACAGTCTTAGCAGCTTTTAGTGGCAGGTTACCTTACTAACTGCAGTACTTAGCCCTGTAGATTGTAAGTTCTCCAATTTTCTTCTGTCTTTCTCCCTTTATCATGCAGAGATCAGTGAGTCTCTGTAGCTTTCTGGGCCTAAGAAGAGGGAACATATGGACTTTGTCTCCTCTGTCTTTGAACTCCAATCTAAACTGATTTAAGGTTAGGAGTGGGACCAGCCCAGAAGCCACATTCAGACCAGCTATGCTGAACAGTCATTACATAACAATACAATACATTAAATAACAGACAATTTGCAGATATCCCTTGTTCTGGGGTACAGCACTAGGAAGCAAAGTTTTTAAGATGGAGGTCGCCCATTTTGACCGTGGGGGTAAATTTGCCCCTGATCACATGGACCTCCCATGTCTACATTTCACACAATCTTGTTTTCCCTGTTGGTTATTCTTCATGTCTTTGCGTGTGTTTACATTGTACAGTGGGATGCGAACGTTTGGGCAACCTTGTTAATCGTCATGATTTTCCTGTATAAATCATTGGTTGTTACGATAAAAAATGTCAGTTAAATATATCATATAGGAGACACACACAGTGATATTTGAGAAGTGAAATTAAGTTTATTGGATTTACAGAAAGTGTGCTATAATTTTTTAAACAAAATTAGGCAGGTGCATAAATTTGGGCACCACAAAAAAGAAATGAAATCAATATTTAGTAGATCCTCCTTTTGCAGAAATTACAGCCTCTAAACGCTTCCTGTAGGTTCCAATGAGAGTCTGGATTCTGGTTGAAGGTATTTTGGACCATTCCTCTTTACAAAATATCTTTAGTTCATTCAGGTTTGATGGCTTCCGTGCATGGGCAGCTCTCTTTAAGTCACACCACAGATTTTCAATTATATTCAGGTCTGGGGACTGAGATGGCAATTCCAGAACATTGTACTTGTTCCTCTGCATAAATGCCTTAGTGGATTTTGAGCAGTGTTTAGGGTCGTTGTCTTGTTGAAAGATCCAGGCACGGCACAGCTTCAGCTTTGTCACTGATTCCTGGACATTGGTCTCCAGAATCTGCTGATACTGAGTGGAATCCATACGTCCCTCAATTTTGACAAGATTCCCAGTCCCTGCACTGGCCATACAGACCCACAGCATGATGGAACCACCACCATAGTTTACTGTAGGTAGCAGGTGTTTTTCTTGGAATGCTGTGTTCTTTTTCCTCCATGCATAACGCCCCTTGTTATGGCCAAATAACTCAATTTTAGTTTCATCAGTCCACAGCACCTTATTCCAAAATGAAGCTGGCTTGTCCAAATATGCTTTAGCCCACCTCAAGCGGCACTTTTTGTGCTGTGGGTGGAGAAAAAGCTTCCTCTGCATCACTCTCGCATACAGCATCTCCTTGTGTAAAGTGCGCCGAATGGTTGAACGATGCACAGTGACTCCATCTGCAGCAAGATGATGTAGGTCTTTGGTGCTGGTCTGTGGGTTGACTCTGACTGTTCTCACCATTCGTCGCTTCTGTCTATCCGAGATTTTTCTTGGTCTGCCACTTCGAGCCTTAACTTGAACTGAGCCTGTAGTCTTCCATTTCCTCAATATGTTCCTAACTGTGGAAATAGACAGCTGAAATCTCTGAGACAGCTTTCTGTATCCTTCCCCTAAACCATGATGGTGAACAATCTTTGTCTTCAGGTCATTTGAGAGTTGTTTTGAGACTCCCATGATGCTACTCTTCAGAGAAAATTAAAAGATGAAGGAAACTTACAATTGACCCCCTTAAATACTCTTTCTCATAATTGGATTCACCTGTGTATGTAGGTCAGGGGTCACTGAGCTTACCAAGCCAATTTGAGTTTTAATAATTAGTTCTAAAGGTTTTGGAATCAATAAAATGACAACAGTGCCCAAATTTATGCACCTGCCTAATTTTGTTTAAACAATTATAGCACACTTTCTGTAAATCCAATAAACTTCATTTCACTTCTCAAATATCACTGTGTGTGTCTCCTATATGATATATTTAACTGACATTTTTTATTGTAACAACCAATGATTTACTCAGGAAAATCATGACGATTAACAAGGTTGCCCAAACTTTCGCATCCCACTCTATATGTGGCTTGTGTCTACAGTTGTACTTTTTACTATTATCGAACTATATTTCCATGTTGTAACGCATTTATTATTTTATATTTAACCCCCATTGTCATTATGTGAGAGAAACACAGTTTCTTCATTTTAATAGTATATTTTCCTGTATATCACACTGTTCTTCCATCTTACAAAACTCTTTATTTCTATTTCCATTTCTATGTACTTTTCTGTTTGTGACCATTTGGTTCAGGCATGAAGCAAGAGCTTATGAAGTATGTAGTTTTTCTTATCAAATAATACTAACTTGTCACTAGCAGGATAAATGCTGAAATTCCCACTCAATGAGTCTTATGATCTAAGGGTGACATTTGCTTACTGAATTGTGTGCCCTATATAGCAGAGCAGTATGTAAATATTAATTGTATTCTTGACAATACACTGAGCTCAGCAGCATAGAACAGACATGTATGTAAGCCTTTGAGGGTCATTTATCAAGAGACGATGATAAATTACATGTCAGGTTTCTAAATGTACATGTCACAAAAGCACAGCGAGGATAGATACAACTACATAATAGGGTATTATTGGCCTGCTCTCTTCCTATTTACTTTATTTCCAATTTAATAGTATCATAGAAAAAGTACATACAATATAAAAGGTATTAAAGCAATTACCTCCAAACTTTTTTTATGTGGGTTTATTTAGTTATATAGTTCATATATATATATATATATATATATATATATATATATATATATATATATATACAGTACAGACCAAAAGTTTGGACACACGTTCTCATTCAAAGATTTTTCTTTATTTTCATGACTATGAAAATTGTAGATTCACACTGAAGGCATCAAAACTATGAATTAACACATGTGGAATTATATACATAACAAACAAGTGTGAAACAACTGAAAATATGTCATATTCTAGGTTCTTCAAAGTAGCCACCTTTTGCTTTTATTACTGCTTTGCACACTCTTGGCATTCTTTTGATGAGCTTCAAGAGGTAGTCCCCTGAAATGGTTTTCACTTCACAGGTGTGCCCTGTCAGGTTTAATAAGTGGGATTTATTGCCTTATAAATGGGGTTGGGACCATCAGTGGCGTTGAGGAGAAGTCAGGTGGATACACAACTGATAGTCCTACTGAATAGACTGTTAGAATTTGTATTATAGCAAGAAAAAAGCAGCTAAGTAAAGAAAAACGAGTGGCCATCATTACTTTAAGAAATTAAGGTCAGTCAGTCAGCCGAAAAATTGGGAAAACTTTGAAAGTAAGGGCTATTTGACCATGAAGGAGAGTGATGGGGTGCTGCGCCAGATGACCTGGCCTCCACAGTCACCGGACCTGAACCCAGTTGAGATGGTTTGGGGTGAGCTGGACCGCAGAGTGAAGGCAAAAGGGCCAACAAGTGCTAAGCATCTCTGGGAACTCCTTCAAGACTGTTGGAAGACCATTTCAAGGGACTACCTCTTGAAGCTTATCAAGAGAATGCCAAGAGTGTGCAAAGCAGTAATCAAAGCAAAAGGTGGCTACTTTGAAGAACCTAGAATATGACATATTTTCAGTTGTTTCACACTTGTTTGTTATGTATATAATTCCACATGTGTTAATTCATAGTTTTGATGCCTTCATAGTCATGAAAATAAAGAAAACTCTTTGAATGAGAAGGTGTGTCCAAACTTTTGGTCTGTACTGTATATATATTTATATATTGTGCACCCACAGACAGGAGAGGAGTACATGATTAAACATCATTTGACTTGTGACTCCTCATATGTAGTATACTTGCTGGAGTGTCCCTGTCATCTCCTCTATGTAGGGGAGACTACATGGGACGTCAAGATAAGATTGAATCATCACAGATACACCATTAGGAAAAAGAGATTAGATTTACCGGTGTCTAAACATTTTACGGAAGCATTACATACCGAAAAAGACCTGCGCTTCAGGGTCATTGACCAGATCGCCATGCCACGACTGGGGGGGGGGGGTGACAGGTCGGTGATGCTGAAGCAGCGGGAATTATATTGGATTTTCCAATTGCAAACCTTGAAACCTCGCGGACTTCACCAGACATCAACACAATTTCTATCCGCTCCTCACGTGTTAACCTCGGCGATATGTCAATGGCTGTAAACAAAGAGAAACTTGTAAATAACTCATGAAAGAATAAAAAAATTTTGTGAAATTGTTTTTCTTGTGAAATTCCCAATAAGTTTGATGTGTCACATGACCCTCTTCCTATTGAAAAAACAAAAGTAGGATTCAAAATGGCCGACTTCAAAATGGCCGCCATGGTCACCACCCATCTTGAATAGTTTTCCCCCTCACATATACTAATGTGCCACAAACAGGAAGTTAATATCACTAACCATTCCCATTTTATTAAGGTGTATCCATATAAATGGCCCACCCTGTATATATATATTTATATATCATTCATTATAGTAACATAATATATTGTAGCTTTCACACTAGACACTAGATCCCACTACGATGACTCTTACTCTTTTGCTAAGATCACTTTTCAGCTGTGTACACTGGGGTTATGGGCAGTAGTCTTCTCTAGTACAAAGTTGGAGATACACAAGATCATACCATTGACAAGTGATAGGGACAGCTTAGCTCCCATTTTGTTTCCTGCACAATGACCTCTACATGTGCCAAAGACCATGCTCACTACACTTTCTTATTAGAAAATAAGTCATATGTTTCTTAAAGAAGTTTTCCGGAAGTTAGTCTAATTAGGGTATGGTACTAACCTGTGGAGGGAAGGTCTTTTACATAGGACAGCCTCCTTGGCTTCCTTGATGCTGTCATCCCCGCTGCACATTCGAGCACTAAGGGCTTTTCATGACTGATATGGCCACTTCTTTTCCTGTTCAGATTAATTATAGTCAATGCAGCCGAACAGGAAAAAAAAGTAACAAAATCCTGTTGGGACCCAGGCAGAAGAGACAGCAGTGCATGACAGTGTAGCAGGGATGGCGGCATAAGCCCTGTGCCCTACACAGGGATTGATGCAAACTGCGCTGTCTCCTATGGATCTGTTCAGCTCCAGATTACAGTTCCTGCACTACCCCTGGCCTGTCGCTGCAGTGTCCCTATGCTCTCCCTATTCTCTCCCTACAATCTCCCTATACTGTCCCTGCACTCTCCCTATCCAATATTCTACAATTAAAGGCTTTCTTGAACATGGTCCCTAGAGCTTGTCACATCTCTCCCTATGGGGATGGGGCTTTTAAAGGGATGTGACATCACAGGGGCTGGTTAGCTGCAGATTGGTTGTCTGCACGGCATTATGAGTTATCTTGTGTTCCTGGGTAGAGATGTCGCAAACATAAAATTTTCCGTTCGAGAGCGGCGAACGCACATTTCCGCAAATGTTCGGGAACGGGCGAACCGCCATAGACTTTAATAGGCAGGCGAATTTTAAAACCCACAGGGACTCTTTCTGGCCACAATAGTGATGGAAAAGTTGTTTCAAGTGGACTAACACCTGGACTGTGGCATGCCGGAGGGGGAATCCATGGCAAAACTCCCATGGAAAATTATATAGTTGACGCAGAGTCGGGTTTTAATCCATAAAGGGCATAAATCACCTAACATTCCTAAATTGTTTAGAATAACGTGCTTTAAAACATCAGGTATGATGTTGTATCGATCAGGTAGTGTAAGGGTTACGCACGCTTCACAGTGACAGAACAAGCTATGACAGACCAAACTCCCCGTTTAACGCACCGCAAACAGTCCATTTGCACAACCGCAAACTCCCCATTTTCACAAGGTTGGATACCAAGCTAGCCATGTCCCGTTCCTTGTCCTAACTGAGGTCATTGAAGGTCTCTTCCTCCACCCAGCCACGTACAACACCAAGGGTCCCCGAAAGGTGACAACAAGCCCCCTGGAACGCCTGCTGTGGTTGGTCTTCCACCTCCTCAAAGCCACCTTCCTCCTCTGACTCCTCTTCTTCAGACTCCTCTCTCTGCGTTGCCGCAGGTCCAGCAATCGACGACGACAAGGCTGCTTCTGGTGGTGATGGTGACCACAACTCTTCCTCTTCATGCTCATCTACAGCTTGATCCAGCACTCTTCGCAGGTCACGCTCCAGAAAAAACGCATATGGGATGAGGTCGATGATGTTGCCTTGGGATTGACTGACCAGGTTTGTCACCTCCGCAAAAGGACGCATGAGCCTACAGCCATTGTGCATGAGCGTTCAGTAACGCGGCCATAAAATATACCCAGCTCCGCAGAGGCTGTTCTCTTTTTTTTTTATTAAAAAAATCTGTTCTTACCAGTTTAATCTCTGTTTTGTCCCCTATCAGGGGCCGGTGTGGTGTATGGAATAGATTTTGGGAACCGGGAGATTCAAAAAGATGCTTGGTCGGTCCTCTTACTTCCAATTTGGGGCACTGCGCGTGCGCCGTGCAATTTACTGTGCTCCCAGATATGAGTGGTATGTTAAGTAGTACTATTCCTATCAGTTTAATCCCTGTTACGTCCCCTATCAGGGGAAGTGTATGGAATAGATTTTAGGAACCGGTAGATGGAAAAAGATGCTTGGTTGGTCCTCTTACTATTCCTATCAGTTTAATCACTGTTACGTACCCTATCAGGGGACGTGTATGGAATAGAGTTTAGACAACCGCAAAGAGTTGTCAATAGTTGACACACTCATGACATAAATTTTATTCCTCTATGCGTCAATCTTGGTAGTGATGACTGTGCTCATGGGCACGTTTGGGAGATTGCAGTCGATGGCGGTTTTTCAAAGCCTATGGTCGTGCTGAGGTAGTTCAGTGACAGTTAAGTGACCCAGAAAACAATGATTCTGCAGTGTGGGCCCATTGTTGGCCTAGTAGGCTTTAATGATCACCTTAGATGATCACAAAGAAAATTTATGTTTTTTCTATGCAAAATTATCCAGCCGATCGCTTTTGGTCTGTTCACAATGAAGCAACGACCTTATCTCATCTGGGGTGTGCCAACATTGCCATTGCCAACACACTCATAGAGGTGATCGCTTCATTGTGATACGCAAGCCCCTTCACCACAACAAGGTAACGATCACGAAGGGGAATTGACACATGTATGTGCCTTTTTTTTTTGTTTTGTTTTTGCAGCCACAGTGCAGCACCAGAGGCCAGAAAAATTTGTCATGTACACATGCCTGAAAAATTAAGTATTGCTGCAGCGGCCGGAAAAAATTATGTTTTCCAGTCAGAAAAAGCACTAAAACATTGCGGCTTAAACTCTAGTTGGTGGCGGAGAAGTCACGCAAGTAATCCGGCATGCAGAGATTAAATACAGCAGCGTGTGGACCATTTTATAGCCCAAGGCATCTCATCAGGCATTTTTTTGTCAAATGCATCCCCCACTGTCAGTCCCTTCGGGATCCATGCCTCATTCATCTTGATAAAGGTGAGGTAATCTAGACTTTTTTGACCTAGGCGACTTCTCTTCTCAGTGACAATACCTCCTGCTGCGCTGAAGGTCCTTTCTGACAGGACACTTGAAGCGGGGCAGGCCAGAAGTTCTATCGCAAATTGGGATAGCTCAGGCCACAGGTCAAGCCTGCACACCCAGTAGTCAAGGTGTTCATCGCTTCTCAGAGTGTCGATATCTGCAGTTAAGGCGAGGTAGTCTGCTACCTGTCGGTCGAGTCGTACTCTGAGGATGGACCCCGAAGGGCTGTGGCGATGCGTAGGACTTAAAAAGCTCTGCATGTCCTCCATCAACAACACGTCTGTAAAGCGTCCTGTCCTTGCCGGCGTGGTCGTGGTAGGAGGAGGATTACTTTCACCTCTTTCCCTGTTAGATTCCCGTTGTGCTGTGACATCACCCTTATACGCTGTGTAAAGCATACTTTTTAACTTGTTTTGTAACTGCTGCATCCTTTCCGAATTCCGGTAATTCGGTAACATTTCAGCCACTTTCTGCTTATACCGGGGGTCTAGTAGCGTGGCCACCCAGTACAGGTCGTTCTCCTTCAGCCTTTTTATACGAGGGTCCCTCAACAGGCATGACAGCATGAAAGACCCCATTTGCACAAGGTCATCAGCTTGAGTTTGCAAAAAAGTATGAACAGTGTACAGTAGAAGATTGGAAAGGGATGATTTTGAGTGATGAGACGAAAGTCAATAGACTCTGATGGGTGTAAATGAGTCCAGAAGAAACAAGGGAAAATGGGGCTAACAGATTGAGAAATTGAAGGAACTGTCAAGTTCAGTGGAGCCTGAAGTAGAGGTGCTGGATTGGCTCTCACAATCCCCAGACCTCAACCCAATCGAACATTTGTGAGTAGAGTTGAAGAAAAAGCTGTACTCGTAGCCAAGCCAGTATGCACCAACATTGGGAACGTAGAGAATAGACCTGGGAACATATTTTGGTTGAGACATGCTTGAATCTGATCAAGAATTTTAGGAGCAAAACAGTAACAATGCAGTTACATGACAAGAA
This sequence comes from Bufo bufo, assembly GCF_905171765.1. Taxonomy (NCBI): domain Eukaryota; kingdom Metazoa; phylum Chordata; class Amphibia; order Anura; family Bufonidae; genus Bufo; species Bufo bufo. The sequence continues at coordinate 308,676,003 of NC_053389.1, forward strand.
TCTGCATAACTAATCATATGCTAAATAGTTGCAAGTGCAATTTATGTATGAGATAACCAAGATGATTGTCTATAAAATGATGGTATTCTCACGTTCGAAGCTATAGTGGATGGGGAGATATGAAGCCTGAAAGTCAAAAGTTCCAAACATTGCTACCCCATTGCTCATCAGTGTATACGTTTATAATTATATGTAGGTGCTTTGGAACATGGTAGTGCAAGTAATCTTTATATTTTTTTATTGTTTATTTATTTTTGTTATGGGCAAACTGGGATGATTTGAATTTTTATAAACTTTTTTTTTAACTTTATTTACTCATATTTTAAATCTCCCTAGGGGACTTTAACAAGTGGTTGTTGCATTGCTTGCCCCTTAGACTACAATGAATTACCATTGCAGCCTATGAGAACTGTGCTATGTTCCTTTGGAGCCCTGCTACCTGCAGGCCTACTGCTTTAGTAGCCTTGGATCTTTCTGAAACATTGAGGCTACTATAGGAAACAGCTGCCCCAATCATCATGCAGGGGAAAGCATTTTACGATTGCCATGGTAAAAAATGGCCACAGCATCTGTGAGGTTAAATTTCTAGGATTGGAATTATCCCTGATCGCAGCAATTAGCCCCCGGTGTCTGCTGTATGAAACATCAGAAATCCAGTAGCTATGATGCTCACTCTGCTATGAAGTAGGTGCCATCTTTAAACACCCAACATTCCCCGTAAATCTACAGCGGATGTCAGGAAGGGGTTAAAGGAATAAAACTTTATAAAACATGGTAATAAACTGCAGTTGACATGACAGTTGACTATAGCTATGTATTACATAAACATCAAAAATACAATATGCTAAGGCACTTAGATCCATCTTCAGATCCTTTATATGGAACAAAAAGAAAGCTTGTCTTTCATATGACACATTAAGCCGGCCCAAAAACCTAGGGGGAATTGCACTACCAGATCCCGAACTCTACGGCAAGGCAATCCTCCTTGCTAGAGTAGTAGATTGGCTGAGAGCCCCATTAAACAAATCCTGGGTAAATATGGAGCAACACATGTTAGGCACTTCATTCAGAGCCATACTCCTGGGCTCCAAGACTACTCACCTGGCCCTTGCCCAAGCCACTTCCTTAGTGAAAGCTACTCTCTCTACTTGGGACTGGTTTTAAAAATCACAGTACTCAATTCCCCTTCCTTCCCCGCTTTTACAAATTAGGGATGTCCTAAATTTGGCCCCTAAAGCTTTATACGACAGCCTACCTCTTAAAATTAGTCATTTCCCTTTGAGGATCCAGGAACTTTTTAGACTCACAAACCCTTACACTGTAATACCTAGAACAAAAAACAGGGATCCACCATCCTTACACAAACTTCTTACACTTTTTAAAAGCATACCTCTCCCAAAATGTAAGTCTCAATAATTTATACCGACCTCAGGTCTGGTTTGAGAGCTTAATCAGCTGCCCTCAAAATCCTCTGAAGCTCATTTCGCAAATCTACAAAAAACTCAGAATCCCCCCCACCAAAACCACCCCAGCCTTTATCAGACTCTGGGAAAAAGATCTTGACACCACTTTTACCAGTTCTGAAATTGAGCACATTCTATCCTCCCCCCATTAATCATCAAGATGTGTGAGAATTCAAGAAAATGGATACAAGATCATTACAAGATGGTATAAAACCCCCAGACAAGACTTACTTGTTCTCGACATCCGCCTCTGACATTTGTTGGAGGTGCAAGAAAGACAGAGGCACCTTCCTCCATATCTGGTGGACTTGCCCAAGTATCAAAAAATGGTGGGAGCAGATCTTCCAAATATGCAATCAAATATGCCAAACCTCATATAGTCCTTCCCCTGAGTCCGCCCTTCTAAACCTTTACACTTCCTCCCACAGCCTGGAGCTTTAGCTGTTTAAATATATGATCATGGCTGCCAGGTTTTTGATACCTAGGTATTGGCTCTCTGAGAAGCTTCCATCAATGGAACAATGGTCCCTTAAAGTCGACCAGCTTTACAGACTTGAAGAGATTTCTGCTTGGGAAATGCGCTCAATCCATAAGTTCAATAGTACCTGGCTTAAATGGAAGGTCTTCAGAGAACACCTTGTCTCTTAAAACCTGGACATTTTACGCCCCTACATCTATTTCCTTCTTTATTTTCTGACCTTGCGCCGGTCCTGCTCCAGATTATCATGCTCTAGGGTACTCACCTCTAGCTCATGCTCAGGTAGATGCTCAATATCATTACGGTGGCCCCTCATAAACTAAGCTACACTAAGAACCACAACAGAGATCCAAGATCACTTGAACCTTTATGTTAATATGTTTATTACATGTTACTTTTAGGAGGAATTTGATCCTCCAGATTGTGTACTGATATTTAAATCACTTTTAGCTCATGCTTAAATAGATGCCCATGATCACAACGGTGGTCCCTCCTAGACAAAGCTACACTAAGAACCACAACAGAGATCCAAGATTACTTGAACCGTTAGATTAATATGTTTATTACATGTTACTTTCAGGAGGAACTTGATCCTCCATATTGTGTATTGATATTCAACTCAAAAAAAAAAATTTTAATAAAAAAAAAAAAACAGTCCAGCAAAACCTGCCTTATAAAAAAAAAAAATACAATATGCTTTTTTAAAAGTATGATGAGTTTGTGTGGTGTTCCAGTAAAGGTTATTATTTTTCCTAATGCACTGCATTTTACATTTACAATACAGGATTTACTAAAAGGGAGTGGGCTATGCAGCTGTAAAACAGTAAAATGTACCCACATTATGGCCATCTGAATGTGGCCTAACTTGATAGAACGGTAGTATCCTCCCACAGTGCCACATTGATAGTTAATGAGCTCATGAGCTCAAAATGATCCAACTCTAATGCTTGTTAATAGAAATTATTTGGCTGTATGATTGGCAATCCAATGAACAATAAAAAAGAGCAATAAAGTACTTTTTCCAGACATAGAAAAAATGTGACACCTAAGATTAGCATAAACACAACATTTCACATATAATGTCTGTTATCTTCTCCCTATCAAAAATGAGACTGCAGAGATACAGTACCTTACAGATGTACTGCATTTCAATGTGTGCTTACTTTGCTTTTGCAGTCAGTACTTCCTTGTCAAGCTTTATGCCAAATTGGAGTTGGATTTATTACTATGAATCCCAACCCAATAAGAAAGTATGGCAGAGTGATTAAAGTATTAGCCTGGAATTCACATTTTTATTGGCCCAGTCATTTACTTTATCTTTCTGCTTTGTAATGAAAAATGGCATTGATAGATAATTGCAAAACTTATACTAGTGGCACATTACAAGGACAGATTAGGTGTACTAGGTTGAAATATTGTATTTGTATTGATACTTTTTAGCTTGCAGTTTAAAAGACCTTAAAATATATCCACATATAATGTGGCTCATGGGCCCTGGTGCAAGAATTCAGCTTGGGCCCCCATTCCCTCAGTGCTTTGTGGCAAGGAGCAAGGGTGCACCTAGCCTTTCTGCTGCCTGAGGTGTAAAAATTTAAATTACACCCCCCATGCCAAATTCTTAAACTATCCCCTTCTCTCCAGCCCTACTGTTAAATACATAATTGGAAACATTACATACAGCTCTACAAACATACAGGGGAATACAGCACCACATACCTCTTACATTCAGTGGTGTCTTCTCTGATGTAGGCATTCTCTTTCCTCATCTCCTCCATTCAGATTAGACTGCAATGATGATTTCCATCTTTTGGCTGCAGTGTTTGACGAAAATATATCTTCGTTTTCTATTTTTCCATTATCCTCCGACCTTCTCAACACCCCAATACTGTGGCCACTGTGCTCCCCAATTCTATACTGCAGAAACAGATAAACCCCCTGAAAATACTAATATCACACTAAAAGTGCCCCCTTCCATTAGTTACTGGCATGCAGTGCTGTAAAAAACAACTGCGCCCAGCAAATAGTGTCACATATAGAGTTGAGCGTACCGAACTTTAGGGTTTTCGGCACCCGGACCTGAACCCGAACATTTACGTAAAAGTTCGGGTTCGGTGCACAGCAGCCAATCAACAAGCGTCATACTACTTGCCCCAAAAGGCCATCACAGCCATGCCTACTATTGGCATGGCTGTCATTGGCCAACTGCAGCATGTGACCCAGCCTCTATTTAAGCTGGAGTCACGTAGCGCCGCCCGTCACTCTGCTCGGATTAGTGTAGGGAGAGGCTGCAGCTGCTGTGAGGGAGAGATCAGGGAGAAATTTTATCAAGAACTGTTTTTTGTACTCAGCGATCTACAGCAAAAGTGTTTTGTGGGTGCAGTGCACAATTTTTTCAAGCCTGCCCTGAGCCAACTACTGCTGAAAACAAACTTTTTTTTCTTCAGTTAGTCAATATTAATACATGATCGGCAGCCATTTTATGCAACAATAGTGCACCAGAACAGGTTATCTGCAAGTCCAGAAATACAGCTTTGGCATACTGGGGTGAAAAAAGCCTCTAAAATACTGCACATCTGGGATTAGACAAGCATAAGTGGCTGTCACATTTAGGCCATAAATACGACTTTTTGGTTACTGGGGTGAAAAAAGCCTCTAATATATTGCACATCTGGGATTACACGTGCATAAGTTACTGTCACATTTAGGCCATAAATACGGCTTTGGCATACTGGGGTGAAAAAAGCCTCTGATATACTGCACATCTGGGATTACACATGCATAAGTGACTGTCACATTTAGGACAGAAATACAGCTTTTTGGTTAGGGTGAAAAAACCCTTTAATATACTGCACATCTGGGATTAGACAAGCATAAGTGACTGTCACATTTAGGCCAGGAATACGTTTTTTTTGGTTACTGGGGTGAAAAAAGCCTCTAATACATTGCTCAACTGGGATTACACGTGCATAAGTGACTGTCCAATGTGCTCCAATATATTCGTGATTGCGTAAATCGGCAATTGATTTGCATATTCTCCAACTAAATATCTGTAATATATGTTGGTAAGGCTGATTAGTCAGCCTGCATTTGTGGGAGGGGCGGAGGCTCTTCATATACAGTACGAGCCACAGCCTCACTTCCAGGCGTGTGTTCTCAGGTGCACAGCTGCCGCTGGGTGTCATTAGTAAACTAGCTTCTCTGGTGGTAGGATTCTTTCTTTGCAGCATGGAGCTTGTTGTTTTGCTCTCTGCTACCGTAGCATGCACGCGCCTTACTATGTAAGTAGGTTGGGTCGGGGCAGTCTCTCCTGGCCGGTCGGAACCGACTTTGCTAGTGAATGGGAGGCTTTGCCTCAGAATCTGCTACCTCAGGTTTGCTCGTTGGGGCTAAATACTTCTATTTCTTTTCAACTTTGTTTGTTGGTAATAGGAGTTAGTTCCTATAAATCTTACAAGTTTCACTTTGCTTTGTTCGTCTCGTATGAGTTACCCGGGCTGCACATGATGTCATGTTTGGAGATCGGACGCAGCTGTTATTGTTTAGGCACAAAGAAAAAGTCCAGCTCACCCAATTGTCCAAACACCTGCGTGCACGGAAAAGGCTGGTGAGCCTGTAGATCCTTGATATGAAAACACAATGAAATTCCAGCACTCACGATTTTGGTAGCTAAAATCTTTGTGTTTTATTCAGGCAGTAGACAAAATAGACAGGACATCCACCCACAAGTGTAGCAACTTTGACACGTTTCGAACAATAGTTCTTAGTCGTAACAATGAGCAGTGTCTCCTCTGGTAGTTTTATACTAGTCTGAAAAGTAATTACTCTCCCCCCCACCTGGAGGGCGGGGGAACAGAGGAGGCAGAATACACTTTAACCTCTTATTTTCCAGGCCAAGCACTGCTCATATGTTTTACAATATATATAGATAATTTATGCATCCATATAAAGTCGCTGATTATTGCTTAAATCTAAAGTGAAAAATAACCATAAATAAAAACCGTGAACATATTAAAATTATCATGGAATATCAAATGTCAGGATAACAATAGAACACCACATTAGTTATATATAACCTATTTATCTGCATGGATCCATATATGATGGTATTATACTGCTAATCCTGACATGGGCCCTATATCTCTACTAGTACTCTTGGTTAGAGTGTAAAAGTGAATATGATGAAGAGGATAGAAAAAATGGAAAACTAGAGAAATCTCAAGTCAAAAAAAAATACATGAGCTCATTTTTCATATTCAAGCCATTTGGATGTCTGGTGTTCAGCTTAAAAATCCAAAAAGCCTCTCTAAATCTCACCAGGCGTTTGAAATCTCCTCCTCTACTAGGTAATCTCACCTGTTCAATTGCAAAGGCTTTGAAATTACGCACTTGACTTTCATGTTTGCAGATAAAGTGTTTAGCCGCATTGGATGTGTTCACACTGTGCGGATTTTTAATGTAGTTGAGATGCTCCAACTTTGAATTTTCTAGTGGTGCATCCCACATACATCATGTCACAGGCTACACATTTTATGATATATATCACCCCTATTGAGTTACAGTTGATATATGATTTAATTGGGTATATGTGGGAGTTATTTGCATCATGGAAGGTTTTTGTATTCACTGCGTATGTACAGGTGCGGCAGCGCAAACTTCCGCATCTAGTAAAGCCTTTATATATGAGCCAGGGGTCCCGCTTATGTTTAACCCATTGTGTATACATAGATGGGGATAAATCATTTCCTATAGTTCTTGGCTGTCTTGACACAATTCTGCAACCTTGTTTCAACATACAGTGCAATGTTTCATCATCATAGAGGATGGGTAGATATTTTTTAATAATTTGTTGAATTTTTTCAAATTGCTTACTGTATGTTAAAACAAGTGTGGGTAAATTTTCATTTTTATTTTTGTCTGATCTTTCAGTTTTTGGTGTCTGTTTAAAAACATTTTTCTCAGAGGTTGAGAAGAGTAAATCTTTCCTATTTTTCTTTTTAGTTATAGCTAGACCTGAGATTTCTCTAGTTTTCCATTTTTTCTATCCTCTTCATCATATTCACTTTTACACTTTAACCAAGAGTACTAGTAGAGATATAGGGCCCATGTCAGGATTAGCAGTATAATACTATCATATATGGATCCATGCAGATAAATAGGTTATTTATAACTAATGTGGTGTTCTATTGTTATCCTGACATTTGATATTCCATGATAATTTTATTATGTTTACTGTTTTTATTTATGGTTATTTTTCACTTTAGATTTAAGCAATAATCAGTGACTTTATATGGATGCATAAATTATCTATATATATTGTAAAACATATGAGCAGTGCTTGGCCTGGAAAATAAGAGGTTAAAGTGTATTCTGCCTCCTCTGTTCCCCCGCCCTCCAGGTGGGGGGGAGAGTAATTACTTTTCAGGTTAGCATAAAACTACCAGAGGAAACACTGCTCATTGTTACGACTAAGAACTACTGTTCGAAACGTGTCAAAGTTGCTACACTTGTGGGTGGATGTCCTGTCTAGTTTGTCTACTGCCTGAATAAAACACGAAGATTTTAGCTACCAAAATCGTGAGTGCTGGAAATTCACAGTTATTGTTTAGGCCTCTTGCTGTAGCGGTTCCTTGCCACGTGTCTCCCCCCTCCCCCCGCTACCACCATCTTTAGACTTCACGTATTTCCCCTAAGAGACTCGCACGAGTGGCTGTTCGCTTATAGGACCTCATCACTGGTACTTGTTCCGCCATAAGAGGCTCGCACGCGTGGCTCCCGCCATAAGAGACTCGCACGCGTGGCTCCCGCCACGGCTTCGGGGGCCCGATGACAGCTTCGGCCCCATGGCTTCGGGGGCCCGATTAATGTTTTCAGTCCTGCTGGGCTGATTTGCCCTATATGTATCATACATACCTGCTTCCCCAATTCCCTAATAATCCATGTTGATCGCTCACTTTATGTTTTGACCGCAATCTGGTCCGGTTCGCCCTACAGCATCATTGTCATGTCTTACGCAGATATTTTGTCTTGCTTTAATTGTTCATGCTTTCGTTCAGGTCCTGCCAGAGGAAGAACAAGTAGGGCAATTCCCTCTCGCATTTCAGTCTCTGATCGTAGTCGATCATATCTTGTCAACCAGGTCCCCGCGCAAAGTCTTTGCCTTTTATCACGACCAGGATATCATTTTCGCTGGTAGCTTCATTGCAATTGCATTCCCTCACTCATGGGAGGGCATAGACAGAATCTTGTATATTATGGCTTCGTAGCTTCTTGCCGCACTAATCTCAAACTCCCTACAACCACGTTGAATCAGGTTTTGGACAAGGTCCAACATTTCCTCTCGGTAGAAGATTCAGATAGTAGGTCGGTCTTCACGTCTCAAGCGTTAAAACAATTCTCAGGGGCACACAGTAGAACAACGCGCGGACCACGGCTAGCAGATAGCTGTTGTCTGGGGAACTATTCAAGGATTCTCTTCCTATCTACATGGTTCTTTTTGCCCCTCATTCCTGCATATTCTAGGCAGTTAGGTTTCGGTCCCACAATCTCCTGAGGCTAGGGCATTGCCAGTACTCGCACTAGAACCAAAACTTTACAAGGTTCAGTTGGTTTTCATGATCCATTTCACAACGTATTCCCGGTCCTCCATTCCACTTTGGGGCAGAATCCGCAATATTGAGCATCATGTCTCTGGCCTTGTCATCCACAAGATGGGTTGTAGGTCTCCTTCTGGTCTTGCCTCATACACCCCAAATTTTCGCTCTAGATCCCTGACGCCTTGCAGTTGGCTTGGGGATTAGTTTGCACATGCCATTCGAGTACCTTTTCTACCCTACTTGGCTTGGTTTTTGCCCACTTATAGGCCTACCCACAATCATGGCTAAGGGCACACAACAAGCCATTTAGTCAGGTTAGCTAAGACAGGGTTCTTAGGATATCTCTTGGCCGTAGCCATGACCACAAATATATATATACTAACTAACTATGCAATGTTCTAGGCACAGAGCACAGCAATGACACTGCTGTCTCTCTCAGAACTCCATAAAACTACAGAAAATGGCTTCTGGTGAGGTTCTTATATAGTAAAGGGGTAGGCAACTTTCCTATTGGTTGCTAAGGATGTTGCTAAGCTCAGACAAATACATTGCTGCCTTCTCATCGGCCCACAAGCAAGAAGCAGGGAGGGATCATGTGTTCAGATGGAAAACAATCAAGACCATTTGTGAATACGAATATATAGCACTTTATTCTAAATATTCGCAAATTCTCGAAGTGACGATATTTGAGATAAATATTTGCGATTTCAATATTCGTGCCCAACACTAGAGGTTATATGTATATCTGCCATAATTGTTGTATAAAAGGAAAGGAAGTAGTACCGCTATGGATCAGTGTGGATGTCTGATACTCTGCCTTCCAGGATACGACCGCCAGATCCAGCAGAAGAACCCTCCACAGCCCTTCTAACCCTGCATGTTCAGAGGAGCATCTACTAATAAAGAAAACAACAACAAAAACAAGAAGTAAACAAATAAAATATACCAACATAGGTACTATGGTTTGGGACAGATAGTGCCAATCATACATTCTGTTATATAATAGAAAAACAGGTTAAATATGGATATTGAGAGTGGGTATTTAGGTGACATGTACTTTTACCCAATTTCCGGCTGAAGATCAGGTCAGCTGATTATTTGAGATAATTAGGCATATAGGGTGCCTGGTAGATGAGGGTGTTAATATAGTTGGAGAAAGAAGTAGGATAGGAAAGGGCAGTAGAAAAGTAGCAGTTACAGAGAAATCATATGAGGGGTACCATAACCCAGTTAGCTTCAGTTGTCCATTAGTAGTCTTCTGGGAGTTGTCAGTGATGTCCCTCTTTTGGTCCTGTGTGGTTCTGGCGTGTGCTGTCGTTCCTAAGGCTCAGCTATTGGAATTTCTGGGAGGCTTGTCAAGCCCTATACAAAGTCCCAGTTTGAAATGTCCAAAGGGTTAATCTTCAGGTGATCATATACAGCTTCTTGATCCAGAAAGGTAGAGATTGTCAATCTGTGACCATCATGCATGAAAGATAGTCCAAAGGGAAATGACCATCTATATAGTATTTTATGCAATCTCAGCCAATCTGTGAGAGGCTTCAGAGCTCTCCTTTTTTTCAATGTGGACTGTGCAAGGTTTTGAAATATTTAGATCTCAGAACCCTTCCATTCAATTGACTGTAGATTGCGAGCTTTTGCAAGGACAGCTTCTTTAACAGGAAAGTTCAGGAACTTACATATGACGTCTCTAGGAGGTTCAGATGGAGGAGGTTTAGGTCTCAGGGGCCTGTGGGCTCTTTCTAAAATGACTTTATGGACTGAATTTGGGTCCAGAATAGAGAGACAAATTTGCACCACTGTATTAGGGATGTCTCCCAGGGTAACTATTTCTGGAATGTCCCAAAATCGTAAGTTATTTTGCCTCCCATGATTTTCTTGATCCTCTATAGCGTTATGCAGGATATTCATGTGTTTCTGAATACTGTAGAGTATAGACTCTGAGTTACTGCTGTCTGATGCTGGAGGATACTGGTATTCGATTCTTCTAGCGCTTCAACTCTTCTCTCAATATGTCTAACATCTTGTTTGATAGCAGCTATGTCTGAGCTTAATGTCTCTAAGTGCTGCTGCTTATGAGGAGGTCAGCATTTCCCTCAAATAAGTGTGCGATATGGGGAGGCTATCGGGTACATTACTTTATCCCAAACCAGATTCTGAGCTCTCACGTTGTTCATGACCTGCTTCCCGCGGCGTGGCCAGTGCCATCTTGGATTCTCTGGCTACATAAGTAGTGGCAGCTTTTTAAATACATTTCTCCATTTCCCTGCCACTCACTGTGACCTATTGATGTCCAGCAGTTTCCCCAGCCTTAGATCCGCCGATTTTGACTATTGTTGATCACCTAGGCTGTAATTCCAAGCTTGTAGGGTGATATGTTACATGGAGCTGCAGCCTCACACAGCCATCTCCTCCAAGCATTGGCTCCGCCCCCCCCAAAAAATTGACATTTTTATTCTGTCCTCCCCTTTAAAAATTACAACTCTAAGCATGCCCTGTCAGTTGCAGACCTTAAGAACCTGCTATGAGTTGGTTTTCTTTACTGTAAAACGCTGTACCCTTAGGGCCCATACCATGTACGCGCGGAAGATTATGAAGCTGTCAAAAACCGTCATGTATATTGCAACAGAAACTGGCGCGGTTTCTGCCACAGTTGTTGAATTTAGATGCCACCAAGCTGTAAGTGGACACCCAGTCTGGCATCTGTGCGTACACTGCACCAAGAAGGGATATGTCTCTTCTTGCTGCGGTCGGGAGTTTAAACTTCTACACTGCAAACAGTGGTGCTGCTTCTCATTGAAAACAACATCCTATGGTCGCCGGACAGGGTTGCCAACTGTCTTATTCTGCATTCTGTCTTAAGAATGCTATTATTTTCCACTATAACCATGTTATAACTGAAAATTATACAATCACCCGAACACTGAACCCGAACCAGGACTTCAGTGAAAAAGTCCAGGAACTTGCAAAGTTTGGTACAAACTAATCGTAATCGTAGGGAGTCCAAGCGTTCCTGCCCTGAAAGCATTCCCGCGTAATGAGAATCTCTCATATTTGCTATCTGAATGATTGACCTGATAAAATATGTGTAATTAAAACATGTTGGGGGCCCGAATATCCATTAGTGTGGACGGGAAGACATTTTTTATTAACATTTTATGCTTTCCAGACGAGTGATAGAGGTGGACTACGAACCCACAATGAAAGCCTTCGGAACCTTTCACTGACACAATTTGGGGATCCAACCAACATTGGCTATTGTTCCAGGTCCTCCTGTCCCTGGAGCCAGAACGGACTCTGATTACACAATTCATTGAGTAGTAAGAACCTGTTTATTATCCTTTTATTTTTATAACTTTTTTATCAAGTTTTGTGCACATTTAGGTTTGTCTCTTTTTTTCTTTAAATTTATTTGCAACAAAGTACTGTACACATTAAAGCACATCTTTAATGGTTTTGCCTTGTGCCCTGAACAAGCCCAGTGATATCAATTTTTAAGTGTTTGAGTGCGGTTTGCGTTACCGTGTAGTTGCTATTAGTTTTGATCCCGAATATTCTAATCACAAATTTTTATTGCGAATATCGGCACTGAGAATTCACGAAGATGTAGAATATAGTGCTATATATTCGTAATCGTGAATATTCTAGATTTTGGTTTTCATCAGTAACCTCCTTTCTTGCTTGTGGACCATTGAGAAGGCTGCAATATCTTTGTCAGAGCTTAGCAACATCCCTAGCAACCAATAGGAAAGTTGCCTACCCCTTTACTGTATAAGAAATTCCCCAGAAGCCATTTTCTGCTGGTTTTTTTGCAGTTTTGAGAGAGAGAGAGCGCAATGACATTGCTGTGCTCTGTGCTTTCATCTGGATCCTATTCCTTATCCAATTGCATTAGTTAGCTCATATATATAATACAGATAGTTAGTGGAAGATAGTCAGTGTAGGTTAGATTGTGATATAGTGTAGCTGATAGGTTCCAGTGCAGGGTGTTAGATAGTGTGATAGGAATTACTGTTTTTCTGCTGTCCATATATACATGCTACAGACATTATGTCACAATAATACTTAGTGTACCAATCAGCAATATTTATTGTGGGGGTTTAGCTCTTCACCAGGGGTCATTCACACAAGTATTTTCGCCAGTCACCAAGTTTACGGTCTAAATATCACTTTTATTTGGCACCTCAGCAAAACAAACATAAATCATACAAAATAAACACCTGCCGGGCTGGGCTCTAACTAAACAAGGTATCTTCCTACCTTACTTAAAGCACCGTTCACACAAGGTAATTACAAGCGGCTTTCCCAGCCCAGTGTCCCACAGCCGCCTGGCTGTACAGAGCCCTGTTCACACATGGTCTCACATCCAGTACCTTTATGGGGGAGTGTGGCCCAGTAGTCCCTCCAACTCCGGCCTCGTGGCCCAGGCATCACGGCGTCCCCCAATTTTATCCGGCTAGCACCTAGCCCCGTGGTCCCTCAGCCAGCCCGGCTGAGACTACTAATACAGAGCCTCCAGCAGCACCCTGTTGCACAATGAATCTCCTTTCCCCAGACTGACACCCTGGGAGGTGCTTTATGCCAGCCCAAGCACCTCCAGCTGGTCTCACCTATGGTGGAATAGGGGTGTGGACGGCACTATCCACCCCTTCCTTGCCTCTCACCTCTGTGAGATCTGTCACTATCTCACACTACTCAGACCTGATAAAATGTGAAGTTGTATGTATTGCGCAAAAAATATGCGCATCATTAGTGCCGATTTGCACAATCGCGAAAATAATGATTGGAGATCACAAATTCTAGAATTCGTAAATTTAGTGTAAAATATTATGCGAAAAATTCACGAAATATCGCGGAAAAGAATATTGCCTATGCCGCTAATCACTAGTTGCTGTAAGTGTTGCCTGTGCTTCTGTGAGCCTGCCTGTGAATGCGGCGCTGTGGGGTTTTCTATGAGCCTCTAATTAATTGGTGTATTAATTTAAATGCCATAGATGGTGGCAGCGTGTTGGGGTGCATGAAAGGCTGTGTCGGGATATGATCTAGGTTTAATCTGAGGCCTGGGTGTAGGGGCATGAGATATTGAGTGCGTGGAATAGATCGACCCATGACAGGCGCACCTAGGTCACGTGACCGGACGGTTCCTGTATGTGACAATGGGGGAAAGCATTTTGCCTTTGCAGCTCAATTAGGGTGTGTTTTGCATGGAAACAGAGGCTGCAGTGCATGCACAGTTTCCTGGACATTTTTAACAGCTCTTGCAGTTCAGTAGAAGACTTAAGGAACCGTGTGACAACTAGATTGAAGACATGCGCCATGCAGGGAGCATGGGTCAGCCCTCCATGATCAGCACAGTCAAAATCTTCTTCCCATTATCAGGAACCATGGTGATGCAGAGCAGTTCCTCTGTGTTCCCTTGGTGTGGCTCCGTTCACAAAGGCTGATAAGGTGCAGAATAAGTTTGTATAAGTGACATGCTGGAGGACCAGTGTGAATTGTACCTAGAGGGGAGGGTGAGGACAAGGTGGATAATGAGGAGGCAGGGGAAGACATTGTTGCAGAAATTCCAGCATTACAATGCGTAGGCAAAACTGCCATCACTTGGGCAAGTTGCTGGTGTGCCTGGTCCAAACCCAATGCTGCCTTAGGCGAAAAATGAAATGGTGCCCCCTTTCCCCCTCAGTGCTTTGTGGCCAGGGGCAGGAGAGCACCTAGCCTTTCTGCTACCTAAGGTAAAAACGTCACCCACATGCCAAATTCACCCATCAGCTGTTTGAAGAGAAGACAGCGCTATGAGAGCGGTTTTCTCTGCTCTGTTCATCTGCTCACCACAGCATTTGCAGTGATAAGCAGGTAAACAGAGCAGAGAAGGCAGTGCTCATACGGAGAAAGCAGACAACCCCTTTAAAGAAATGCTTACATACAGCCCTACAGAACATACAGGGTAATACAGCTCCACATATGTACCTCTTACATCCAGTGACCTCTCTCTGATGTAGATATTCTCTTTCTTCATCTTCTCCATTAAGACCAGACCACCATGATGATTTCTTTCAGCAATCTCTTCTCTCTCCAGAGTTTGACAAACAGACATCTTAGTTTTCTACTTTTCCATCATCCTCTCACCTTCTAAACACCCCATCCTGACACGCCTAATACTGTGCCCGCTGTGCTCCCCAATACTATACTGCAGAAACAGTTCCCCTGAAAATACTGGTACCCCTTACCTTAAAGATCAGACCCCCATATCTTTTTAAAATATTTGTTATTGATTTTTCAACATGAGATAACAAGCAAAGAAACAAGGTACAGTGATATGTCAATAAACCAGCTAGGTACAAGTGCAGATGTCGTAATCTGAGATGGGTCCACATAATCTGGACCTTAGCATAACAGTATTAATAGAAACATTAGGTGAGAATTCAACAAGGTATCATGTACTGATCACTGTATCTGACAATATTATGCATACAATGCCAAAGCCAGCAAGACACTGACATACCGTAACAGAGAAAGGAGAAAAAAGAAAATGGGGAGGAAGGAAATAAGAAAGGAGAGGGAGTAATGGGGGGGGGGGGGGGCCCAAACAAATGAGGTTTCAGAATCTAGATGGCTAGTTGAACAGAAGTGCCATAATGTTATCGGAGAAATTAGCACCAGAACCTGTTGAGTGGGATTGGAGTCCTCTCTGGTATACTTGGCAAGAGAGCAGACATGTCAATCGGGTCGAGGCAGAGATATGGAAAGGAAGCACCTCCACTTATCTAGAGGAACTCAATTTTTACCATGGTATCCAGATTATAGTATATTTCTGGTGTGATCTCTGCTCCCAGTGGGAGAGTTCTTCCAGTCTTGAGAGAGAGCCTACCCTCTCCTGCCAGAGAGGGACAGAGGGGGTTGTCTCCGTTTTCAGTTATTTCCAGTTTGAAGCTATCAATATTCTAGCCGCCGCTATCAGGGTTCTGAATAAAGATTTTTTTGGGTTAGTGACTGAGTCAGGCAGTAAGGAGAGTAGTGCAATTTTTGGACACAGAGGGAGTTTAGTGTCATCTAGACTGAAGATGCTTCTCAAAATATCAAAGATTATATTCCAGAAGGTCATCAACGAGGGGCAAGACCACCAAATATGAAGGAAGGTACCTTTATTGGAGAGACATCTCCAACAAAGGTCTGACGAGGATCCGTACATCATTTTAAGCTAAACAGGGGTTAAGTACCACCTTGTCAGAACCTTGTACGCATTTTTTTTGAATGGTGGTGCACCTTGAGGTGAGATTAGGTGCTCTTAGTATGGTCTGTATATCAGTCGTGGAAATTTTTATGTCTAGGCCTCTTTCCCATTCTCTGATAAAGTATAACGAGGCTGGGGACTCTGCATCTGTTAGGTTGCGACAGATGACTGAGATTAGTCTGGTGGGGGGTTTTATCTGAGTTAGCAGCTTTTTTAACCAGGAAAGTGTGGTGGGTATAGTGCCGTATGCCATCACATTCCTTAGGGAGGATCGGATAGAGGCATATTGTAGTGTATTTAAAGAAGTTATTTGGAATTTATTTGGAGGGTGGGTATATCTAAGAATACCCCGTCCAAATCTACTAGGTCTTTTGGGGGAAGCAGAGAGTTTCAAATTTGGGATGGCAAAGATAAATATCCTTCTCCAAAAGAGAAAAGACAATCTCACACAGATAGTAAGGAGGAAGGGTATTTTGAGCATAATTCTCTTATCTTGGGCATCCCCCAAGTCTGAAGAGTCGCCGAGAGGAGAGAGTCATATTTAGGGATCTGTGTCTTGTCTGTGGGTCAGAAAGGGTTAAGGCCCTTAGAGGGAAATGTGCTAAACATTTCTCAAGTATTATCCAGTATTTGTGTATAGGTCTTCTGAGTTGGTCAACTATCCTACTAAGGTGGACAGCTCTATAGTACCTTTTCATTGAGGGAAAGCCAATTCCTCCTTTTTGAAAGGGAAGTAAAATGATTCTGTTAGCGATTTTGTGTTTTGAAGAGCCCCAGATATAGGAGGAGCATATTTTACAGAAGGAATCGAAGAAGCGTCTTGGGAGTATTATGTAATTTTGGGGACAATTAATGAGTCAAACATGTTTTTGCGGCCAAGCCATGAGATGAAAGTAGGAGAGCATGAGCTAAGGATCCCAGCTTCCGGAGGTCTTGAGGGATATTAATTCCTAGAAATTTTAAAGTAGAGGTTCATTCAAATGGGCTTTATTTATGCAGGCGCTGAAGGGTTTTGGGTGTTACATTTATTCCCATTGCTTGGGATTTAGAAAGGTTTATTTTGAAATTTGATATGCATCCAAAGGAATGAAGGATCTCAGGATATCATTTACTTTAATATAGGTGCTTGGATGATCATACATTGTGAATATTGCTTCAATAAAGGAAGTAGGGAACCCCATCCGGGACATAGTGCATTTAATGAAAGGCCAAGCTACTCTATCAAATGCCTTTTCTGCATCTGTTCCCAACAGAACCATAGATGTATTAATTTTCTTCATCAAAGCAATTGAGTTCAGTATTTTATATGTGTATTAGATCTTTTAGCAGCGGTCTAATTCTATTAGAGAGTATTCTGGCGTAAATCTTGAGATCTAAATTTAGTAAGAATATAGGTCTATAGCTGGAGCACAGGGTCGGATCTTTTTGTGGTTTATGTATCAGAGTGATGTGGGTGTTTAAGGTTTGAGACGGGAACGGAGTGCCTGTTAGTGCAGAATTAAAGGCTTGTAACATGAACGGTGTTAAGGTATCTGAGAAGGTGGTATAGTAAAGAACTGGGAGGCCATCTGGTCCTGAGTACTTCCCCTTGGCCATCTGTTTCAAGGTTATGTCTAATTCTTTAATGGCAATGGGATACAGAGGTTAGCAGCTTGATCTGTAGGTATGAAGGGGAGATTGACCATTTTTAGAAAATCTTCTGTTAGTTCGCGCTTTTTACACTTAATGTTGTGAATGTCTGTTCTATTTACAGTGGATATAAAAAGCTCAGCCTCTCCTGCGCCTCCGGCGCCTGGTCTGACATGGAGGCAGGCACGCACTCCGCATCCTGCTGTGGCGCTAAGCGGGGAGCCTCTCGGCATCTTGGTTGCTGGGGTAACGGGGGGCGGAGCGCGCCCGGCCACACGCTTCCTCTCTGTGCGGCCAGTGTCCCCCGTTCCCATGGTGATAGGCAGGGGGCTGAGCGCCGAGCTAGGCACTCGGCGCTTGGCTGCAGTCATGGTGAGAGGTCATGCCGTGCTGGCCACGTCACATGACCCCTGCCATTCATTATATAAAAAGGCAACCTGCTGGGCACAGGTTGCCTGTGATTAAGTTTCTTAAGGCTATTGCTATCATGTTCCCTGCGCTAATCTGGATATTGACCCGTGCCTGTTTTTTGACCCGCTACTGCCTGCTCCTTGTTCCTGACTTGACCTCTTGGCTTGACCTTCGGCTTGTGACCTGACCTGTCTTTGTCCACTCCTGTGTACTGACGCTACCTCCTGGTTTTTGACCCTTTGGCTTGCATACGGACTCGTCTTGTTGTTTCTCCCTGTGTAGACTCTACCTCTTTGTTGGAACCCCAGCCTTGCCAGGCGCCCTCTTAGCCTAGCTTGGTCTTTTACTTTGTCACCACTCTGCCCGATATTCCATCTCTGTTCTCTTTGTCTCTCCGCAATTATTGAGGTCAGAGACCGCCGCCCAGGTGCGCTCCGTTACCTAGGACGGGCAAGTGCAACTAGGTAGGAACAGAGACGTGGGTGGCATACAGTGGGTGCACCTACTCCCTTCCTATCCAGCGGTGTGACAGAATCACAGGCCCTACATCTTCATGGACCCTTTACAGAGTCTCACCGACCATGTACCAAACCTGGTGCAAATTGTTCAGGAATTGGGGAGAGGTTACAGGCCCAAGAATCCGCTCTGATGCTCCCAATACCTTCTCCGGTCACTCTGCAGGCAGAACCTCATGTCAAACTGCCGTATCGGTTTTCAGGAGACCGCAGGTGCTTTTTGGCTTTCAAGGAGAGTTGTAAGCTATATTTTTGCTTGCGGCCTCATTCATCTGGTTCTGACCAACAGAGGGTTGGAATAATTATCTCCTTCCTCCAGGGTGACCTTCAGGAGTGGGCATTCTCCTTGCCTCATTACTCTCCTTGCCTTAGATCCATTGACGCATTTTTTCAAGCACTGGGAGTTCTGTATGATGAACCAGACAGAGCGTCCGTAGCCGAGTCACACTTAAAGGCCCTCAGCCAGGGTGATCGGCCAGTTGAGGACTACTGCACCCAGTTCCGTAAATGGTGCGTACCCTCTGGCTGGAATGAACCGGCGCTCAAGAGCCAAGTTCAGGTCAGGACTGGCTGAGAATCTCAAGGATATGTTGGTATGCTACCCCTGTCCTGAGACCTTAGAGGAGACCATGACTTTGGCCATTAGATTGGACAGACGTGTCAGGGAGAGACAGCGGGAACATCTGTTTTCTCCACAGGGTATTTCCAAACCTGAATCAGCTCCTGTGGGACTCAAGTTGGAGGCACAGATGGACAAACCTATGCAGCTCGGTATGACCTGAAGAGAGCAACGTCGCCGATGGGGCACCTGTTTCTACTGCGGCGACTCTGACCATTGGGTTCATCAATGTCCCAAGATTCCTCCTTCCGGAAGATCGTCCAAGTTTGAGGGAGCTAAGGACAAGGTACTTCCGGAGGTGGTAAGAAAGAAGTTGTTGCTACCCATTTCTGTGGCCTTTGGAACCCTCAAGGGGTCAGGTAGAGCGTTCGATGACTCAGGTTCTGCCTTTAGTTTTATGGATCTTAAATTTGCAGTAAAAGTTGGAATACCCGTGTTGAATCTGTCCACTCCAATCTATATTGTCGCCATTGACTCCACTCCCCTGCTGGGAGGAACTGTCAAGCTTTGTACTCCTGAAATAACCTTGTCAGTAGGGGTGTGTCACACAGAAAAGTGTTATTTTTTTTATTCTCGAAAACCTGCCCATAGAAGTGGTTTTAGGGATGCCTTGGCTTCCGCTACACAACCCGGTCATTAACTGGACCATGGGTGAGTTAGAAAAATGGGGTCCCAATTGTTACTCCTGTTTGACCCTTGTCCATGCAGGGGTTTCCTACAATTCCATGTCGGTCCCTCCGTATATTGAAGAATTCCAAGATGTTTTTTACACGTCTGAGTTTGAGACTCTTCCTCCCCATAGACCCTATGACTGCGCTATAGATCTAGTGGCAAGGTCTATATTTCCCAAGGGACGTGTTTACCACCTATATGGTCCAGAGCATAGCGCTATGAAGGAATATATTAGGGAGACCTTAAAAAGGGACATATTCGACCCTCCACCTCCCCCATTGGTGCAGGGTTCTTTCTTGTTAAAAAGAAGGACGGTGGGCTCAGACGCAGTATCGACAACAGAAGGTTGAACAAGATTACCATTAGGAATCAATATTCTATCCCGTTGATTCCTGACTTGTTCAACCAGGTTTTGGGAGCATTCTGGTTTTCCAAACCTGATTTGAGAGGGGCATATAACCTGATATGTATTAAAGAAGGAGATGAGTGGAAAACTGCCTTTAACACTCCAGGGGGGCACTTTGAGTATTTAGTCATGCCATTTGGACTCACTAATGCCCCGGCAGTTTTTAAAAATTTTATGAACGACATCTTCAGGGAGTTTTTCAGCAGATTTATAAATCGTATATCTGGACGATATTTTGATTTTCTCTTCTGATTGGGATTCCCATGTCTCTCATCTCAAAATGGTGCTCGGAATCCTCTTGGAAAATCAATTGTCGGTCAAATTAGAGAAATGCGTGTTTGGAATACAGGAGATCCTGTATCTAGGATATATCCGTACTCCACACTCATTTAAAATGCATCCTATGAAGGTTCAGGCGATTCAAGACTGGGTGAGACCATCCTCCCTAAAAGCATTACAACGCTTTTTAGGATTCTCTAATTACTATCGTAAGTTTATGAAAAAGGTTTCTGTAAATCGGCAAACCTTTAACCGACCTAACCAAGAAGGGGGCGGATCTTGTCAACTGGTCGCCTGAGGCTCTCAAGGCTTTTGAGACTCTTAAGATGTGTTTTAAGAATGCCCCAGTCTTGATTCAGCCAGATCCAGAGGAACCCTTTGTAGCAGAGGTTGACGCATCTGAGGATGGGGTGGGGGCTATCCTTACTCAGGGATCTCCCAACCTTACTGATTTAAGACCCTGCATGTTCTTATTTTTATGTAAATTCTCTCCCACGGAGAGGAATTATGATATTGGGAACCGCAAACTACTGGCCATCAAATGGGCGTTTGAGGAGTGGAGAAATTTTTTAGAAGGGGCCAAACATTGTGTCACGGTGCTTACTGACCATAAGAATTTATTGTTCCTTGAAGCCGCTAAACGCCTTAATCCTAGGCAAGCCAGGTGGGCCCTGTTTATCACACGTTTTAATTTCTCTATTACTTTCAGGCCAGGAAGTAAGAATGTCAAGGCGGACACCTTGTCCCGAAGCTTTTGTGCCTTCCAGCTTTCTAACACCCCTCCTGAACTCATCCTACCGACAAATATCATTTTGGCATCAGTATCTGCAGACCTCTCTTCTGAAATCGCTTCAGCACAACATCTTGCCCCTGCACGGGCACCCTCAGATAAGTTATTTGTGCCTGGGCACTTTCGTCTCTGGCTTTTGGGTGAGTGCCATGACTCTGTTTTATGCGGCCATCCGGGTATCGATGCCACTAAGGAACTCGTGTCTAGGTCTTTCTGGTGGCCCACATTATCTAGAGATGTCCGTTCTTATGTGTCTGCTTGTGAGGTATGTGCCAGATCTAAAACTCAGAGAACGTGTCTTGCTGGTGAATTACGACCCCTACCCATTCCATGCAGGCCATGGTGGCATATTTCCATGGATTTTATTACTGACTTTCCTACCTCCGAGGGGAAGTCAGTGGTTTGGGTAGTGGTCGACCGATTTAGTAAAATGGTGCACTTTGTCCCTCTGATTAATCTCCCTAATGCCAAGACTCTAGCTCCTTGTTTTATTGACCACATTGTACGCTTGCATGGAGTTCCCGAAAATATTGTCTCTGACAGGGGTGTTCAGTTTGTTTCTAAGTTTTGGAAAGCCTTTTTGTCAAAGATGCAAAATGTAATTGTCCTTTTCATCAGCCTTCCATCTTGAGACCAATGGGCAGACGGAACGGTTGAATCAGACGGTTGAACAATTTCTGAGATGTTATGTGTCCGACAATTAGCACCGGTGGGTGAGATACCTTCCGTTGGCGGAGTTTGCCATCAACAATCAGGTGAACTCGTCCACGGGGGTATCTCCATTTTTCTGTAACCTGGGTCCTCACTCAACCCGGAGGCAGATAGTTTTACGTCAGAACTGTGCACAGTCTGGGCTCAGGTTCAAACGAACCTG
The DNA here is from genome assembly GCF_905171765.1 of Bufo bufo. Lineage (NCBI taxonomy): Eukaryota > Metazoa > Chordata > Amphibia > Anura > Bufonidae > Bufo > Bufo bufo. The sequence continues at coordinate 308,697,963 of NC_053389.1, forward strand.
GAAAAGGCCCAGGAAGTTCAGAAGGAGCAAGCTGATAAGAGACACTCTAAGGGGGTTTATTTTCCTTGAAAGGGGTGTCCAGAAAGTTTTGTTGGACCCTACGAGATTATTGCTATCATTAATCCAGTGTCTTTTAGATTGAAACTACCTGACTCCCTTTGCATCCACAATGTACAGTTGCAAGAAAAAGTATGTGAACCCTTTGGAATGATATGGATTTCTGCACAAATTGGTCATAAAATGTGATCTGATCTTCATCTAAGTCACAACAATAGACAATCACAGTCTGCTTAACCACCTCCCGCAACTGTAACGCCGAAAGGCGTCATTGCGGCGGCTCCCCCAGGCTACGCTAACGCCAATAGGCGTCATCTCGCGTGAGCCGAGATTTCCTGTGAACGCGCGCACACAGGCGCGCGCGCTCACAGGAACGGAAGGTAAGAGAGTTGATCTCCAGCCTGCCAGCGGCGATCGTTCGCTGGCAGGCTGGAGATGTGTTTTTTTTAACCCCTAACAGGTATATTAGACGCTGTTTTGATAACAGCGTCTAATATACCTGCTACCTGGTCCTCTGGTGGTCCCCTTTGTTTGGATCGACCACCAGAGGACACAGGTAGCTCAGTAAAGTAGCACCAAGCACCACTACACTACACTACACCCCCCCCCCGTCACTTATTAACCCCTTATTAGCCCCTGATCACCCCATATAGACTCCCTGATCACCCCCTGTCATTGATTACCCCCCTGTCATTGATCACCCCCCTGTAAAGCTCCATTCAGACGTCCGCATGATTTTTACGGATCCACTGATAGATGGATCGGATCCGCAAAACGCATCCGGACGTCTGAATGAAGCCTTACAGGGGCGTGATCAATGACTGTGGTGATCACCCCATATAGACTCCCTGATCACCCCCCTGTCATTGATTACCCCCCTGTCATTGATTACCCCCCTGTAAAGCTCCATTCAGACGTCCACATGATTTTTACGGATCCACTGATAGATGGATCGGATCCGCAAAACGCATCCGGACGTCTGAATGAAGCCTTACAGGGGCATGATCAATGACTGTGGTGATCACCCCATATAGACTCCCTGATCACCCCCCTGTAAAGCTCCATTCAGATGTCCGCATGATTTTTACGGATGCACTGATAGATGGATCGGATCCGCAAAACGCATCCGGACGTCTGAATGAAGCCTTACAGGGGCATGATCAATGATTGTGGTGATCACCCCATATAGACTCCCTGATCACCCCCCTGTCATTGATTACACCCCTGTCATTGATCACCCCCCTGTAAAGCTCCATTCAGATGTCCGCATGATTTTTACGGATGCACTGATAGATGGATCGGATCCGCAAAACGCATACGGACGTCTGAATGAAGCCTTACAGGGGCATGATCAATGACTGTGGTGATCACCCCCCTGTCATTGATTACCCCCCTGTAAAGCTCCATTCAGATGTCCGCATGATTTTTACGGATGCACTGATAGATGGATCGGATCCCCAAACGCATCCGGACGTCTGAATGAAGCCTTACAGGGGCGTGATCAATGACTGTGGTTATCACCCCATATAGACTCCCTGATCACCCCCCTGTCATTGATTACACCCCTGTCATTGATCACCCCCCTGTAAAGCTCCATTCAGATGTCCGCATGATTTTTACGGATCCACTGATAGATGGATCGGATCCGCAAAACGCATCCGGACGTCTGAATGAAGCCTTACAGGGGCATGATCAATGACTGTGGTGATCACCCCATATAGACTCCCTGATCACCCCCCTGTCATTGATTACCCCCCTGTCATTGATTACCCCCCTGTAAAGCTCCATTCAGACGTCCGCATGATTTTTACGGATCCACTGATAGATGGATCGGATCCGCAAAACGCATCCGGACGTCTGAATGAAGCCTTACAGGGGCATGATCAATGACTGTGGTGATCACCCCATATAGACTCCCTGATCACCCCCCTGTCATTGATTACCCCCCTGTAAAGCTCCATTCAGATGTCCGCATGATTTTTACGGATGCACTGATAGATGGATCGGATCCGCAAAACGCATACGGACGTCTGAATGAAGCCTTACACGGGCGTGATCAATGACTGTGGTTATCACCCCATATAGACTCCCTGATCACCCCCCTGTCATTGATCACCCCCCCTGTCATTGATCACCCCCCTGTCATTGATCACCCCCCTGTCATTGATCACCCCCCTGTCATTGATCACCCCCCTGTCATTGATCACCCCTCTGTAAGGCTCCATTCAGATATTTTTTTGGCCCAAGTTAGCGGAATTATTATTTTTTTTTTCTTACAAAGTCTCATATTCCACTAACTTGTGTCAAAAAATAAAATCTCACATGAACTCACCATACCCCTCACGGAAACCAAATGCGTAAAATTTTTTAGACATTTATATTCCAGACTTCTTCTCACGCTTTAGGGCCCCTAGAATGCCAGGGCAGTATAAATACCCCACATGTGACCCCATTTCGGAAAGAAGACACCCCCAGGTATTCCGTGAGGGGCATAATGAGTCCATGAAAGATTGAAATTTTTGTCCCAAGTTAGCGGAACGGGAGACTTTGTGAGAAAAAAATTAAAAATATCAATTTCCGCTAACTTGTGCCAAAAAAAAAAAATTTCTATGAACTCGCCATGCCCCTCATTGAATACCTTGGGGTGTCTTCTTTCCAAAATGGGGTCACATGTGGGGTATTTATACTGCCCTGGCATTCTAGGGGCCCCAAAGCGTGAGAAGAAGTCTGGTATCCAAATGTCTAAAAATGCCCTCCTAAAAGGAATTTGGGCACCTTTGCGCATCTAGGCTGCAATAAAGTGTCACACATCTGGTATCGCCGTACTCAGGAGAAGTTGGGGAATGTGTTTTGGGGTGTCATTTTACATATACCCATGCTGGGTGAGAGAAATATCTTGGTCAAATGCCAACTTTGTATAAAAAAATGGGAAAAGTTGTCTTTTGCCAAGATATTTCTCTCACCCAGCAAGGGTATATGTAAAATGACACCCCAAAACACATTCCCCAACTTCTCCTGAATACGGCGATACCACATGTGTGACACTTTTTTGCAGCCTAGGTGGGCAAAGGGGCCCATATTCCAAAGAGCACCTTTAGGATTTCACAGGTCATTTACCTACTTACCACACATTAGGGCCCCTGGAAAATGCCAGGGCAGTATAACTACCCCACAAGTGACCCCATTTTGGAAAGAAGACACCCCAAGGTATTCCGTGAGGGGCATGGCAAGTTCCTAGAATTTTTTATTTTTTGTCACAAGTTAGTGGAAAATGCAGATTTTTTTTATTTTATTTTTTTCATACAAAGTCTCATATTCCACTAACTTGTGACAAAAAATAAAAACTTCCATGAACTCACTATGCCCATCAGCGAATACCTTGGGGTCTCTTCTTTCCAAAATGGGGTCACTTGTGGGGTAGTTATACTGCCCTGGCATTCTAGGGGCCCAAATGTGTGGTAAGGAGTTTGAAATCAAATTCTGTAAAAAATGACCTGTGAAATCCGAAAGGTGCTCTTTGGAATATGGGCCCCTTTGCCCACCTAGGCTGCAAAAAAGTGTCACACATCTGGTATTGCCGTACTCAGGAGAAGGTGGGGAATGTGTTTTGGGGTGTCATTTTACATATACCCATGCTGGGTGAGAGAAATATCTTGGCAAAAGACAACTTTTCCCATTTTTTTATACAAAGTTAGCATTTGACCAAGATATTTATCTCACCCAGCATGGGTATATGTAAAATGACACCCCAAAACACATTCCTCAACTTCTCCTGAGTACGTAGATACCAGATGTGTGACACTTTTTTGCAGCCTAGGTGGGCAAAGGGGCCCATATTCCAAAGAGCACCTTTCGGATTTCACTGGTCATTTTTTACAGAATTTGATTTCAAACTCCTTACCACACATTTGGGCCCCTAGAATGCCAGGGCAGTATAACTACCACACAAGTGACCCCATTTTGGAAAGAAGAGACCCCAAGGTATTTCGTGATGGGCATAGTGAGTTCATAGAAGTTTTTATTTTTTGTCACAAGTTAGTGGAATATGAGACTTTGTAGGAAAAAAAAAAAAAAAAAAATCATCATTTTCCGCTAACTTGTGACAAAAAATAAAAAGTTCTATGAACTCACTATGCCCATCAGCGAATACCTTAGGGTGTGTACTTTCAGAAATGGGGTCATTTGTGGGGTGTTTGTACTGTCTGGCCATTGTAGAACCTCAGGAAACATGACAGGTGCTCAGAAAGTCAGAGCTGCTTCAAAAAGCGGAAATTCACATTTTTGTACCATAGTTTGTAAACGCTATAACTTTTACCCAAACCATTTTTTTTTTACCCAAACATTTTTTTTTTATCAAAGACATGTAGAACTATAAATTTTGAGCAAAATTTCTATATGGATCTCGTTTTTTTTTGCAAAATTTTACAACTGAAAGTGAAAAATGTCATTTTTTTGCAAAAAAATCGTTAAATTTTGATTAATAACAAAAAAAGTAAAAATGTCAGCAGCAATGAAATACCACCAAATGAAAGCTCTATTAGTGAGAAGAAAAGGAGGTAAAATTCATTTGGGTGGTAAGTTGCATGACCGAGCAATAAACGGTGAAAGTAGTGTAGTGCCGATTTGTAAAAAAGGGCCTGGTCTTTAGGGGGGTATAAACCTGTGGTCCTTAAGTGGTTAAACTAATAACACACAAAGAATTAAATGTTACCATGTTTTTATTGAACACACCATGTAAACATTCACAGTGCAGGTGGAAAAAGTATGTGAACCCTTGGATTTTATAACTGGTTAAACCTCCTTTGGCAGAAATAACTTTAACCAAACGTTTCCTGTAGTTGCAGATCAGACGTGCACAACGGTCAGGAGTAATTCTTGACCATTCCTCTTTACAGAACTGTTTCAGTTCAGCAATATTCTTGGGATGTCTGGTGTGAATCGCTTTCTTGAGGTCATGCCACAGCATCTCAATCGGGTTGAGGTCAGGACTCTGACTGGGCCACTCCAGAAGCCGTATTTTCTTCTGTTTAAGCCATTCTGTTGTTGATTTACTTCTATGCTTTTGGTCGTTGTCCTGTTGCAACACCCATCTTCTGTTGAGCTTCAGCTGGTGGACAGATGGCCTTAAGTTCTCCTGAAAAATGTCTTGATAAACTTGGGAATTCATTTTTCCTTCGATGATAGCAATCCGTCTAGGCCCTGACGCAGCAAAGCAGCCCCAAACCATGATGTCCCCACCACCATACTTCACAGTTGGGATGAGGTTTTGATGTTGGTGAGCTGTGTATCTTTTTCTCCACACATAGTGTTGTGTGTTTCTTCAAAACAACTCAACTTTGGTTTCATCTGTCCACAGAATATTTTGCCAGTACTGCTGTGGAACATCCAGGTGCTCTTGTGCAAACTGTAAACGTGCAGCAATGTTTTTTTTGGACAGCAGTGGCTTCCTCTGTGGTATCCTCCCATGAAATCCATTCTTGCTTAGTGTTTTACGTATCGTAGATTCGCTAACAGGGATGTTAGCATATGCCAGAGACTTTTGTAAGTCTTTAGCTGACACTCTAGGATTCTTCTTCACCTTATTGAGCAGTCTGCGCTATGCTCTTGCAGTCATCTTTACAGGACGGCCACTCCTAGGGAGAGTAGCAGCAGTGCTGAACTTTCTCCATTTATAGACAATTTGTCTTACCGTGGACTGATGAACAGCAAGGCTTTTGGAGATACTTTTATAACCATTTCCAGCTTTATGCAAGTCAACAATTCTTAATCGTAGGTCTTCTGAGAGCTCTTTTGTGCGAGGCATCATTCACATCAGGCAATGCTTCTTGTGAAAAGCAAACCCAGAACTGGTGTGTGTGTTTTTTATAGGGCAGGGCAGCTGTAACCAACACCTCCATTCTCATCTCATTGATTGGACTCCAGTTGGCTGACACCTCACTCCAATTAGCTCTTGGAGATGTCATTAGTCTAGGGGTTCACATACTTTTTCCACCTGCACTGTGAATATTTACATGGTGTGTTCAATAAAAACATGGTAACATTTAATTCTTTGTGTGTAATTAGTTTAAGCAGACTGTGATTGTCTATTGTTGTGACTTAGATGAAGATCAGATTACATTTTATGACCAATTTGTGCAGAAATCCATATCATTCCAAAGGGTTCACATACTTTTTCTTGCAACTGTATTTCACAAATCGCTGCTAAAGAGATACATTTTGCCCGTGGTTCCTTCTCAGGGACCTCCTTCTCCTGTGGAGGTAGGGGGCCAAGACAAATTTGTCATCTCGAAGATTATTGATGTCAGGAGGGTTCAGAACTCTTTACAGTACTTGGTCCATTGGAAGGGTTTCGGACCTGAGGAGTGGTCCTGGGTACCAGTGTATAGTATGCATGCCACCAATTTGATTAAAAAATTCCACAGTCATCACCCGGAGGCATCCTGGTCTGACACGGAGGCAGGCACGCACTCCACGTCCTGCTGTGGCGGGGAGCCGCTTGCCATCTTGGTTGCTGAGGTAATAGGGGGCGAAGCGCGCCCAGCCGCACGCTTCCTCTCTGTGCGGCCAGTGTCCCCCGTTCCCATGGTGACAGGCAGGGGGCTAAGCGCCGAGCTGGGCACTCGGCGCTCGGCTGCAGTCATGGTGGGAGGTCCTGTGGTGCTGGCCACGTCACATGACCCCTGCCATTCAATATATAAACAGGCAACCTGCTGGGCACAGGTTGTCTGTGATTAAGTTTCTTAAGGCTATTGCTATCGTGTTCCCTGCGCTAATCTGGATATTGACCCGTGCCTGTTTTTTGACCCGCTACTGCCTGCTCCTTGTTCCTGACGTGACCTCTTGGCTTGACCTTCGGCTTGTGACCTGACCTGTCTTTGTCCACTCCTGTGTACTAACGCTACCTTCTGGTTTTTGACCCTTTGGCTTGCTTACGGACTCGTCTTGTTGTTTCTCCCTGTGTTGGAACCCCGGCCTTGCCAGCCGCCCTCTTGGCCTTTTACTGTGTCACCGCTCTGCCCGCTATTCCATCTCTGTCCTCTCTGTCTCTCCGCACTTAATGAGGTCAGGGACCGCCGCCCAGTTGCGCTTCGTTACCTAGGACGGGCAAGTGCAAGTAGGTAGGGACAGAGGCGTGGGTGGCAGACAGTGGGTGCACCTACTCCCTTCCTATCCTGCGGCGTGACAACACCCCTGGTAAAATGTCAGGTTTCTGTGATGTTTAAAATTGAGACAAAGATAAATTATTTCAGAAGTTTTTCCACCTTTAATGTGACCTATAAACTGTACAACTCAATTGAAAAACAAACTGAAATCTTTTAGGTAGAGGGAAGAAAAAATATAAAAATAAAATAATATGGTTGCATAAGTGTGCACACCCTTAAACTAATACTTTGTTGAAGCACCTTTTGATTCAATTACAGCACTCAGTCTTTTTGGGTATGAGTCTATCAGCATGGCACATTTTTACTTGGTACAGCCCTCTTCAGATCACCCCACAGATTTTCAATCGGATTCAGGTCTGGGCTCTGGCTGGGCCATTCCAAAACTTGAATCTTTTTCTGGTGAAGCCATTTCTTTGTTAATTTGGATGTATGCTGTGGGTCGTTGTCATGCTGAAAGATTAAGTTCCTCTTCATGTTCAGCTTTCTAGCAGAAGCCTGAAGGTTTTGTACCAATATTGACTGGTATTTTGAACGGTTCATAATTCCCTCTAGCTTAACTAACTAAGGCCCCAATTCCAGCTGAAGAAAAACAGCCCCAAAGCATGATGCTGCCACCACCATGCTTCACTGTGGATATGGTGTTCTTTTGGTGATGTGCAGTGCTGCTTTTGCGCCAAACATATCTTTTGGAATTATGGCCAAAAAGTTCAACCTTGGTTTCATCAGACTATAACACCTTTTCCCACATGCTTTTGGGAGACTTCAGATGTGTTTTTGAAAAATGTAGCCTGGGTTGGATGTTTTTCTTTGTAAGAAAATACTTTCGTCTTCCCACTCTATCTCATAGCCAAGACATATAAAGAATACAGGAGATTGTTGTCACATGTACCACACAGCCAGTACTTGCCAGATATTCCTGCAGCTCCTTTAATGTTGCTGTAGGCCTCTTGGTAGCCTTCCAGACCAGTTTTCTTCTCATCTTTTCATCGATTTTGGAGGGACGTCCAGTTCTTGGTAATGTCACTGTTGTGCCATATTTTCTCCCCTTGACGATGACTGTCTTCACTATGTTCCATGGTATATCTAATGCCTTGGAAATTCTTTTGTACCATTCTCCTGACTGATACCTTTTAACAATGAGATCCCTCTGATGCTTTGGAAGCTCTCTGTGGACCATGGCTTTTGCTGTGGGATGCAACTAAGAAAATTTCAGGAAAGACCAACTAGAGCAGCTGAACTTTATTTGGGGTTAATCAGAGGCACTTTAAATGATGGCAGGTGTATGCTGACTCCTATTTAACATGATTTTGAATGGGATTGCTTAATTCTGAACACAGCTACATCCCCAGTTATAAGAGGGTGTGCACACTGATGCAACCACATTATTATATTTTTTTTTTCTTCCCTCCACCTTCGATATTTCAGTTTGTTTTTCAATTGAGTGGTACAGTTTATAGGTCACATTAAAGGTGGAAAAAGTTCTGAAATGATTTATCTTTGTCTAATTTTTTTACAGCACATAAACCTGACATTTTAACAGGGGTGTGTAGACTTGTTATATCCACTATATGTTATATACTTCTGAGTAGAAATTTTTAAAGGAACTTGCTATGCTAGCATCAGGGCCGGCGCAACTATATAGGCGAATTAGGCGTTCGCCTAGAGCACCGGCCTGCTGGGGGCACCCTGGTGTGCTCCCCCTGACTGGGGCTGCAGCCCTGGACGACAGGGCGAGCGGCTCTTGGGCCGCCCCCAGCGCCGTTACAGGGGGGCCATGAGGTGGAGGTCCTTCTTAAATATGGCAGAGCAGGCATCTGCTTACCCTGATGGTAGGTGCCTGCTCTGCCAGTAAATTACCGGAGGAGAGGAGGCGGACGGCAAGGGAGGCTGTTCTAGCAGCTCCCCACTCCTCCCCCGTGCGCCCTCTGTGATGCCGGAATATGACGTCATTCCGGCCCCGGCATACTAAACGGTACGCTGGAGGACTGAGGAGCTGCACCACACTGGACCCCAGGGAGGTGAGTGTTTAAGTGTTTGACTGAGTGAGTGTCTGCCTGTGTATGTATGTCTGTCTTTCTGTCAGTAAATGTATGTGTGTCTGTCATTGAGTATCTGTTTGTCAGTGAGTGAGTGTATGTCAGTGAGTGTGGATGTCTGTTGGTCAGTAAGTGTCTGTGTGTTTGTCAGTGAGTATATGTGTGTGTTTGTCTGCCAGAGAGTGTGTGTCTGTCAGTGTGTTTCAGTGGGTAGGTGTAGTGTCTGTCAGTGAGTGAGTGTGTGTCAGTGAGTGAGTGTGTGTCTGTCAGTGAGTGTATGTGTGTCTGTCAGTGAGTATGTCTGTCAGTGAGTTTCTGTGTACGTCATTCAGTGAGTGTCTGAGTGTGTGTCTGTCAGTGGATGTATGTCTGTCTGGCAGTGAGTGTATGTGTGTCTGTCAGTGAGTTTCTGTGTACGTCATTCAGTGCGTGTCTGTCAGTGTGTGTGTGTGTGTCTGTCAGTGAGTGAGTGACATGAGGGGGCGGGGAAAAATGGATCTTTGCCTAGGGCGGCAAAAATCCTTGCAAAGGCCCTGGCTAGCATCATCCCATAAAAGGGTATTATCTGCTTGTTTAATGGCTGTAATTCTCGATTTACGCTTGCGTTGTCTTAAGCTGACTAGCATGAACTTCGTAGGTTTGTTCCCGTGTGCGAAGAATTTCTGTTTCAGGGAAAGATAGAGTTTAACTGTGTCATGGTCTTACCTTCTTGCTGTTCTCCTTCGTTTGACATGTGCTGGCGGCCATCTTGGTTTCTGGGTTTCTTGTAGTCTTCCACCCTGCGGCTCCTCCTTCCCACTGGGAGGAGCTGGATGCCTAGCTCATATATATAGGAGGTCTGTGGCTTCAGTTCCTTGCTTGGTCCTCCTGTGTTCACATGCTTCTAAGACTGCTGCTGCTTCTGGTTCCTGATCCTGGCTTCGTCTGACTACCCTGCTGGTTCCTGATCCTGGCTTCGTCTGACTACCCTGCTGGTTCCTGATCCTGGCTTCGTCTGACTACCCTTCTGGTTCCTGATCTCTGGCCTCTCAAAGACTCTGCTTCGGTTTCACCATTCGTTTGGACTTTTGCTTTACAGCTTTATTTTCAATAAAGCCTTCTTATTTTCACTTATCTCTTGTTGTACGTCTGGTTCATGGTTCCGTGACAAACTGACTGGATATTTAATGTATTTGTAAGTTCCTCCCTAGCTTTGGATAGTTCCTCTAAATGTTTATTGTTTTGTGAGCGTACTTGAACCTAGAGACCCTATCATACAGACCAGCTATCATTGCTCGTCTCTCTTTATTCAGGTACAAGGACACAGATATGAATTCACCTCTAATAACAGATTTGTGAGCTCCCCAAACCACATAAGGAGAGATGTCCCTGGGTGTGTTTATTGAGAAGTACTGTTTTAATTTGTTTTCAATCCTCTCCCTAATAGCCAGTCTGCCTAACAGCGTCTCATGTAAGTGCCAAATAAAGTTCTTGGTTGAGGAGTCTGGAGTATGGAAAGACATGTATACTAGGAAATCATTTGAGTGGATTATGGAGACAATCTGTGCCTCAGTGCACAGTTGAATCTGGGAAGCTGGGAATAGGACGTAATCCAATCTATGGTAGTTGTTATGAGGGGAGGAAAAAAATGTGTAGTCTCAGTTATTAGTGCACCATATATCTAACCAGGTTGCTTTTGTGGATCAGTTTTTTTTTATACAGTTCAGTGTATTTGTGGAGATAGTAGTCCTGCCGGAGTATGTATTTACCCGAGGATTCTGGAACAGGTTAAAATCTCCAGCCAAGACCACCAAACCTTCTCTGAATTCTTCACATTTTTGCCAGAATGGTTCATTGCAACTCTTGTGGGCCGTGTTAGGGGCATATATGTTGATGAAAGTATATAATTGGATGTTTATTTTCCCTTTCACTAGGAGAAAGTGTCCAGGACTACAGCAAAAAGGAAAGCAGACTGGAAAGTTTGCTTGTAATTTGTACAGACTGTACAGAAAAATTGAGTAATTGGCCCTTTAAATAATAAAAATTTAGGCAGCACCTATATAAGTGCAGTGGGGGGTTTCAGCGGGGGTCCAGAGGCCACATCTCAGAGGCCATGAAGGAGCGGAACAGCTCCGAGGCTGGCCCAACTGTCTGACAGGATGTACTGTGCGGTGTCCCTTAAGCCGCGGTCTCCCTTAAGTGGTAGGCCTCAGACTGGAACTCCGGTCCGGGTGATTCAATTCACCCAATGGCGTGTTCAAAATATAGCCTGGATTAGCGTTAGGCTACTTTGGAGTGTTTTATGTCCTCCTAAGTCCAGTTGGAGAGTGGATGGGGTTAGATATAAAATTCCCAGGCAGAGCACTGAAGAAAGCCAGCCGCTATCCTCGGCTTCCAGACACGCCCCAACATCAGACCCCCATATCAAACCTCAGATAAGACCCCCCCCATCTCAGACCAGACCTTATTCAGACCTCTATGTAGGACCCAATATCAGACCTCAGATCAGACCCCCATTAGACCTCCATGTCAGAAACTCCCCATCTCAGTCCAAACCCCATGTATCAGACCTTAGACCAGACCCCCATCAGACCTCTCAGACCCCCATATCAGACCTCAGACCAGATCTCAAGACCCCCATATCAGACCTCAGACCAGACCTCCAGATACCCATATCAGACCTCATACCAGATCTCCAGGCCCATATATTAGACTCCCATTAGAGTTCTAAACCCCCATATCAGACCTCAGACCAGACCTCAATTAGACCTCCAGAGCCCCATATCAGACTTCCATTAGACCTCCAGACCCCCATTAGACCTCCAGACCCACATATCAGACGTCAGACCAGACCTCCAGACCACCATATCAGACCCCATTAGATCTCCAGATCCCCATTAGACTTCCAGACCCTCATTTTATATTTCAGACCAGACCCCAATTAGACCTCCAGAGCCCCATATCAGACCTCCATTAGACCTCCAGACCCCCATTAGACCTCCAGACCCACATGTCAGACCAGACCTCCAGACCACCATATCAGACCCGATTTAGATCTCCAGATCCCCATTAGACTTCCAGACCCCCATTTTATATTTTAGACCAGACTTCTAGACCCCCATATAAAACCCCCTTTAGACTTCCAGACCCCTATATCAAACCCCATTAGACCTCCAGACCCCCATATCAGACCTGAGACCAGACCTCCAGACCCCATATCAGACCCCCATTAGACTTCTAGACCCCCATATCAGACCTCAGACCAGACCTCCAGACCACCATATAAGACCCCATTAGACCTCCAGATCCCCATTAGACTTCCAGACCCCATATCAGATCTCAGACCAGACCCCCATTTAATACCCCCTTTAGACCTCCAGAGCCCAATATCAGACCCTCATTAGACCTCCAGGACCCCATTATGCTTACAGACCCCCATAAAAGACCCCCATTAGACCTCAGATCCCCCATATCAGACCCCCATTAGACCTCCTGGCCCCCAAATCAGACCCCTAATCAGACTCCCATTACACTTACAGACCCCCAATTAGACCCCATTTCCGACCTCAAACACCCCATTGGACCTCAGATCCCCCTTATCAGACCTCAGACCTCCAATCAGACCTCTAAACCCCCCGTATCAGACTTAAAAATAAATAAATTAACTTATCGCTCCTGCTCCACCGCCACTCTCCATGTTCGGCGGTGTTCCAGGTTATCTTCTCAGTGCCCGTGCTGCAGTCACCTGACCTTTTGCAGGGTCAGGTCATAGAGCGCTCTGTATGTCCTGATGTTGCAGGCAGCCAGGACACAGCAGCAAGGGACCTGGGAAGAGCAAACAGGAGGAGGGGTAAGTACAGTGCTCACAGTGCTTCTCTACCCCCCTCCTGCATACTAGTGAGCTCTTCCATAGTGGAAGTGCTCACTAGTATTCCCTTTATGAGATGCAGTGTATCTTATAAAAGGAAAAGTACAGTGCCACTGGCAAGGGGGGCATTGGTCACAGGCTGTGCCAATGCCACCCCTTCAAAGCAGCACAAGATGCCGCCTAAGAGAATCTTGCCTCATGGCAAAAGCGGGCCTGCAGACACCGAGAGGCCCAAGGACTGGCCTACTTTCTGCTCAACGTAAGTGGGCAGGGCTAGTACAGCTTTTTTGGAAAAGTAATGTCGTCTCGGAACTATCCGCTTTAGCTGGGCACAAGCCATCAGTTCTCTGAAATATATAAAGTCAACTACATGGAAAGGAAGGGACTGTAGTACCAGAAACTTGGCAAGGTGCATGTTCTGCTTCTGCGCCATTTGATGAGTGCACGCATAATGTTGTCTTTTAGCAATACACTCTGTGATTGATTGCTGTCAAAACAAGTGACGAGGAGTAGGAGGAGCAATAGATAACATTGATGTCGATGGTTGATGATTTGCTTTCAAGAGCGGTTTCTTCCTTGAGCCTCATCTTCCATTAAGTCCACATTGGCTAAGACAGCGATGGATGGTGTGATCTGACAATGATGTACCTTGGAGTTCACCTCTAATCTCTTTGGAAGTTGTTCTGGGCTCTTTGGTAATCATTCCTATTATCCAAATCCGATTAGATCATTTTGAGTGACTACCCTTTGCCTTCAAAACATTTGCAATTCTTCTAGGTACACCTTCACACTGTTTTTGAAGGAACTCAGTGAGGTTGTTCCAAACATTTGAAGAACTTACCACCGAATTTCTGTGGATGTAGGCTTGCTCAAGTCCTTCTGTCTATTTATGTGATCTCAGACAGACTCAATAATTTGATATCAGGGCTCTGTGAGGGCCATATTCTCACTTTCAGGACTACAGAGGTGAGGACAGGTATCTCAATACTGAAAACCGCAACGGATTAATTCCCAAGCATATGATTTTTTATTTTATTTTAGCACATTTAGTGGCATTGAGGATCTGTTTAAATAAGTCAGACAACCCCATTTAAAATACTGGTAGTAAAAATGCCTTAATTAATTTCCCATGTTTTCTTCAATCAAGATGGAGCAGATGACCTCTCCATGATTAAGTGCATGAGGTGAGTATATTCTTTTATTTTCAGCCGCCATTTTAGGAAAAATTGATTCTTTATCACAAAGTGCAAGGCAATTTGGCTTTGCGGCAAATAAAATTTTTCCTAAACTTCAGATCTGCTTCATGTGCTTTGATTCGATGAACACTATTCAAAATAAAAAAGGAACCATCTTGTCAAATATGGAACAATGTTTGAGTGCTACAAGTCCTACAAGTAGATGTACTAACTTCTTCTGTTGAATTTCTCTTGTTTTTTAGTGTTTTCTCTTCAAAAATAACAGCAAAGCACAAATAAACAATTTTTCAAGAGTACATGACCCCAGCATGCTTGCTGACTGTTACTGAAGAAAACAGTTAATGAGAGCCATAATATACATTACTTATTGACAGTAAACTATATAGTTAGACTTGTGTGTGTTTTGTTTTTGTTTTTTTTGCCATGTCTTGGAAGCAGATACACACTGCACATTCTACGCTTAGTTTCCTATTTTTCTACTGCTCCTCTTCACTTCTTTTATTTCGTGTCAAGAAGTTACAATCGATTTTTCTTGTTCTGTTATTTTTTTTTGTGTTGTGGTCCCTCAGGGAGTCACAGCAAGGTTTAATAAAACAGAACTCTGCGTCTGTCTCGTTCCTAAACATGTCACAAGTTGAAGTATGTGACCTATTCATTGAGGTCCATTCGACACCAAGTCTTGTTCTTTTTTTCACCAGTTCATAAAGGGTAGGAAAGCGAAGGGCAAGTTTTAATAATGATTTAAACTCTGCCCCTGGGAAATGAAGGAAGAAGTAGAAAATACTTAGTTTGAAGTGCCCTTTCTTTAATTTTCTGGGAATGAAGTTGGATTATAGATGATGTCTGCTTATCTTTAGGAGCCATTTTCTATAATTATTGTGTGTCTATTGGGAGATTGTATAAACAAAATCCAGTCCTAAGCTGGTAGGATATTGTTACTGTAATGCATCAATATAGATAGTCAGCATATAGGAAGAGCAAAGCAATTGCCTGTGGACTACCACCTTCTAGAGGCCACCAGTATTTTATAGACAATCCCAGCAGGAAGAGATAGAAGAGTGAAAAGGCATAAAGTATACCAACAATCATCTAAATGCTACTAACATTCATTACTAAGGGTCAGATTTTAAGTCTCCTGTCCACTTGAAAGTAGAACAAATTTGGTTGTTTAGCAAGTGCCTTGATTAATCTAAAAAGTAAAAAAGGACATATTTGAAACAAACTGTATAATATATATATTTTGCTAAATAAAATTAAAGGCTGTCGAAAGAGATGGAATTACTTATGTCATTATAAAAAAAAAATCTAAAATATTCCAGCTGATATATCCCAAAATTCCAAACAAAAAAATAAAAATAATAGGCAAGTAAGGCTACATCTACACCAGTCTCACATTATTCTGCTAGTCTGTTCCAGCAGAGGAGCAGACTGCAGACTACCAGAATTACCATATCCGGCAGAGCTGGACATCACCACAGCCTACCAGCCCCATCCGTGACTGGGTATGTAGGCATGCATGAAGTGGTATTTTTCTGGCAGAAAGCTGGCATTTATACAAGAAACCCGTTGGATCCCATTATAGAGAATGGTGAGGAGTGTCTGGCTATGCCGGATACGGTATTTCCAGTTTTCTGCTCCTCCGCCTGAACTGGGATATATCAACTGGAATATTTGTAATTTGTTTTAAAATAACATAAAATTATATACAAGATGTAAACCTAGCTGCATTATGAAAAAAAATTGTGGCTGGCAGAATGCTTGGAGGCTAAAATGAAAAATAAATATCTTCCATTAAAGACAAAATTGTGGTTCTATAAATTATGTTTTTAAGGCAAAGCATGAAAATGAAGATCACGACAATATACTGTACTTGCTTTGCATTAAAATAAAGGTAAAATAAAGCTGATGTGGCTGTCATCTGTCCTGCAACCCGCTTGAATAGTGATTCTAGTGACATTTATAGGTATAGACAAGGGGACAGAAGTCAGATTTCTCATTTATTTAAAATCCTGATCTGACTACTAATGTTCTTTCCTCTTTTTAGCTTTTTGTCACCCTATCTTCTTATTCATTGTTGGTGATCCCCCTCTTGGGAGCCCATTAGATGTAAGGCACTGTGAATGCCGTAGGTCAGCAATGACAGCTGTCTTAGACTCTTAGGTACAGTGTCACTGTGAGTTACATATCCCACTGCTTCATATACTGTACAGATACCAGTTCTGGTCAAGCAGATCATGAAGTCACAAGAGAGGCTAGAAGAGAAAAATAGATGAAAAAAAAATAAAGACTTCAAGAATAATAAAAAAAGATGGAAAAATAAGAACATGTATTTTATGATTACTCAGTACTTCCAAGGTAATTAGTTTAAGGTCCAATGTCTCCTTCTTATGATTGGTTCCCAGGCATTTCAGAGGAAGTTTGCTTTCTTTTGTTTTTATTTAATTTCTATATAACCAAGACTAAAAATGACTCATTTTCCATGCTGTTAATTTGAATTACATTTAAAAGCTCTTAGGAATTCCGATCTCAACAAATAAATATTATTCTTTGTGTCATGTGAAGATATACCTATCTGTATTTGTCAGAACATTTTGCATCAATTCATTATGGCATTCAATATCCCTAATAGTATTTTAAACAATAGAAGTTGAGGACGTTGCTCGCAAGAGCTTACAGTTTACATATGAGGAAAGAAGGATGATGCAAAAAAACAACATAAAAACAACAAAAAAAGTTTTGTTTTCTACAATGCTCCCACCATATTTTATAAAAAAGATGATACTTATATAGTTGCAAGAACCAATCACTCAGCCAGCATCTGTGCCGTGTATGTATGGATATAAAGTGCAGTAGGGTACAAAGAAAGAGGGGTGAACTGTTGATCAAAAAGAATCAGGTTCTAAAGAGTATTATAAAAGAGTAGGTTAAAAGGAAAGAAGTCAGATTAGGGAATGTGATAGCAGTGTCGAACTCGGGTGTCTTGGGCCCATTAATAAATTTGTTCTGGGGACCAACCATACAGCTACATGCAAATATAACCAGCTCACACAGCGGCAGGCAGCAACAAGACCCTACAAGTTTATTGATTATGCAGGTCCCTGTAGAAACTTTGAGAAGACGGATCCCTGAGGAAAGAGGATGCTGGCTGGTCCGCCTCTGTACCAATCATCTCAGCCATCCAATGTATCTACAATAATAAACTTGGTAGTCAACAAGTAAAGAACTGTAGTTCTATGATACAACCATTGAGAAGAAAGACATCATTCTTAATTCATTGGTGTGTTGTTGCTTTTTTCATATTACTCAAAGTTTACTTTAATATAAAAAAAATGATTCAAACTTTATGAAAAGAATGTGAATCATCATTATTGGTCCTGGTAACATCTTAAATGGGGTATCTTAGAAGTATAGCTTCATTCCAATTTTTCCCTCACAAACCGCCTGAGCTGTGCAGGTGTATGAAACACCTGTTTCTTTTATGCCAAAAGTTTAATGTCTGCAGTTTGTGATATAAGTTTTTTTTCGCTTCTTCTAGCAAGAATTGTGGAATGAGTCATTGGCATCTGTCTTAAGTCTTCCTCTCTCTTGAGAACGGATGCCTAAAGGAACTGTCCTGCAGTTATACACTGTATGCACTGAATAGACAATAAATTGCTACGGTTAGTTATAGTAATATAATCTCTACAGTTCTGATGTTGGATGTTTATTAGCTCTGAGAATACAAACTCTAAAGCCAGACACAAACCAGAGGCACGCTGTATACTCCAAGCAGGGCTGAGGTACAAACTATTTTCACATATGTTTTATCAAATATGTCCCTTGGCTGCACTTCTCTTTTCAGTGGCCTTACACAGTAGACATTCATTTCAGATTAGGTTTATTAAAAATATTTTATTTTTAGGTTAAGTTAAGCAATAAACTGAACATATGCTGCAGATAAACCTTTATGAAATAATTTTTTAAGATTATATTCTTAAAATACTGTATTCTGTAGTGTTGTAAACAAATCACACTTGGTAAGATAAGGCCATATCATTCCTGGGCTCTCACTAGTTTGTCTTTTTCTTGCACACACACACATATACTGTCACACATACACGGCAATAATTAATTTAATAGTAAGTAGTAATGATAGAGCATGCACGGCCGAACACCTGTTTGGCTCGAGCATCTCGTCACATCACATGTGCCCTGACCAATGCAGTTACTGGGAAGTTCCACTTAAACATGGACACATGGACAAGTGCATTCGGCCAGGGACGCTATATTTCCCTGATGGCACACTGGGTGAATGTTGTGGAGGCTGGGAGCGAGTCGAACCCTGGGATGGCACAGGTGCTACTGACGCAGTGGCGTAGGGATCGCCATAGCAATGGCTATGGGGCCCTACGCCACTGGGGGCCCGGGATGCCGGCTGAGGATAAAAAAAATAAATTCAAGTGGCGGTGCGATTGGCCCCCCCCCCCCCCTCTCCTCATTGGTGGCAGCGGCAGTACCGATCAGAGTCCCAGAAGTGTAATGCTGGGGCTCCGATCGATTACCATGGCAGCCAGGATGCTACTGAATTCCTGGCTGCCATGGTCAGTTAGTCATACTTACATGCGCTGTGGCCGCCGGGCGCTCCTCCTTCTTGTAACTCGTCACAGGTCTGTGCGGCGCATCGCTATAAGCAGAAGCAATGCGCTGCACAGACCTGTGACGCGTTACAAGAAGAAAGAGCGCCAGGTGGCCACAGCACATGTAATGATGTAAGTATGCTGCGCTGCAGAGTAACTGACCATTGTAGCTGTGAGTCCTGCAGAGCCTGCTGTACATCCCTGTTCTGACTGTGTGCTGTGTCCTGTACATGTCACTGGTGGTAGGTGAGGGGTAATCCGGGGACGCCCCCCCCCCCACCTTGTCATGGGTAGTGACCTGGGCTGCCGCTGACACCACTGATTGGGGGGCTGGAGGGCACACTGCCCATCAATGATTTTGATACCGGAGGGGGGGGGGGCAAACTGCCACCAATTCATTATTTTAATACAGGGGAGGGTGGGGGGCACACTGCCCACCAATAAATTATTTTAATACAGGGGAGGGGGGGGGCACACTGCCCACCAATAAATGATTTTAATACAGGGGAGGGAGGGCACACTGCCCACCAATGATTTTAATACCGGGGAGGGTGCACTGGGGGCTGATGGAGATGGTACTGGGGGCTGGTGAGAGGCACTGGGGGCTGATTGAGAGGGTACTGGGGGCTATTGGAGAGGGTACTGGGGGCTGGTGAGAGGCACTGGGGGCTGATGGAGAGGCTACTGGGGGCTGATGGAGAGGCTACTGGGGGCTGATGGAGAAGGTACTGGGGGCTGATGGAGAAGGTACTGGGGGGCTGATGGAGAGGCTACTGGGGGGGCTGATGGAGAGGCTACTGGGGGGCTGATGGAGAGGCTACTGGGGGCTGATGGAGAGGCTACTGAGGGCTCTTATCTGAGGTCTGATTGGGGGACATTCATATTGGGGTCTGAGCTGAGGTGTGATCTGAGGTCTTATTGGGGTCTTATTACCATTGGGGATCTTATTGGGGCTGTTAGCTGAGGTCGGATTAACATTGGGGGTCTAATTGGTGGTCTGACCTGAGGTATAATGAAAAATATTTTTTTTCCCGGAGCAGCTTGGAGAAAAAAGGCCTCACAGTCTCCCACACTCCTTCTGCCCGGCCAAGCCTGCCAGCACCCCTGAGTCTTCAGAACTGTAAGTAAATTATATATAAGGGGAGCTTATAATATGAAAGAGACAAATTATGCCAGAGCGGCTCTTCACCTACACGTGTATCAGCACTAGATATATACCCCTTACTCTCCATAATACCCAAACTACACAAGATACATATCCCTACCTTCTGTCTAATGCGCATACACACCCCACGATATGTACTTTCACCTTCTTGTGTTACAGACCCCTGTACAATTTAACAATCTTCTTTAATACACAGACATTTAGATTCATACATTTCCTACACTGGCACAAATGCGCTGCCAGTGACCAACTGTCTGTGCTCAGTCCTACGCGTAACTGTCGCAAGGGCATGAGGAGCTGCGGATGTGGCGGCGAGGCCCGAGAGGTGTGAGGGAGATCCGGGAGGGGGGGGGGGCATAATTTTGTTTTGCTATGGGGCCCAGTCATTTCTAGCTACGCCCCTGTACCGACGCCAAGGATTGTGGGCCCTACATCGATCAGGGTTTCCACCAGCACTTACTTTAGTGGCTCCAACCCCCTCTTCTCCTCCTCGGCCTCCTCCTCCACTTCCACCTCCGAATTATCCACGTGCATCACCAGTCAGTCATCAGTCGGTAGCTGGAAGCAAAGTAGCACTGCAGTGGGGAAGCGGCAACAGGCCGAGCTGAAGCTGATATGCTTAGGGGACAAACAGCACACCTCTGCAGAGCTGTGGCAGGGTATAAGAGACCAGACTGAGCTTTGGCTCTCGCCACTCAACCTAGAACCAGGCATGATTGTGTATAATAATGGCCATAACTTGGTGGCGGCTTTGGAGCTCGGCAGGCTCACACACATGCCATGCCTAGCCTACGTCTTAAATTTAGTAGTTCAGCGGTTTCTTAAAACCTACCCCAATTTGCCTGAGCTACTGGTAAAGGTGAGCCACATGTATGCACATTTCCGCAAGTCATCGACAGCTTCAGCTGGTCTGTCAACGCTGCAGCAGTGATGGAAATTGCCAGCTCACCGGCTGTTGTGCGATGTGAGCATGCGCTGGAACTCGATGTTCCACATGTTGGCCAGGCTTCGTGAGCAGCAGAGGGCAGTAGTGAAATACCAGCTGCAACATGGTCGTCGCCTTTCCAGTCAGCTTCTGCTATTCACAAGCGAGGAGTGGGCATGGATGTCTGACTTCTGTGAGATGTTAAGAAACTTTCAGGAATCAAAACAGATGGTGAGCGGCGATAATGCTATTATTAACGTAACCATCCCACTTCTGTGTCTACTCCAACCCTCGCTGCTCACAATTAAGGACGACGCTTTGCATGTGGAAGAGGTGGAAATGGGGGAAGACAGCGCAAATTGGACGATGAAGAGGAGGAGGAGATGGTTGCCTCCTCTACAGAGGGTAGTACCCATGGAAGTTTAATTATATCTGTTCTGCGTGGGTGGACAGAAGAAGAAGAGGATGAGGAGATTGAGAGTCATCCTCCTGATGACGACAGCGAAGTCTTGCCTGTTGGTACTCTGGCACACATGGCTGACTTCATGTTAGGCTGCCTTTCCAGCGACCCGTGCGTGATACGCATTTTAGGCAACATGGATTACTGGTTGTTCACCCTTCTGGACCCCAGCGACAATGAGAACTTCTCATCTCTTATTTCTGTGATGGAGAGGACGAGCAAAATGGTGCAATACCAGAAGGTCCTTGTTGAAAAATTGCTCCAAAAATTTCCATCTGACAATGTTGGCGGCAGAGTCCGTAGTTCCTTGGGCAACCGAGGAGGGGAGACAAGGTGAACACACAGCAGTTCCAACAGAGGTAGGGCAACACTCTCCAAGGCCTGGTACAGTTTCATGACACCCTGCCAGCACCCTCACCCTGATGCGCGACCTAGTGTCACAAGGAGGGAAAAATTCTGGAAGATGGTGAAGGAGTTCATAGCAGACCGTGTCAGCGTCCTCAATGATCCCTCAGTGCCATTCAACTATTGGGTGTCCAAACTGGACACGTGGCACGTACTGGCGCTCTACACCTTGGAGATGCTGGCCTGCCCTGCCGCCAGCGTTTTGTTTGAGCGGGTATTTAGTGCTGCTGGTGGCATTATAACAGATATGCATATCCGCCTGTCAACTGAAAATGCTGACAAGTTGACTCTTATAAAAATGAACAAGGCCTGGATTGACCATGACTTCTCTACTCCACCAGAGGAAAGCGGCTGAACATAAAGGCACTTTAAATGTGGCTTTTATGGTGTATTAAATACACTGTATTCCCATGCACCCCTTTCACCACAAACAAGGATATATGGTTGAATCTTCCTTTTCTACTCCTCCTCCTCTTCCATCATATCAACATGCTTATTTGTCGCATATATTGCCCTCGCATATATGCCCTTCGCATATAGTGTTTTACAGGGTCACCTTAGCTGCAGGGCCTCGCATATAGTTTTTTAGAGGGTCAGCTCACCAGCAGGCCCTCACATATAATTTTTTATAGGGTCAGCTCACAAGCAGGCCCTCTCCCACAATGATTCACAGGGTCAGCTCAGCTGCAGGCCCTCACATATAATTTTTTAGAGGGTCAGCTCACCAGCAGGCCCTCACCTACAATGTTTTACAGGGTCAGCTCAAAAGCAGGCCCTTACATATAATTTTTTAGAGGGTCAGCTCACTAGCAGGCCCGCACCTAAAATATTTTACAGGGTCAGCTCACCAGCAGACCCACGCATATAATGTTTTACAGGGTCAGCTCACCAGCAGGCCCACGCATATGTTTTACAGGGTCAGCTCACCTGCAGGCCCTCGCATATAATTTTTTAGAGGGTCAGTTCACCAGCAGGCCCTCATCTACAATCGTTTACAGAGTCAGCTCACCTGCAGGCCTTCACCTACAATCTTTTACAGGGTCATCTCACCTGCATGCCCTCACCTAATTATACCTAATAGGTAATTTGTGCACATGCTGCCTTGCTTGGAAGTGGCAACCGTAGCTGTTTCTCAGGCTCCCTCTCCGGAATCAAACCCTGATTCCCTGTTACCCATGGTCACCGTGGTTCGCTCTAAAAATAACAACGAAAGTTGATAGGGCAGACATCCGAATGGATCGGCTGAGGGATGAGGGATGTGCGATCGGGCCCCGGTTATCTAAAGTCACCAAAGCGGCATAATGTTTTAGATGGTCAGATCAGCAGGCCCTTGCTCCAAATGCTTTTGAGGGTCACCAGCAGGCCATGAATCATAATTTTTCAAGGGTGTGTATGATGCCCTCCTTTATGTGTAACAAAGGGTGTATTGGAGTGCCGGTTCCTTGTAATTTTTGGCAGCCCTTTCACTTTGTGCATAGGCTTTATGAGTGTAGGAGTCCCACTACCTGAACAATTGTGCCACAATGTGAATGAGGCCCTCTTTTATGTGATATACAGGTTGTATCGGAGTGCCTCTTCCTTGTAATTTTTGACATCACTTGCACTTTATATATAAGTAAATATACAGGAAAGAATGTTTGCTAACAATTTTTCCTCTAAAATCAATTTTATCTTCGGTTTGGTGCGTATTATTGTCAGTCTGTAAAAGTGGCGTACTACTCGGACAACATCGTTCCCAGCAGCGACCTGGGAGTTCAAGATGCATCCAAACATCCTCCCCATGCTGTTACCGAACCATTTTGGTAGTGTTTCCTTCAATTTCTGACCTTTTCCTATGAACCAACCACCCTCTTCAGAGCAGGGGGTGCCTTGTTTAATGCTCGGGTTCTCCCATTGACTTCCATTATATTTGGGTGCTCGGTAGAGCACTCGAGCATCCCGGCCCTGAGCACCCGAGCACTATGGTGCTTGATCAACACTAATAGTAAGCCGTTTAATTTCAGAATATATATTTTTAATAATGGAGTAGCCTGTGTGTACATGAGGAGAACATTTGTAACTTTTGTAGTTTTGCAGATCGATTTAAAACAAGTTGTTCTATCTGGAACATGTATAATTATATCACTGTGATATGTTATCAATGTCAGATATATGCATCTCCAGAACTTGTCCCTGAAGTGAAGCTGTCACGGCCAGGCCCATGACCGTGACTTCTTACCGCATGCAGTTGCCGGCGGTTTTGTATGGGTCTTCAACCACGGGTGAGGGCCGCTTGTCTGTGGCCTCACTTGTGGTTGCCGCGGGCAACCAGTGTTGTGTTTAGCAGCTGAGCAGCCTGAGCGTTGCTAGGCAGCTTGCTGCCCTGGCATGCGGTCACACCTAGCAACCTTTATGTTAGGTGTGTGTATGTTATGCACGTTGTATGTATTGTGTGCTATTCCCCTTTATGTGTCTTTCCCTTCTGTGGTACTGGAAGGGTTAACTTCCTTCCCAGTGTGTGTGTGATGTCACTGGGTGTGTTCAACCTTTGGGTGTGGCCACTTTGGCCTATATAGACCCTCTCTCTAGCAGGGCTCAGTAGGTTGCTTCAGTCTTGCTAGCTGAAGCAGCCTCCTGTGTTTTCCATCCGTCTGTGAGAGCCACCACTGTGGTCATAGGTTTAAGTTTAGGTTTAATGTCTCATTAAGTTTATGTTTAGCTAAGTCTGTGTTATGTTTTCCTGTATGACTCTGTGCTGCCATGTATCTGGGTTCCGGTGTGTGGATGAGTTTGTGCTGACGTCTGTCTGCTATTTATGGACTTCAGCTTTCCTGCACACGGATCCAGTCAGCAGGGCTGTGGCAGGTGGCTGGAACTAGTGCAGCACCTGCCATATACATTGGCTGCCAATTGTTCCCCTTTTCCCAGCAGCTTGGCCGTTGAGACTCCTGCTCCTCCGTGTCTAGGAGGAGTGGGTTGTCTTACTCAGCTCCTAGTTTAGGGCCATCTTGAGGGCTAGCAGGGACTTCTAGGTTCCGGAGCATGAGCCCTCCTACCATCAAGGTTGGCTCATGTAGCTAGGAGTCAGGGTCAGGTTAGGGATGCCTTTAGGAGGTGACCTGCTCCCTAATCCTGTCTTCTTGGTCAAGCAGCCATAACATCTACAGGCTTCACACGGCTGAGGATTTCCCCCATCCTCAGCCGTGACAGAAGCAGAGCAAGTCACACATGCACAACCTCCCTCCATTCAATGCCATGAGACTTTTCAAAATAGCCAAGTACTAGCTTGTCAATTTTTGGAAGTACCATAGCAGTGACTTGAGAGAACAATGTGGTAGATGTGGTGTGGTGTGCCCTCTGTTCATTTCTGGATACAAGAGTGGGTCCCAGAGGTGAGACCTGCACCTATCTGAAATGTATGGCATATCTGATATTTATGCCTAAAAAGGTTCAGATAAGATAACCACTTTAACTACTAAGCTACAGCTGGAATGTAAAGGAATGCATTACGTTGGATTCCACATTCATATATACTGTATCCTGTGGACTGAAGTTCCATAGTTAAAATTGATGAATATGCCTACAAAAAGTGGCGATGTAGCCAGGCCTTAAAGATTTTCTCCAGGAATTAAGAAAAGGAAAATACTTAAATACTAAATGTATTATAAATATATTCCCAAATACCTTTAATTTGTTACAATGGTTTGTTTTGTCTGGGGAGCAATCATTAGGAAAAATAAAATGTCTGCCATTCTACTAGTACACACAAAACCTATTCTAATCAAGAGGACAAGTTATTTCAGAACACTGAGCTAAAGAGCTGCCTTATCCTCCTCTCCTACTTGTCAGGCATTATGATCCTGAATACAGCTGATAAGAACTTTAGCTGAAACTCTGTAGGAATGGAGTTTGCGAGGAGACAAAGTACAGAAAAGACGTACAGGACAGACTGCAGCTGCTGATCATTGGCCACATACCCACCCTTCTCTTTGTACTTTACGTCTCCTCATTAACTACATTCCTACAGACATGCAACTGAAGATCATATTAAACTGTATTCAGTATCATAATCCCTGGAAAGCAGAACAAATAGGAGGCCGAGGCAGTGCTTTAGCTCAGTGTTGTGAAGTAACTTGTCCTGATGTGTGATTAGGACAGGTTTTATGTGTACTAATAGGATGGTGGCCATATTATTTCCACTGATGATTGCTCTCCAGACAATTCATGAAACTAATGAAAGGTATTTATTCATGATCAAGCAATATTTTAAGATTTTAATTTTCTTAACTCCTGGAGAACCTCTTTATGCGTCATGTGAATGACCTAGGCAAATTCAGAAAGCCCATTCTTTTCCACTATATTGTCATCACTCTGTAGAAAGACCTTAGACCTAGAAACACCCATTTGTATAACGCCTGATATTCTACATGGTCATAAATTCATGTGCATTTAGCCTACCCTAGAATTGGGTGAGTAAATTAATGCACCACATTTGCTGACTCGCCTGATCTGCAGGTGTAAAACGTACAATGTGATAACTGATCTGTCAAATCCATATACTAATGCATCCTCCTGGCTTGTGATTCAGCCATACAATAAAAGGTGAATCAGATGAGAAATGAATCTCTTTCCCAGTAGCAGTTAGCTGCACGCAGCCACAATTACTGTGGTCCATCAAGATGGAATGGCCTAAGGATACAATATTTTCAACATACAATGGTCTTTTCTGACCCATCGTAAGTTTAAACCAGACTCAACATACAATATCTCAGACTCGATTAAGCGCACTTCTCTGGTAAAATAGCTGTATTAATTGCTAGCTATTCCTGACTGTTTAATGCAAGGACTTGCCTTAGCTGTCTTAGTTATCTGTCTATTCTTCCTAATTCTTCTTGGATGACATTTTGGGGCTTTGGAACCGATTACTCAAGTTACAATGGTTTTAACATACAATGGTTGTCCTGGAACCAATTAATATTGTAACTTGAGGAACCACTGTACATCATTTCTAATGTAAAAAAGAAGGGCTAGATAAGGACCCAGATATATTATGAAATTATTCAGCACAGATTCTTGAATATCAAAATGGATTGGTAAAAACTGGGGCTAATTTACAAAGACTTTATGGCTGGTTTTGGAATTTAAATAGTTACCAATTTTTATGTGAATAGCATTTTGCCACTTTTTATGGTTTACACTGCTCCATTTTTTTTTTTTACATAGGAGGAGCTTAATGGAAGGGGCAGAACACACACTTAATATGATTTACGCCAGAAAACTGGCATAAATGATAACTGAAAGCTACACCAGCTCTTAGCAGGCTTAGGTTTCAGTTTCTTGCACACAGACATCACAGACGCAACAAATGTATTAAGGATCTTGTGCCTCTTCAATATCAGATTAGTGGGGGTCCATCACCTGGAACCCCCACCAATCAGGTATTAGAAGAGGCCAGCGCTCCGTGAGCACCGTGGCCTCTTCCTAGGCCATGTGACGTCATGGTACATCGATCACATGGTCTAGTTGCAGTTCACCCCATTGAAATTAATTTGGCTGAGCTGCAATACCAAGCACAGCCACTGTACAATGTATGGCACTGTGCTCACCAGATCTCCAGGGAAAGTGACAGCTCCCTGAAACAAGAGGGCCAGTACTTAGACTCCCACCAATGTGATAATGATGACCAACCCTGATAATCCCTATAATACATTTATTGTATTTTTTACAAACAGGCTTTTTATTAAGACTGGCATGTCACATGCTATACTTTAGTAAATGACCCCAATTAACTTTAATAAAGGATTAAAATATTTGACAAATCTCCACGTGTGGAGTAGGACAATTGTGAGGTTGCGTATGGGTTCTGTAAGGGATCGTCTCTTTTCAGGGGGTCACACTCACAGATAGCTTCGCAGACACAATTATAATGTCCAAACTCTTGCTTTATTTCAGACACTTTAGCAAAGTACAGGTTAAGAAGTCGCAGCTTCAACTTATCACGTGTGACATCCACACAAAATAACAAACCCTTGCCTGGCTAGGCTCTAACTAAACACATAAGCGTATCCCTGACTCACCTAGAGAGCCCTGTTCACACATGGAACACAAATGCGGCTTTCCTCAGCCATTCAGTCCAGCAAACTCCACTTTTTGGGGGATTGTGGCCCAGTAGTCCTCCCGACTCTGGCCTCGTGATCCTTGTTTCACAGGCGTCACCGCGTCCCCCAAAGTTCAGGCTATCGCCTAGCCTCGTGGCCCCTCAGCCCACCTGGCTGAGACCACTCACAGAGCCTCACCAGGACTCTGCTTCACAAGACACTCCAGAGTGAGACACACCCAAGATCCAGTAGCAGGATTAAATAGGATCCCTTCACATGAGCATGCCCTAAGTCCCGGACTGGAACCTGGGGAAACACCACCTCATTGTTCACATTGCCACAGTTCATATAACTGAAGTTGACTTAAAATCACATAACAAAATGTATTTACTGGTTTTGACACTTTTTATGTCTACTTTGAGGCTGGGTTTACATGTTTAGGTTTTTTGATGTAGCATTGGAAGCCTGAACTACACTAAGTGTGAATCTTAAAGGCAGAGAAAATATAAAGTCAGATATTACCTCATCTCTGTTCTGAATCCGGTTTTGGCTTTGTCTTCAAAAACGGAATCAGAAAACCTGAATGTGGAATCTCAGCCTAGATGTTTTAGAAAGGGTAGAATTCAAAAAACTTAACCAAAACTGAGATGTGTGTCATTTTTTGGCCCACATAATTACTCTACATATATGCCAGGAGATATAAGGAAAAAATGCTTCTAACATGCTTAGTGATTTGAAACAAAAAGTCCCATGTATCAGTTTTACAGATGAGCGAATCAAAGCTAACAAAGTGGAATTTGATTTGAATTTCAGGAAAAATTCGGTTCACACCGAAGCCGAATTTCCTCGCACTTAGTGGTAACGAATCACATTTTTTCTAAAATGGCTGCTGCACGTGTGAGGACGTGGAGAAAGGTACTCTGGGAAGGCGACATCACCCATAATGCTATGCATGCAGCCAATCAGCAGCCAGACAGCCCTGTGATGTCACAGCCCTATAAATAGCGTCAGCCATATTAGATTCTGCCATTTACCAATGTACTTAGTGCTGGGAGAGACGTCTGCAGGCGCTAGGGACAGTGCTAGAAAAAACTTAATTGTGCTAAAAAAAAACAATTTACAAGTGCAGGGAAAGATTATTCAAGGTGTAGAGAAAGGATAGGGAGGAATCATTCCACAGCATTTATGTTGAACAGGCTTCAGTAGGGGAGGTTATAGCCTGGGTGATAGGAACAATCCGATTACACCTTGCTGCACTGACTGGGGATCCAAATTGCCATTATACAGCTCTGTAATTCCAGCAAATCATTCTTGTTATTGGGGTGCAAGTGCTGATTGATACAGGCATTAACAGGGTTTATTACAAGGATATATTGCTACATCTTATTTGCCCTCGTGCAGTGCAGTTATATGTTCTAAAGCATTTTCTGGCTTGTATAAGTGGGAAAAAAGGGCTTATTAGCCGTTGTGTGGTGAAGTGCTAAAATTGCAGCCCTTTTTGTCGTGTATTAGTGGCAATAGTAAAATATATTTGCCATTCAGCGATGCAGTTATATAATCTAAACCCCTTTTTGTCATGTATTAGTGGAAAAAGAAAAAATATATTTGCCGGTCAGCGGTGCAGTTATCTGTTGTAAAGTCTTTTGTGGCGTGTATTAACGGAAAAACAAAAAAATATATTTGCCGCTCAGCGCTGCAGTTATCTGTTGTAAAGCATTTTGTGGCGTGTATTGGCAGAAAAAGAAAAAAATATATTTGCGGCTCAGCGCTGCAGTTATCTGTTTTAAAGCCTTTTGTGGCGTGTATTAGCGGAAAAAGAAAAAATATATTTTGCCGCTCAGCGCTGCAGTTATCTGTTTTAAAGCCTTTTGTGTAGTGGAAAAGTGGAAAAAATTTGGGCCTGATTGCCGTTCAGCGGTGGAGTTATATATTCTAAAGCCTTTTTTGCCCTGTATTAGTGGCAAAAGAAAAATACTGTATATTCGCCGTTCAGTGTTGCACTTATATGTTAAAAAGCCTTTTGTTGTGTAAAAGTTGAAAAACAATTAGGGCCTAATTGCCGTTCAGCGGTGCAGTTATATATTCTAAAGCCCTGTCTGCCGTGTCTTAGTGCCAAAAGAAAAATATATTCGCCGTTCAGAGTTGCACTTATGTTGAAAAGCCTTGTGTAGTGTAAAAGTGGAAAGAAATAAAGGCCTATTTGCCGTTCAGCGGTGCAGTTATAAAGCCCTTTTTGAGGTAAAATTTTTTATGTGAAACAGGCTTTTTTGGGGAAAATTGATGGGTGATTGTAGACTTTGTTCTGTATGAACCAAATTCCATTATCCTTTCATTGGTGAAATTTGCTATTTCAAACATGTTTTTTTCGAGAAAACTGATGGGTGATTGTAGACCTCCTTTTGCTGAATGGACCGAATTGCGTCATCGTGGGTCCTGCAGTAAACATAATGAAGACGCTGATGGCAACACACCTTCAGACTTTGCCTTTACCATCTATACACAATTTAATTAAGCAGCTTCAGTTAGTTGAAAATATTCATGGGTTTTTATCTGCTCCGTCTGCATTCGATCTCCGCAGCCCACAATACATGACAGGAGTCCAGTTTTTTCAGTTCAGGAATTCCATCAGAATGCTGCTGCTCTGTATCTCTTTTGAAGTCAATGTCTTCAACTATGCCCCTCTCGCAATTTACAGCAAATACATTATTTTCATGTAGAAATCCAAGAATTATGTGGGAGACATATAGTGTATGCAAGCCATGTGCGACTCCTCTCATCACTCTCATGCTGTTCTGCACCTGGTTTGCCTGGGCGAATGGAGTCACACAGGGGAGGAACTGCTCCTTGTCCTTCAGCAAGAAATCTAATCCTGACTTTCTCCGCAACAACTGAAAATCGAGCATAACCTGAACCAGCAGGTGGTAGCATACTTGGTATGCACCCTGCCAGACGTCATTGAAGATCCCCTGGACAACTGGGCAGCTAAACTTGATTTGTGGCCACAACTGGCCGAGTTTGCACTGGAAAAGCTGTCCTGCCCAGCCAGTAGTGTGGCATCGGAGCGGGTGTTTAGTGCAACGGGGGCAATAGTTACCCCAAGGAGAACTTGCCTGTCCACCCAAAATGTGGAGAGACTGACATTTGTCAAGATAAATCAGGCGTGGATCAGCCAGGATTTCCACCCACCAATGCCTGATACATCAGACTAGATCATCCATGGTGCCACACCAACACTTTGACAAAAGAGACTGGTTTCTTCTGGCTACCTGCCTCAGCTACAATTCTGATGCTGCCACCCAACTGATGCCACACATCTGATGCCAAGTGCTCCTTTTGTCACCCAC
Organism: Bufo bufo; assembly: GCF_905171765.1. Taxonomy (NCBI): domain Eukaryota; kingdom Metazoa; phylum Chordata; class Amphibia; order Anura; family Bufonidae; genus Bufo; species Bufo bufo. Next base: position 308,729,254 of record NC_053389.1, read on the forward strand.
CATCTTCAGCCGGTACTGGTATTGCCACCCACCTAAACACTATGTCACCTTGCCACACTGTGGCCTCCTGATGCTGTTGCCACCTCCAAACTGTCACCTTGCCACTCTGTGGCCTCCTCATGCTGCTGCTGCCACCCCCACACTGTCACCTTGCCACTCTGCAGTCTCCTCATGCTGCTGCTACCTCCACAATATGTCACCTTGCCACTCTGTGGCCTCCTGATGCTGCTGCCACCTCCACACTATGTCACCTTGCCACTCTGTGGCCTCCTCATGCTGCTGCTGCCACCCCCACACTGTCACCTTGCCACTCTGCAGTCTCCTCATGCTGCTGCTACCTCCACAATATGTCACCTTGCCACTCTGTGGCCTCCTGATGCTGCTGCCACCTCCACACTATGTCACCTTGCCACTCTGTGGCCTCCTCATGCTGCTGATAACTATACACTCTGTCATTGTGCCACTCTGTGGCCTCCTGATGCTGCCACCACCTGCACACTCTGTAATTGGGCCACTCTGTGGTCTCATCATGCTGATTCCAACTCACCACTATGTCATAGGGCCACTCTGTGGACTTCTCAAGCTGTTTCCACCCTCCCCACTTCATGACTGGGCCAATATTTAGCCTTTTTGGCTTGACTGACATCATCATTTATTTGACCCTTCTTCTGATCTGTCAGAAGGAAGGAAAAATGAGATGCACAATGAATCCTCTCTGTGTAGCAGCTGTAAGGCCTGTATGGTCCTGTCATAATTGGCTTTTGATTTGTTAGCCAAAAGCAGGAAGGGGTACAAAACACAGAAGACATGCAAATATTCCATTCACATGTCATCTCTGTTTTGGAGCCACTCCTCTTTCTTTGACATTAGCAATACTGATGGATTACTGACCAAATGCTAACCGAGTGAAGGCGGATGCTCCACAGACAGGATAATTTTTTTGTGGGTTATTGTTCTGACGGATCAGAGAAAGGGCAAAATAATCAGGGATGTCCACACAAACTTACTGCTGACACCCTCTCCACTCTGTCAGGGGGCTCTACTTGTATAAGCATTTAATAGAGCAGGTTCTGTAGACATCTATGTGGAATCATCTGACAACAGTGTAAAAGGAGTGCGCTTTCTCTTGGCGCTAACATCAACCTGTAAGGCTGAGCTCATACTTGAGTTATTTGGTCAGTTTTCGCCCCGTGACTGCCCAAATAAGTGAAGTGTGTAGTGATTCTAAGAGTGACACCTGTCATCTGCATGTCATACGGACTGACATGTCATACGGACTGACAGTATTATTTCACTATCAAAGCAGACTCCCTCTGCGTGTTGCTGCAACGCACAGTGTTCTACACCACTATAAAGGCTCTCTGCAGCCAGGAAATAGTTTCCTGTTTTTTAGCAAAATTCCCAGCAAATATACAGTACAGACCAAAAGTTTGGACACACCTTCTCATTCAAAGAGTTTTCTTTATTTTCATGACTATGAAGGCATCAAAACTATGAATTAACACATGTGGAATTATATACATAACAAACAAGTGTGAATCAACTGAAAATATGTCATATTCTAGGTTCTTCAAAGTAGCCACCTTTTGTTTTGATTACTGCTTTGCACACTCTTGGCATTCTCTTGATGAGCTTCAAGAGGTAGTCCCCTGAAATGGTCTTCCAACAGTCTTGAAGGAGTTCCCAGAGATGCTTAGCACTTGTTGGCCCTTTTGCCTTCACTCTGCGGTCCAGCTCACCCCAAACCATCTCGATTGGGTTCAGGTCCGGTTACTGTGGAGGCCAGGTCATCTGGCGCAGCACCCCATCACTCTCCTTCATGGTCAAATAGCCCTTACTTTTAGTTTTCCCAATTTTTCGGCTGACTGACTGACATTTATTTCTTAAAGTAATGATGGCCACTCGTTTTTCTTTACTTAGCTGCTATTTTCTTGCCATAATACCAATTCTAACAGTCTATTCAGTAGTGATGAGCGGGAGGTGCCATATTCGATTTTGCGAATATTCGCGAATATTCGCATGAATATTCGTGTTATATTCGTCGAAATCGAATATTCGCAATTATTCCAATTATCGCGAAATTATTTTTTCGCATATTGCGAAAATTTATCTTGATAGTATAAGGCAACGTTCCTATGCTAATGACTATGGCTAGGCTAATATGTGTATTTTACGAAATTTCGTAATATTGCTCTAACTTCGTCTCTTAGAATATTACGAATATTCTAAAAGACGAAGTTAGAGCAATATTAAGAACATTTGCAAAAGTCGAAATTGCGATGCGAGTAATATAACACGAAATAGTCGCATGAAGATTTCAACTTAGCACTGCTATACTCCATATTCTAGCCTAATATGGAATATAGCTGTGCTAAGTTAGCACTGCTATATTCCATATTAGGCTAGAATATGGAATATAGCAGTGCTAAGTTTAAATCTTCATGCGACTATTTCGTGTTATATTACTCGCATCGCAATTTCGACTTTTGCAAATGTTCTTAATATTGCTCTAACTTCGTCTTTTAAAATATTCGTAATATTCTAAAAGACGAAGTTAGAGCAATATTACGAAATTTCGTAAAATACACATAGATTGTATTTAAGCTAATATACTGCTATAGTAATAATTTTTAATAGTGTACATATTTTACAAAACTTAAGTTCAGAAGAGGCAAAAAGAAATTACAGGAAAAAAAGGGATTATAGCACTATATTAGCTAAATTACAATCTATATGTGTATTTTACGAAATTTCGTAATATTGCTCTAACTTCGTCTTTTAGAATATTCGTAATATTCTAAGAGACGAAGTTAGAGCAATATTACGAAATTTCTAAAAGACGAAGTTAGAGCAATATTAAGAACATTTGAAAAAGTCGAAATTGCGATGCGACTAATAGAACACGAAATATTCGCATGAAGATTTCAACTTAGCACTGCTATACTCCATATTCTAGCCTAATATGGAATATAGCAGTGCTAACTTAGCACAGCTATATTCCATATTAGGCTAGAATATGGAGTATAGCAGTGCTAAGTTGAAATCTTCATGCGAATATTTCGTGTTATATTACTCGCATCGCAATTGCGACTATTGCGAAATTTCGTAAAATACACATATAGATTAGATTGTAATTTAGCTAATATGGAATATAACAATATAACAAAACAATAACAAACACAGGTGCACTCTGCAGTATTACTAAATCCTCAAACTGATTTTAAAATTGAGAAATTAGTCAACATGTCCTACGGTGTAGAACATGTCTAAGCCCGGACACCGCGACAAGGTTTCTCAAGTAGCCCGGGACCCTACACTCTCCTACCTGAGCCGTATGGGCGATACCAGGAGCCAGTGGGCAAATTACAGGAGCATAAGGCCGACTCACAAACCACTCACCAGTTACCTCAGCATGTGGCCATGCTTGCAATGGGAGGAGGGAGGAGTCTGTGAGTCCCACTCAAGACTTGCTGATATGTCCCAGGCCTCACAGGTGCACCTAAATGTGACCTGTAGATGGAAAACTGGCACATTTAAATAGGAGTTTATACACCTCCAGAAATCTATATATACAAACTAAGAAGACAATTAAATGTGCCTGTTTTCCATCTACAGGTCACATTTAGGTGCACCTGTGAGGCCTGGGACATATCAGCAAGTCTTGAGTGGGACTCACAGACTCCTCCCTCCTCCCATTGCAAGCATGGCCACATGCTGGAGGTAACTGGTGAGTGGTTTGTGAGTCGGCCTTATGCTCCTGTAATTTGCCCACTGGCTCCTGGTATCGCCCATACGGCTCAGGTAGGAGAGTGTAGGGTCCCGGGCTACTTGAGAAACCTTGTCGCGGTGTCCGGGCTTAGACATGTTCTACACCGTAGGACATGTTGACTAATCTCTCAATTTTAAAATCAGTTTGAGGATTTAGTAATACTGCAGAGTGCACCTGTGTTTGTTATTGTTTTGTTATATTGTTATATTAATTATTACATCCGCACTTGTTACCTTGTGTAGGATGTCTATTGTGGTACTTGTGGTTCGCTGCGGGCATCCTCCATTGTATGCATTTTGCTGGGGATTGCCATTAGCAACGGGCCACAAGTGCAGGATTTGCTCCCCTATATATATGCACAACTGCATGTGGGTTTGAAGCACCTCCTGCTAATGCCAACCTGTCTTCTTAGTTTGTAATATGGAATATAGCAGTAAGTTGAAAACGCCACTGACTGGAGCAGCCAGGAAGCCAGGATTCCAAAGGACAGGTATGAACAACTTTAGGGAAGTGGGAAAGAAAAAAATATAATTAAAAAAAAAGGAAAAAAACGAATATTTGATTTCGCGAATATATAGAACGATATTCTAAATATTCGCGAAATCTCGAAATTGCGATATTCGAGAAAAAAATTCGCAATTCGAATATTCGCGCTCAACACTACTATTCAGTAGGACTATCAGCTGTGTATCCACCTGACTTCTCCTCAACGCAACTGATGGTCCCAACCCCATTTATAAGGCAATAAATCACACTTATTAAACCTGACAGGGCACACCTGTGAAGTGAAAACCATTTCAGGGGACTACCTCTTGAAGCTCATCAAGGGAATGCCAAGAGTGTGCAAAGCAGTAATCAAAGCAAAAGGTGGCTACTTTGAAGAACCTAGAATATGACATATTTTCAGTTGTTTCACACTTGTTTGTTATGTATATAATTCCACATGTGTGGATGCCATAGTTTTGATGCCTTCAGTGTGAATCTACAATTTGCATAGTCATGAAAATAAAGAAAACTCTTTGAATGAGAAGGTGTGTCCAAACTTTTGGTCTGTACTGTATATTCGAACCAAATTGTTTGAAAAAAATTGGCGAACCGGCGAATTGAATTTTTGAAAAATTTGCTCATCTCTAATCAGTTTGATTAATTTCACACATTTTGATAAATTACTCAATTTTTGCAGACAATAAAATAGTTTTCTACAGAAACATGGATAAATCTCCCTCACTGAATCTCTATAGTTTTTCCTCTACTCAACTTTAGATAACTTTCATCTTTGCCCGTTAACAGAGTGGTGTATTAAGTTGTGCTAACTTTACACATAGTGTAGTAACATAACTACCCTGGAGCCAGATGTACCATGGGGCCCAGCATGATGGGGGCCCAGCACTAAAATGCTTCTTTTCACAGTAAAAATCCCTATTTATTTCACAGCCACTACTAGTAGGAAATTTGTGCAAATCTATTTTTACAGCTTCTATTAACTGCAATAGTTACTATACAAATCCCTTTCCACTCCCAAGTGGTGGCTGCAGGTAGCTAGATTTATAATATACGATGTGAAAGGAAACAGATAATTTTATAACAAATTGGGTAAGATTTATTAATGTATTTATGCCAGCTGTCTAGTGTAAATACATTTAGAAATATGGTGTTTAGAAAGAGAGACATATTTATGAAGTGCCTATTTCACTTTTTCCAACTTAGACATCAGGTAAAGTGGCTGAGACAGAATGCAACTTTTTAATTAAAAATGTCCTAAATGTAATTAAAACACTGTAGCTCATCATAATTCTCGCTGAAGGGGGGGCTGCAGAAATCGGTGTGTACGCCTGCCCCTGACATGGTGGAAATACATGGACTTAGATGAGTTAGTTGAAAAGAAGTTATTGAAACAGGACCGTTTTTCAGCATTTGTCCTACCCTGGCTTTATAGGTATAAAAGTTAAAACTGCAGATTGATACCAGATGCAAGCAGTTTAACATCACCATACAAATATGCTATGCACCTATATTTATTGCTCTTTAGTGGTCTGCCCAAACAACTACTGTAGATCTCTCAGTTGGTCATTCATAGATTTAAATTTTCCTTAATAAAAGCCTATTGAAGCGGCAGCTGAAACTGGTGGAGAAGGAAGTCATTCAACAGTGTTGCTTCCTCCCTGTAGTTTTGAAAGAAGTTCTTTATTAATACTATTAATCTGTATGTTTTTATGAACACTGAAATTCACCAATTAAACCTATTAAAAAGAAAGATAAATTGCATTGTAGCTTATTGCAAACGGAGAATCTATCCTGTGCCTAACTACATGAAATGATACGTTGGTGTTGGGGGGAGGGGTTGTTTGCAAAGTCAGCAGAAATGAAACGTTTTTATGCTATATTTTGCCAGAGTAAGTGCTTTCGATAGCTAGAAACTACATTAAATCAACAACATACAAGTGCTGAAAGTAAGAAATGAAAACAGTGCCTTTTATAAAAATTAGCACAAAAGCATAAAGGTTAAATGAAGCTGAATCAGACAGCAAAATCCCAAGATAGAACAGGACACTTTTGCCAAGATGGAAGAAATTTATGTTATTACCTGAGCAAAAAACATTTAAGAACTAAACATAGAAAAAGATGCAAAGAAGTAAAAAATAAGGGACGAAAGCTAATTTAAAAATAGTGTTGAGTCAGAGTTTCCGTTAAATTATGAGCGTCCACAAATCAGTTGACTCTTTCGGAATGGCTATAAAAAAAACAACAAATGTTTTTTTTTTTGCATTCATAGTGACAATATTTGGAAATAGGCAAAAGTTGTGGTAGGAAAAGAGTATAGGGAGCTGGCTGACGCGACAAGGAAGGGATTGAAGCAATTGTGAAGTGAAATGGGTTCTAAGGCGCAAGAAAAGAAGGTTGTCACTGCAGATGTCAGCAATGCTACTCAGAATGAGAAGGCGTTGGGAGAGCAAGTGAAATGGAACGAAATGTTACACAGTGAAAAAGACTTGGAAAAACTCCTTCATTGCTGGAGTTATAGGAAAGAAACTTAAAAAAAAAAGTCTCAGAAAAGTGTCTGGGATTTTGTGATATGGCTTAACAGGAACGGAGGCAAGAGTTTTAGAAATTTGTGATGTTGTTTGCCACTGTGAAGCTTTATGAGTTCTTTGAACTTGGAAGTGCTTACAAAATGGCAGATTTTCTTCTGAAATATATTACTGTAAGTATATATTATAGATAACCTGAAGCAGAGGTTGTTAAGGGAAATGTTTTTTTAATGAAAAAAATCTACTGTTGTAATCAACTTTTACATATTTTAACCTTTGCCCAATTGCAAACAATTAGGTCACTAAGGTGACCAAGCAATTTAAAAAAAAAATAATTTGTTCCATTACAAAAGCTATAACTCTTTTTATTTTTGTGTCCATGGGATAAGTTGTAGTTTTTAATGCCACCATTTTGGAATGCACTCTTTCTGGGGGCATGGGAAAAAGTTTTTACGTTATTTGATTTCATGGCATTAATTTTTCAGCATGATAACTTTATTCTCTGGTTCAGAATGAATACAGTTTTTTTTTTAGGTTTTACTACATTTGTACAATAAAAAAACCTTTTAAAAAAAAGAAAGTGTTTTTGCATAGCCGCATCCCAAGACTCATAACTTTTTTATTATTTCTATGGAGCTGTGTAAGGGCTTGATTTTTGTGGTCGACTTGTAGTTTTCATTGGTATAATTTTTAGGTATATGATACTTTTTGATCATTTCTTATTCAGTTTTTGTTTGTGGCGAATAAGCAACAAAAAACCAAAAATAAAACAAAACAAAAAAATGCTGATGTGTCAATACCATTTTTGCAATTATTTTTTTTTCATTGAAAAGAAAATATTCAATGTGAAAAAAGTGCATTTTGACAGGCAATCATGTGATCGCTTCATTAGGCCACCACCTGCCATGCTAAGACTTTAGCACCCTGCAATCGAATTCACGGGATGAGTTACTATGATGCTATGCGTATCAGGCTGCCAGTGGGGCTATTGTCCCCCATTTTATAATATCATATGAGTGTGGAACAATAGTCCCACGGGCGGCCTGATACACATACGGTAGCATTATAGTAACCTAGCAAACGGCTTTCTCAGCCAATGTCCCACAGCCTCCTGGCTGTATAGAGCACAGTACGCCCACTGCCTCCAGTCCAGTGCCTCAGCACACATGGGGTATAGTGGTCTCTCAGCCCTCCTGGCTTGGACCACACAGACAGAGCCTCCAGGCCTCTGTCCACAGGTAACACACTCCCCCTTGCTGACACTCTGGGAGGTGCCTTATGCCAGGCTGATTACCTCCAGCTTCTCTCACCTGTGGTGGAACAGGGGTGTGGACCGCACTATCCACCCCTTCCTTGCCTCTAACCTGAGAGACCTGTCACTGTCTCACATATCCCCCCCCCCTTTGTTCAAGCCCGTGAGGGCGAACACCTGCATAACCACGGGAGGCTGGTGAGAGGGTATCGACCTGGCCTGGACGTGGGGAACAGCCACCCACCCTGCTCTTTGGCTGCTCCCAATAAGAACCGGCCCAGATTGGCTTTACAGCCACACTAAGTAACCCAGTGTCAGCGAGCACTAGCTGCCACTGACACAGAAAATTACCGGTTCTTATTTCACCGAGGCCAGGAACCTCGGTGACACGTACCTTCCCTTTGTTCTGCCAGACCCATGCCAGCAGAGCTTGGTTTATCACCAAAACCAACATCTTGCCTAACCAAAACTGCCTAAAAGCCTCATGTGCCCATCTCATGGCCAGATACTCTTTTCTTACTCTTTCCCGAGTGATGATGATGCGCTGTCGTATATTTTGATCTCTCTCTCTTTTTAGATCCTCTGGCTCCTGTACATGCGCCTCACGTCCCTTCTTGGACTGCTGCAGCTCTTGCCTGAACTGTTCCGAGTCATGGTCATATCCCAACACTTTCTCCTTTGCTTTGCAGGGCTCCTTCAGCAGAGCATGCTTGCCCGTACTCGCTTCTTTTACGTGCATCTGGGTCACTTCTTCCTTCTTTCCAACAGTAGTTACTCCAGCTACTATGGCAGTTTTAGAGACCTCTGCTGCTTTAGCGGCTTTTTCCACTTTGGCCGCGGCTCCTTTTGGCTTAACTTTGGTCTCTGTAGAACCTGGGGACTTCATGTCAACCAACATATCGGCCTTAACTTTTTCAGTCTTTGTCTTCTTGAAGTCTCCAGTCTCTTTGACCGCCTTCTCATCCTTCTCGGACATGGCACCATACACTTGCCCTGTTAACCCCTCCCCCTCTTTCTCATTGAGGCAGGAGGCACCAGGGTCTTCAGCAGACTCCTCGTCTTCTGTCATTTTCTCCAGAGGCTCACCCAGGACCCCGTTCTCATTTTGTGGAGGAGTCAGGAGATATAGCCCATTGTAATAACCCGGATCGGAAAACTGATCCTTCACCTCCTCGTACTTCTTCCCCAGCAGGCTGCTGGCTATTTGGAAGGCCTTGTATGCAGAGGGGACGTCTTCCAGGCCTAGGCTACACGCTACCACGGGTCTGTGGTCTTCGGCATCCACATCAGCCCCATCATCTGGTTTAGCAGAAGCATCTTCCATCTTCTCTGCCACAGCCAGCACCACAGTGCCACCCTCTCCAGTCCCATTTTTAACAGGCTCTGACTTCTTGACATCTTCCAGAGAACTCTCCTCTTCAGGTTTCTCACCTTCCACCTGCTGTTTGAGAGCACACTTAGATTTCTCCAACTCATCTTTTAAGCGCATGAGATTTTCAGTCTCTGCTCTGAGTTGCTTGTTCAGCCTCTCCAATTCAGCATGCTCCTCAAGCGCTTTTTCCAGGGCTTTAGCCAAGGAGAGGGCCTTGGTCTCCTTTTCCCAAGCATCAGTCTCTGTTTGGTCTCGTTTTTCACCATATTGAGCCGAGATGTATTTCTCTTCAGCTAGGAGCCAGTCACACTTCTCCTGTTTCTTCGCTGGATTAGACATAACTTGCTTCTGGTGGTCCAGGTCCACCATCAGATCATCCAATCCTCGCTGAAGTTTGTTCTTGGTTTTCTCCACCTTTTTGTATGTCACACCCTGTTTCTCCAGGCGGTGAACCACCAACTCCATGTTTTCCAGCAGTTTCTTTTCAGCTTTTTGCACAAGCTTGTGGGAAGTGCCCAGCTTTTGGGCCTCCGGTTCCAGCTGCTCCTTGCTCGGCTCTGCTGCAGCAGATGTAGGAGTATCACCATTCTCTTTCTTTGCCCTTTCTGAAATTTTCTTCAGTTGCTCTGTGAAGACAGCTAGTCCCGTCTCTAGCGTTTCTAGGGAGCGTGAGGAGAGAGAGAGATCATCCTCCTGTTTGCAGTTGTACTGTCGTGTCAGGTCATCTACAACTGTCTGGATATGGGCTTCAGACCCTAGGCTGATGTCACCCGACTTAATTCCCATCTCGTCAGATAGAACTGCCTGGTCGCTACTAGTAACCACCTTTGTTTCACAGGACCTTGACATGGTAGCTTCACTCTCTGGGTTGCTATCGGTCACAGCACATACGTCACCTATACCGCTCGTGTCATTATTAATCCTGACCTCTAGGGGCACCGATGAGCTAATCCCTACCTGGGACACTTCCTTAGTAACCAACCAACATTGTGGAGACTGCATTTCCACCTCTGGTACGTGCGGTACACCCTCTAGCCCGATCATATTTTCCTGCACCTTCAAACACTGAGCTGGAGCTGGGCTTTGCTCCACACTACTTATATGCATGTCTTCAAACCTTTTGATTACGTCATATCGCGCTTCATGAAACATAGCAGATGCAGAAAATAAAGTTTCATCATCATTTACATTTTTACCACCAGGGGGCGCTTCTCCCCTGACCACAACCTGCAACGGAAAAGTTATATCACTGTCACCACATATTTCATATGACATCATATTTTCCTTATGCATTTCCGCACTTTTGTCACCATCACTTTGCACTTGACCAGCACCATTGTTTCCAATGGTCAATATTCTTTCCCCATGCAGGTCAAAGTGCAGCTCCCTTAGACCTTCACTTAAAGCGACAGGGACAGGTTCTGCAGGAGTTTCGTCACTATCTGCAGAAGTGTCTACCTTACCCCACAGCAACAAACCGATATCATGGCCCAACACTCCCTCATGCATGAGCGGATCTGTAACATCAAATTCATCAGTCTCTGTTCTCATTGGAGTCTCACGCTCAGTGAAAATCAGTGGATAGTCCTTATCCGCACGACTGTCCAGCACCTTTAATATTTTAACAGTCTCAGGTTTCAATATTGTGCTACCTCTTACCCGGGCTAGCATGGGATCCCGGATCCTTGTCATCCCAAAACTAGCTTTGGTCATGGGCAACTGAGGTAACACAGAAACCTTCTCCCCTGTAGATTTCTGCGAGGGAGCAATCACAGGAGGCTGATCCGCCTGTCCAGACACAGTTTTTTCTCTGTGTGACTTATTACCTACCGGCCCAGCAGGTATCCCCTGCCGCCGGCTCACTGTCACTGGGTCTGCTACATAGTTAATAACAGGAACAGTCTTACCCTTTGTAATCCACCATTCTGGTAAAGCAGTGACATTCTCTCCCGCGGACTCATCAAGGTTGTGGTTGCCCCTAGCAACAGCTTTACTGCACCTCCGCACTTCCTCTCTAGGACTCTGGACACAGTCGCAGGGAAGATATGCACTCGTGAGAACCGCATCACTTTCCACCTCTTTGTCTTCCCGACGGTTGCCCTTGGCAACGGCATATCTTTGCCTTTTATCAGGAACTCCGCTCCACAACTGCCCAAACAATGGAAAGTCCTTGCCCAGTACAAATTCCACTTCCAGTGTCTCACATTTTAACAGCTCCCATTGCACAGAGCCATAGTCAGTCACAAAGGTCAGTGACACCGTAGTTTTTGTCTCTGGCCCCCTTGTTACAAAGTCCAGAATTTCAGGCAGGACCCGAGACACTTGCTGGCGGGAGTCTAGACTGACCCCCAGCGGGATTCCGCCGATCACTAACTCGCAGGATTTCTCCCACGGGCTATACCATTTTGCAGCCATTTCCACTGCTCAGTCTCTTGTACTGGGCTTCTGGCCCTTTAAATCCTGCACTGTTTGCACCACAGAAAAAAAAAAGTCCAGTTTAACACCAGCAGTCTCTGCTCTGCAAACTAGCAGGCTTCCAGCACTTTTACTTATCAGCAGGGACACCTGCCCACATCCGACACCAATTGTAGGGGTTAGCTCTTCTCCGGGGGTCATTCTCACAAATATCTTTGCCAGACACCAGGTTTCAGGTCCAAACCGTGCAGGTTAACCAATACAGGTTATTATGAAGTCGCAGCTTCACCTAACACATGTGACATCCACATAAAATAATAAACACTTGCCCGGCTAGGCTCTAACTAACACAGAGTTTCCTGACTCACCTAAGTCCTTGTTCACACCCTGTGAACACATGCAGCTTTCTTTTTTTATTTTTATTTATATTTTTATTGTAACTTTTACAGTATAACAGGAAAGTAACCAGGTGTCAAGGTATAGTCACGCAGGCCATGTCATAATAGTACAATATAGAGTGAGTACAAGTGAGAGATCATACATTACATGGAATATGAGTCAAGGTACAAGCCTGTCTCAGGCGACTTTAAGATACACTTCTAATATCCAAGGTATTTATAAAGCTGAGAGTCAAGACCCGAAGTGGGGAGTAAGACCTTACAGCAAGGTGTTATGGTTTATAATCTGAGATGCCAAGGTATCTGAAGGAGCAGATGAAGTGGTGTGTGCTTATGTTGAGAGGTTACCATAATAATTCAATTAGCGTATGTTTTACGGAGCTGAACTCATGGTTTGGGGGATCTATATTTGAGCCACATTGACCATTTCTTGAGGAAGGTCAAATGCGTGCGGGATTCCCAAGAGGATAATTCCTCAAATCTATGTATCTGATCAATTTTTTGAATCCATTGGTCCAGGGTTGGTACAGTAGTCTGCAGCCAAAATTTAGGGAGTTGGAGGCGTGCTGCCAAAATCATCTGCGTAAATACAAACGGTGGTTTAGCATTCACTCTCCCTTGATACAGTGAGAGTAAGGCAATTTGCGGGGAAGGCTGAAACGTTGTTCCACAAACGTTATTAGCCGTAGAAAAAACTTCGCTCCACCACTTCTGAATAAGTGGACAGGTCCACCAAATATGGAGGAAAGTTCCTCTCTCTCCAAGGCACCTCCAGCACGTATCAGAAGCAGAACCAGCAAATCTCGCTATCTTGTCTGGTGTATTGTACCATCTTGTAAGGATTTTATAACTGTTTTCCCTGATTCTGACACAGCGAGAGACCCCGTGGGGGATTTCTAGTAAATTAGGTAGGGATTCATAAGGAAGTGTGACATTGAGATCAGATTCCCATTGCATAATGAAGGATGGTTTGGCTACCATAGGGGGTAGGCGTAGTTTACTGTATAACCGTGATATGAGTTTTCTAGGCAGTGTTTGTTGTGATATCAAAGCTTCCAGCCAAACTAGAGGGCGTAGGAGGTCGCCCACCTTGACGTGTTGTTTTATGTAGGCCCTAAGGTAAGTAACAGTAAAAAATCTCGAGGATGAGGGTTAAGTAGGGTATTTGTGTTTCCTAGGTCCATCCAATCCCCATTAGGGAGAGCTAAGGATATTATTGGTGTTAAAGAAGACTTCAGACCTATTGAAGTGGAGTCTCTTAATGCAGAAGGGGCCGTGCTTAAAACATCTTTTACAGTCAGAGTGGGCGAGGGGAATGGGATAGAGCCATGTGTGGATGATAACCACCTCCACGTCTCCAGCATTGCTCGAACAATTGGATAAGGTGACATGTGTCCAGGAAAGACCGTCTCCTGGCCCAAGAGAAGCGCTCTAGCTGGTCTGTTCAATATATCAAGCTCTATCTGAACTACAGCCGAAGGTGGAGAGGGGCTCATCCAAGCTAATAAGCGTGAGATGAGAATGGCCCTCTCATATAGCTCCGGACTTGGTAGGCCTATTCCTCCCGCTTGCCTAGGCTTAATGAGGAGAGAAGTAGAGAGTCTCGCCTTCTTTCCATTCCAAATGAAAGACCTAAATTTTTTCATAATGGAGTCATAATAATGCTTGGGGACGGGAATGGGTAGAACTTGCTGCAAGTAGGTGAGTTTGGGAAGTATTAAGGATGAAATAAGGTTCTTTCTACCGAACCAAGACAGTGTTGGGCTAGATCTGGCCAGGTTATCTATTGCTTCCATAATGGATTTCCTTAAGGGAATGTAGTTAAGAGAATAGAGCTCCGTGATATCTGGACTAATTTTGACCCCTAAATATGTAATATTGGGAGAGGACCAATTATATGGGGAATCTAACATTAAATGCTCTTTGGTTGCCCGAGAAATACCTGAACATAAAACCAGCGATTTATTCGCGTTGATTTTAAAATCTGACAATATGCTGTATGTGTTTAGGTGGGACTGGATTCGGGGCAGAGACGCTTTTGGATTTATCGTCATTATGAGAACATCGTCCGCGAAAGCTGCAATTTTCTGTTCCCTGCCTCCCAAACACAGACCCAACACCTCCCGGTCCAATCTTATATTTGCTAAAAGTGGTTCGAGAGCTAGTATAAATAGAAGAGGCGAGAGAGGGCATCCCTGCCGAGTCCCATTTCTAATAGCAAAGGAGGGGGATATAGTACCATTAACTAGTACTGAGGCTGTTGCTTGTTCGTACATCGAAAAAACTGCTTTAATGTAGGGATCAGGTAGGCCGAATCCATGCAGCACTTGTTTTAAATATGACCAGTTGACCCTGTCAAATGCTTTCTCAGCATCTGTACTGAGTAAAAGCAAGGGAGAGGAAATCTTTTTAGCATGACAAAGAACATTAATCACTCTTGTGGTATTGTCCTTGCCTTCTCTGCTGCGGACAAAACCCACCTGATCCCCATGAACAAGCTGAGGTAGAAGAATGGCTAATCTATTAGCCAACATCTCGGCCAGGAGCTTTAGGTCTATGTTTAGGAGGGAAATGGGCCTGTAATTAGAGCAAAGTTTAGCGTCTTTCCCTTCTTTGGGGATGAGAGTTATGTGGGCCGCCGTCATGTCTCTTGAGAGGGGGGTTCCCTTAAGTGTCTGATTGCAAACTTCTAACAGATGAGGGAGAAGGATTTCTTGGAACGTTTTGTAGTATGCTAATGGAAGGCCATCAGGGCCAGGACTTTTGCCTGTCGGCATTTGGTTCATAGCTTTCTTTAATTCGTTTAAGGAGAAAGGTGCTGAAAGCATTGACTTCTGTTCCAAGTCAATAGCGGGAAGTTTCGCTGTTTCCAAAAAAGAAGATATTGGTGGGACAAGGGTTTTTGGGTCCAGAGTAGGGGGAAGATTATATAAATCGTTATAAAACGAACGGAATTGAGCAGCAATTTGATTGACCGCAAAAATAGGGGTGCCATCCTGTGAGGATAATTGGTGGACATAATTAGTGGATCTCCTTCCCTTGATCCTATTCATTGCGAATTTGGTAGCCTTATCTCCGTGTGCGAAGAATTTGTGCTGGAAGCTCATGTAGTATTTAGCTGACCTGTTAGCTAAGAGTGATCTAAATTTGGCCCTATATTCTGATAGCTTTTTGAGTTGAGAGTCAGAGGGATTGGCTTTGTGGCCAGACTCAAGCGCCTGGATATTTTTTAGGGTGTCATCTATTTCTCTATCTCTCTCTCTTTTTTGGTATGTGCCAATGTTAATAAATTGTCCTCTAATAACTGGTTTATGGGCATCCCAGAGGGTGTTGGCAGCTATGTCTGGACTTTTATTTAGTGAGAAATATTCTTTAGGTGCCTGGAGATCCGCTCCACTGAATCTTGGTATCCCAGAAGGGTCTCATTTAATCGCCAATTAAAACTCGAGGGTGTCTCATTTGGGGCCAATACTGTAATATATATTGGGGAATGGTCTGATAAGTGGATAGCACTGATAGATGCCTCTCTGCAGAGATGTATGTGTTCCTTGGAGATTAACAAGTAGTCTAGTCTATGGTAGGTTTTATGTACAGGTGAAAAGAAAGTGAAATCCACGGCACTAGGGTGGAGGGATCGCCAGACATCAATCAGATGCAGATCCCAAAAAGTATTTTTTATAGCTTTAACCACCTCAGCCCCCAGTGCTTAAACACCCTGAAAGACCAGGCCACTTTTTACACTTCTGACCTACACTACTTTCACCGTTTATTGCTCGGTCATGCAACTTACCACCCAAATGAATTTTACCTCCTTTTCTTCTCACTAATAGAGCTTTCATTTGGTGGTATTTCATTGCTGCTGACATTTTTACTTTTTTTTGTTATTAATCGAAATTTAACGATTTTTTTGCAAAAAAATGACATTTTTCACTTTCAGTTGTAAAATTTTGCAAAAAAAACGAGATCCATATAGAAATTTTGCTCTAAATTTATAGTTCTACATGTCTTTGATAAAAAAAAAATGTTTGGGTAAAAAAAAAATGGTTTGGGTAAAAGTTATAGCGTTTACAAACTATGGTACAAAAATGTGAATTTCCGCTTTTTGAAGCAGCTCTGACTTTCTGAGCACCTGTCATGTTTCCTGAGGTTCTACAATGCCCAGACAGTACAAACACCCCACAAATGACCCCATTTCTGAAAGTAGACACCCTAAGGTATTCACTGATGGGCATAGTGAGTTCATAGAACTTTTTATTTTTTGTCACAAGTTAGCGGAAAATGATGATTTTTTTATTTTTATTTTTTTTTCTTACAAAGTCTCATATTCCACTAACTTGTGACAAAAAATAAAAAGTTCTATGAACTCACTATGCCCATCAGCGAATACCTTGGGGTCTCTTCTTTCCAAAATGGGGTCACTTGTGGGGTAGTTATACTGCCCTGGCATTCTAGGGGCCCAAATGTGTGGTAAGGAGTTTGAAATCAAATTCTGTAAAAAATGACGAGTGAAATCCGAAAGGTGCTCTTTGGAATATGGGCCCCTTTGCCCACCTAGGCTGCAAAAAAGTGTCACACATCTGGTATCTCCGTACTCAGGAGAAGGTGGGGAATGTGTTTTGGGGTGTCATTTTCTATTTACCCTTGCTGGGTGAGAGAAATATCTTGGCAAAAGACAACTTTTCCCATTTTTTTATACAAAGTTGTCATTTGACCAATATATTTATCTCACCCAGCATGGGTATATGTAAAAAGACACCCCAAAACACATTCCTCAACTTCTCCTGAGTACGGGGATACCAGATGTGTGACACTTTTTTGCAGCCTAGGTGGGCAAAAGGGCCCATATTCCAAAGAGCACCTTTCGGATTTCACAGGTCATTTTTTACAGAATTTGATTTCAAACTCCTTACCACACATTTGGGCCCCTAGAATGCCAGGGCAGTATAACTACCCCACAAGTGACCCCATTTTGGAAAGAAGAGACCCCAAGGTATTCGCTGATGGGCATAGTGAGTTCATGGAAAAAAAAAAATTTTGTCACAAGTTAGTGGAATAGGAGACTTTGTATGAAAAAAAAAAAAAAAATCATCATTTTCCACTAACTTGTGACAAAAAATAAAAAATTCTAGGAACTTGCCATGCCCCTCACGGAATACCTTGGGGTGTCTTCTTTCCAAAATGGGGTCACTTGTGGGGTAGTTATACTGCCCTGGCATTTTCCAGGGGCCCTAATGTGTGGTAAGTAGGTAAATGACCTGTGAAATCCGAAAGGTGCTCTTTGGAATGTGGGCCCCTTTGCCCACCTAGGCTGCAAAAAAGTGTCACACATCTGGTATCTCCGTACTCAGGAGAAGGTGGGGAATGTGTTTTGGGGTGTCATTTTACATATACCCATGCTGGGTGAGAGAAATATCTTGGCAAAAGACAATTTTTCCCATTTTTTTTATACAAAGTTGGCATTTGACCAAGATATTTATCTCACCCAGCATGGGTATATGTAAAATGACACCCCAAAACATATTCCCCAACTTCTGCTGAATACGGAGATACCACATGTGTGACACTTTTTTGCAGCCTAGGTGGGCAAAGGGGCCCAAATTCCTTTTAGGAGGGCATTTTTAGACATTTGGATACCAGACTTCTTCTCACGCTTTGGGGCCCCTAAAATGCCAGGGCAGTATAAATACCCCACATGTGACCCCATTTTGGAAAGAAGACACCCCAAGGTATTCAATGAGGGGCATGGCGAGTTCATTGAAAAAAAAAAATTTTGGCACAAGTTAGCGGAAATTGATTTTTTGGATTTTGTTCTCACAAAGTCTCCCTTTCCGCTAACTTGGGACAAAAATTTCAATCTTTCATGGACTCAATATGCCCCTCAGCGTATACCTTGGGGTGTCTTCTTTCCAAAATGGTGTTATTTGTGGGGTGTTTGTACTGCCCTGGCATTTGAGGGTCTCCGCAATCATTACATGTATGCCCAGCATTAGGAGTTTCTGCTATTCTCCTTATATTGAGCATACAGGTAATGAGATTTTTTTTTTCCGTTCAGCCTCTGGGCTGAAAGAAAAAAATGAACGGCACAGATTTCTTCATTCGCATCGATCAATGTGGATGAAAAAATCTCTGCCAAAAAAAACAAAAAGGAGGGGAAAGGCGTCTGCTAGGACATAGGAGCTCCGCCCAACATCCATACCCACTTCAGCTCGTATGCCCTGGCAAACCCGATTTCTCCATTCACATCAATCGATGTGGATGAATAAATCATTGCCGGGATTTTTTTTTTTTATATATATACAAAGTGTTTGCCAAAGTATATGAACACCGCCACCTCCTCAGCTCATATGCCTCGGCAAACATATCTTTTACTGCAGAGGAGAAATCTCGTCTTGCAGCGCCGCATACACCGACTTGCGTGTAATCTGACAGCAGCGCAATGCTTCTGTCCGAATGCACATCAGTGCTGCAGCTGGTCGATCGGTTGGTCCACCTGGAAGGTAAAAAAAACAAAACAAAAAAGAAAAAACCAGGCCGCAAAGCAATAACTTTATTAACTTTAGAACAGAACATATTAACTTTTTTAAACTTTTTTAACTTTTTTACTTACCGGTAATTTTTTTTTTGTTTAGTTTTTTTTACCTTTATAGAACAAACCTCTCCTTCCCCATGGGACAATGTGCAAAGCGCAAATCGCCCAAAGATGTGGCGAAGTACGTTATGCACTTTATCCCAGGTGAAAGGAGAGGTTTGCAGCAGCTGAGAGTAAAAGGGCCCTAATAGCCCTGTGTACCTGTCCTGTGAGATGCAATCCCTATGCTAGGTGTACCTGTGTGTGGTACTTCCGGAAACACTCTCCATAGCATAGGGCAGGGTGGTCCGGACAGAAATAGCGGGTGTCACGCCTTATTCCACTCCTGCTACAGACACGACATCTTTTTTGGGGTGACGGTTGGGTTGAGGTACCAGGAACGACACTGGGGAAATGTCGCTCGTGTAGACGGCTAACTACACTGGGGGATGGGGCCACGGAACCTCCTGGGTAAAGGAGGTTCTCGATGATCTCTTCCTGGAATTTGAGGAAAGATCGTGTTCTCCCAGCCTTACTGTAGAGAACAAAACTATTGTAGAGCGCCAATTGAATTAAATATACAGACACCTTCTTATACCAGCGTCTGGTTCTGCGGGAAACTAAATACGGAGACAACATCTGGTCATTGAAGTCCACCCCTCCCATGAGCGCATTATAGTCGTGGACACAGAGGGGCTTTTCAATGACACGGGTTGCTCGCTCAATTTGGATTGTCGTGTCTGCGTGAATGGAGGAGAGCATGTAAACGTCACGCTTGTCTCTCCATTTCACCGCGAGCAGTTCTTCGTTACACAAGGCAGCCCTCTCCCCCCTTGCAAGACGGGTGGTTACAAGCCGTTGGGGGAAGCCCACGCGACTAGTTCGCGCGGTGCCACAGGCGCAAATCCGTTCTAGAAACAAATGCCTAAAGAGGGCCACACTTGTGTAAAAATTGTCCACATAAAGATGGTACCCCTTGCCGAATAAGGGTGACACCAAGTCCCAGACTGTCTTCCCACTGCTCCCCAGGTAGTCAGGGCAACCGACCGGCTCCAGGGTCTGATCTTTTCCCTCATAGATCCGAAATTTGTGGGTATAGCCTGTGGCCCTTTCACAGAGCTTATACAATTTGACCCCATACCGGGCACGCTTGCTTGGGATGTACTGTTTGAAGCCAAGGCGCCCGGTAAAATGTATTAGGGACTCGTCTACGCAGATGTTTTGCTCGGGGGTATACAAATCTGAAAATTTCTGGTTGAAATCGTCTATGAAGGGCCGAATTTTGTGGAGCCGGTCAAAAGCTGGGTGGCCTCTGGGACGGGAGGTGGTGTTGTCGCTAAAATGCAGGAAACGGAGGATGGCCTCAAATCGTGCCCTGGACATAGCAGCAGAGAACATGGGCATGTGATGAATCGGGTGCGTTGACCAATATGACCGCAATTCATGCTTTTTTGTCAGGCCCATGTTGAGGAGAAGGCCCAAAAAAAAATTAATTTCGGAAACTTGGACTGGTTTCCACCGGAAAGGCTGGGCATAAAAGCTTCCCGGGTTGGCGGATATAAATTGTGTGGCATACTGGTTGGTCTCTGCCACGACTAAGTCCAAGAGCTCCGCAGTCAAGAACAGCTCAAAAAATCCCAGGGCCGAACCGATTTGAGCCGTCTCAACCCGAACTCCAGACTGGGCGGTGAAAGGGGGAACTACAGGTGCGGCTGAAGTTGGTGACTGCCAATCAGGGTTTGCCAGCACCTCAGGGATTCTAGGGGCTCTACGGGCCTGTCTGTGCGGTGGCTGCGACGGGGTAACTACTGCACGTGCCACCGTACCAGCTTCAACTGCCCTTCTGGTGCTCGCCACGTCACCATGTTGTACGGCAGTGCTGGTACTAGGTCCAGGGAGGGCTGCGCTGCTGGTGTATGCCTCACCACGTGATCCGGCAGCGACAGCCCCACTCTGCTGCTCTTGAAGCGGATCCTGCATAACCTGTGGTCTAGCGACACGGGGCCGGGTACGCCTGGTGCTGCCAGGGACCTCCACCTCCTCGTCCGAACTTTGGGTCAGAGAGCCACTGCTTTCCACAGGTTCATATTCTGACCCGCTAGATTCATCAGATGAGGGTTCCCACTCCTCATCCGACTGGGTCAGAATCCTGTAGGCCTCTTCAGAAGAATACCCCCTGTTTGACATTTTGGACTACTAAATTTAGGGGTATTCCCTGAGACTACCCAAGAAAAAAAGCAAGCCTGTCTTACAAAGGGGAGGCTAGCGAAGTACCGGAGGCCGCTGCGGTTGATAAAAAATATCAAAACTGATTTTTTTATCGCCGCAGTGCGTGTAAAATGAATGTGCAGTGATCAAAAAATATATATTTTTTGTCACTGCGGTGGGGCGGGCGTGGGTGAACGCACGTGTGGGCGACCGATCAGGCCTGATCGGGCAAACACTGCGTTTTGGGTGGAGGGCGAGCTAAGGTGACACTAATACTATTATAGATCTGACCGTGATCAGTTTTGATCACTTACAGATACTATAAAAGTACAAATGCTGATTAGCGATACGCTATTCAGCGAATAAAAGTGACTGCGGTGCGGTGGGGTGGGCGCTAACTGACGCTAACTACCTAACCAAGGGGCCTAAACTATCCCTAAAACCTAACAGCCAATACTAGTGGAATAAAAAAAGTGACAGTTTACACTGATCACTTTTTTTCCTTTCACTGGTGATTGACAGGGGCGATCAAAGGGGTGATCAAAGGGTTAATTGGGGTGCAGGGGGGTGATCAGGGGCTACAGTGAAGTGTTTGGTGTACTCACAGTGATGTCTGCTTCTCTGCTGGATCCAACCGACGAAAAGGACCAGCAGAGGAGCAGAGAAGCCATATAACAGATCATATTTACTAATATGATCTGTTATATGGCTTGTGATTGGATTTTTTAAAAATCGCCAGCCTGCCAGCCAATGATCATTGCTGGCAGGCTGGTGACGAACTTGTTCTTTAACTTTTGCCGGCCCGCGATGCGCATGCGCGGGCCGGCTTGGAGCGAAATCTCGCGTCTCGCGAGATGACGCGTATATGCGTGACTGTGCGCAGCGCTGCCACCTCCGGAACGCGAATCTGCGTACAGCGGTCCGGAGGTGGTTAAGGGCCCGTCTGGATTGGGATGACTTATGGGTGGAAGTATCTAGTTGAGGGACTAGAGCTACATTTAAGTCTCCTCCAGTGATCACTATACCCTCCTTAAATGACTCAATAATAGGGAAAATGTCAGAAAACCAGCGTGATTGGTTGGAATTGGGGGCATATAAGTTAATGAAGGTGTATGTTTGTGGCCCTATTGTACCCTTAAGTAATATATACCTGCCCTCTGGGTCTAAACTTTGACTGACTAGTTTGAACGGGATTTTCCTCTGCAGCCCAATACTAACCCCGCTGGAGGCTGAGGAATTGGACCCACAGTGGTACCAGTTAGAGAAATGGGAGAACCGCATATCTGGATATCGGTTGAAGCGGAAATGTGTCTCCTGAAGGAATATCACACTAGCCCCGGCTTTTCTTAGAATGGCAAAGATTTGGCTCCGTTTGGAAGGGGAGTGAAAACCTTTGACATTGTAAGAGGCTACTGACAAATCAGTCATTATTTGTGTTGTGTGTGAATTTACCTTGGTGCTGTTGTGGTCCCTTTTTAGAAGAAATGTCAGGTTCACTGTGGTCTTTTGTCCCATGTATCGTGGTGATTATGCGTGGATAAGAGTCACTCCAATTCGATAAAAGAGACATATACCTTGAGTCAGGGATAGGGGAAAAGAACGATGCATAACTTGTTAAACCAACAATAAGAACAAACATAGACAAATTGTAGTTTGTCGAAATCAGGAGGGGGTTAATTGGTCTGTAGACCATTTGGGAGATCGTGTAACGCCCATAAGAAAGCAGTAGTAAGGCAAAGATGGAAAAGGAACATCAAAAGACTTATGATCAAGCTGTCAGGAAAACATATAGGCAGCAATAACGCATATATAAGGCAATATACGGGTGGCGGCTTTGGATATTAGCATAACATAAGGCTATCATATTATGTACAAAGAAAAGTCTTTTTACTGCTCTTGTGAAAGACTTCTTGGAGTTAGCTGGAGACCTCTTTTCTTATATCTGGAGGACTTCGGTGTACGTGGTAATTCAAATGGAGCCACTTTAGGGATATCTGGCAGAGCACGTAAGTCCTGAAATAGTTCCCAGTTTTCGATCGGCAATGGCGGTATGTTTAATAGCTCAAAGGTAGATATCAGGTCTGTGAACGATGATATATTGGCCCTTTTGCCCGCATATGAGAAGGTTAGACCGAAGGGGTAAGACCAGCGATACAGAACTTTCTTGGAGCGTAGCCAATCTGTCAACGGCTTGAGGGATCTACGCTTCTTCAGAGTTGAGGGAGCTAGGTCCTGATATATGTCAATTTTAGAATCTTCATATGTTATATCCGGGTGGTTTCTAGCAGCTTCCAAGATGGCAGTTTTCACTTGAAAGTTCAGGAACCTACAAATTATATCCCTAGGGGGTTCAGCCGGCTTGGGTTTAGGCCTGAGGGCTCTGTGCGCTCTTTCTATGATTATATCTTGGGGGAAATCAGGGCCCAATAAAGTCCCGCATATTTCAATAATGGAGGTCTGAACGTCTCCAGGGGATACCGATTCTGGCATGCCCCTGAATCTCAAATTATTTCGGCGCCCCCTGTTTTCCTGGTCTTCTAGTGAGCTGTGTAAATCGTTTAGATATAGGGCACAGCGGCTAAAAGAGTCTGTCACCGCAGACTGATGGTTTAATATCTCTGCTTGATGCGACTCCAGGTTTTCTACCCGGCCCCCAATCTGCCTCACCTCGTTCCTGCATGCTGCCAACTCTGCCAGGATCGGCTCCATTATTCTGCTCAGAGCGCGGTCGAGGTATTTTCTTGTGACCGGGAGGTCTGATCTGGTGTGTGTGTCATCCGAATCGCTGTCCCCCTCTGATTGTGCCGGGGCGCGCTTCTGTGACTTGGCTTGCGGTGTCGGCGCCATCTTAGGCTCTCTGGCTGCTACCGTTGCGGCAGCTTTCTTCAAGAATTTCTCCATGTCACCTCCAGCGATCTGGTTTTTGGAAGGAGCAGGAGTGTCACCATGCCTGGCGTTCCCGATCTTCACCATCTTCGCCTCAGTAAGCTGATTTTAGCTGACGTTAGTGACGATCTCTACATAGAGCTCAGAGCTATGCGACCATCTTCATCCGGCGCAAGCTCCGCCCCCCCCCCACATGCGGCTTTCTGTGCCAATGTCCCACAGCCTCCTGGCTGTACAGAGCACAGTACGCCCACTGCCTCCAGTCCAGTGTCTCAGCACACATGGGGAATAGTGGTCTCTCAGCCCTCCTGGCTTGGACCACACAGACAGAGCCTCCAGGCCTCTGTCCACAGGCAACACACTCCCCCCTTTCTGACACTCTGGGAGGTGCCTTATGCCAGGCTGATTACCTCCAGCTTCTCTCACCTGTGGTGGAACAGGGGTGTGGACCGCACTATCCACCCCTTCCTTGCCTCTAACCTGAGAGACCTGTCACTGTCTCACAAGTGCTAGATGGTCGTTTTTTAGAATAGTGGTCATTTTATTCCATCTGAAGTCATGAATCATTACTTCAGATGGAAAAAAATTACAAATATTCTAAAAACGAATATATCGCACTATATTCTATAGTGCTATATATTCATTTTTAACACACGCCTGTATTGATTGCTTAATATTCGCATATTACACAATCATTGCCTTGCCGATTTTCGAATAGAAAAAAAGAATGTAGAATATAACGAATATTAAAATTTGCGAATATTCAACGAATATTCTACAAAATATTTGCAAAATATCACAAATTTGAATATGACCCCTGCGCTCATCACTATTAAGCTTGTGAACCAGTTTGCATCTAAAAACTCTTCACTTATAAGCTTACTCTTCCAATGCTTGACACATCAATACATAATTCATACCCTGAAGATCCACCACCTCAGATCCCAATGCACATTTTGCAGTTTCTTAAGGATGAAAAAAATCTAATAGGAAGATGATCACTGGGGTCTGAAATGGTGGATCTTCAGGGGATGAATTATGTCCCAATATGGTAAATAAGTACATGTTTATGGCACATTTTTAATATACCCTGGCTATGCAACCTGGTGAAAAGTAGTCATAGTCATTCATTGATACTACTTTGTTTCCTTGGTTCTCTGGATAACTATGTTAACCCTTTCCACCACCTTAAAGTCTAAATAGTCTATATAGAGTTTCTTCTGAACCATCACAACTAGCATCAGAGGAAGCAAATGGATATTCAGATTCAGAAGGAACAGAGGTAATTAGATATATTTTAGGAAAATAAAAATATTATCTCGCTGCACAAATAATTCAACCGCATTACTCATAGCTACTAGGGTTGAGCGAACCCGAACTGTAAAGTTCGGGTTCGTACCAAACTTTAGGATTTTTGGACCCCAGATCCGAACCTGAACATTTCAGTAAAAGTTTGGGTTCGGGTTCGGTGTTCGGCGCTTTAGTGGCGCTTTTTGAAAGGCTGCAGAGCAGCCAATTAACAAGCGGTTAACTGTCTGACCTGGGGCGTAAAAACCCAAGGGCAGAATATAGAATATTTGACACAGTCCTGACCTCAGTATCTGAGGAAAGGGATTTAGGAGTAATTATTTCAGACGACTTAAAGGTGGGAAGACAATGTAATAGGGCAGCACGAAATGCCAGCAGAATGCTTGGATGTATAGGGAGAGGTATAAGCAGTAGAAAGAGTGAAGTGCTTATGCCGCTGTACAGAACACTGGTGAGACCTCACTTGGAGTATTGAGCGCAGTACTGGAGGCCATATCTCCAGAAGGATATAGATACTCTAGAGAGAGTTCAGAGAAGAGCTACTAAACTGGTACATGGATTGCAGGATAAAACTTACCAGGAAAGGTTAAAGGACCTTAATATGTATAGCTTGGAAGAAAGAAGAGACAGAGGGGATATGATAGAAACTTTTAAATACATAAAGGGAATCAACTCGGTAAAGGAGGAGAGCATATTTAAAAGAAGAAAAACTACCACAAGAGGACACAGTTTTAAATTAGAGGGGCAAAGGTTTAAAAGTAATATAAGGAAGTATTACTTTACTGAGAGAGTAGTGGATGCATGGAATAGCCTTCCTGCAGAAGTGGTAGCTGCAAATACAGTGGAGGGGTTTAAGCGTGCATGGGATAGGCATATGGCTATCCTTCATATAAGATAGGGCCAGGGGCTATCCATAGTATTCAGATATATTGGGCAGACTAGATGGGCCAAATGGTTCTTATCTGCCGACACATTCTATGTTTCTATGTTTCTATGACCTTAGAAGCCATCACAGCCATGCCTACTAATGGCATGGCTGTGATTGGCCAGAGCAGCATGTGACCCAGGCTCTATATAATCTTGAGTCACGTAGCGCTGCACGTCAAGCTGCTGTTACAAGTGTAGGGAGAGGATGCTGCTGGACTTGTGATTTCAGGGAGAGAATAGGAGAGAATCTAACTCAGCGATCTACATAGAAATAGTTATGTGGGTGCAGTGCACAATCGTTTTACCCTGCCCTGAGCCCATTGACCAAAAAAAAAAAACTTTTAAAATTCTGTTAGTTAGGTGGGCGGCAGCGGCGGCCATTTTATGCAAGCTCAGTGCACCAGCACTGCATCTGAGCTTTTAGGACATTGCAAATCACAATTTTTTTGGCAATCTACAACATCTGGATTAGTCAGTGTGCAATTTAAGCTAGAAATACACCCACCATTTTCTGGGGTTTTAAAAACACACTTTTTGCCAGAAAACAGTATTTTCCTAATCTGCAAGTGTTAAAATTAAGTTTAATATATACATAGAAACATAGAAACATAGAATGTGTCGGCAGATAAGAACCATTTGGCCCATCCAGTCTGCCCAATATACTAAATACTATGGATAGCCCCTGGCCCTATCTTATATGAAGAATGGCCTTATGCCTATCCCATGCATGCTTAAACTCCTCCACTGTATTTGCAGCTACCACTTCTGCAGGAAGGCTATTCCATGCATCCACTACTCTCTCAGTAAAGTAATACTTCCTGATATTGCTTTTAAACCTTTGCCCCTCTAATTTAAAACTATGTCCTCTTGTAGCAGTTTTTCTTCTTTTAAATATTCTCTCCTCTTTTACCTTGTTGATTCCCTTTATGTATTTAAAAGTTTCTATCATATCCCCTCTGTCTCGTCTTTCTTCCAAGCTATACATGTTAAGGTCCTTTAATCTTTCCTGGTAAGTTTTATCCTGCAATCCATGTACCAGTTTAGTAGCTCTTCTCTGAACTCTCTCCAAAGTATCAATATCCTTCTGGAGATATGGTCTCCAGTACTGAGCACAATACTCCAAATGAGGTCTCACTAGTGCTTTGTAGAGCGGCATGAGCACCTCCCTCTTTCTACTGGTAATTCCTCTCCCTATACACCCAAGCATTCTGCTAGCATTTCCTGCTGCTCTATGACATTGTCTGCCTACCTTTAAGTCTTCTGAAATAATGACCCCTAAATCCCTTTCCTCAGATACTGAGGTTAGGACTGTATCACTGATTTTATATTCTGCTCTTGGGTTTTTACGTCCCAGGTGCATTATCTTGCACTTATCAACATTAAATTTTAGTTGCCATATTTTTGACCATTCCTCTAGTTTTCCTAAGTCCTTTTCCATTTGGTGTATCCCTCCAGGAACATCAACCCTGTTACAAATCTTTGTGTCATCAGCAAAAAGACATACCTTACCATCGAGGCCTTCTGCAATTTCGCTGATAAAGATATTAAACAATATGGGTCTCAGAACAGATCCCTGAGGTACCCCACTGGTAACAAGACCATGGTCTGAATATACTCCATTGACTACAACCCTCTGTTGCCTGTCCCTCAGCCACTGCCTAATCCATTCAACAATATGGGAGTCCAAGCCCAAAGACTGCACTTTATTGATAAGCTTTCTATGTGGGACAGTATCAAAAGCCTTACTAAAGTCTAGATAAGAGATGTCTACTGCACCTCCTCCATCTATTATTTTAGTCACCCAATCGAAAAAATCAATAAGATTAGTTTGACATGATCTCTCTGAAGTAAACCCATGCTGTTTTTCATCTTTCAATCCATGGGATTTTAGATGTTCCACAATCCTCTCCTTAAGTATGGTTTCCATTAATTTCCCCACTATTGATGTCAGGCTTACTGGCCTATAGTTGCCCGATTCCTCCCTACTACCTTTCTTGTGAATGGGCACAACATTTGCTAATTTCCAATCTTCTGGGACGACTCCTGTTGCCAGCGATTGGTTAAATAAATCTGTTAATGGTTTTGCTAGTTCAACGCTGAGCTCTTTTAATAGCTTTGGGTGTATCCCATCAGGCCCCTGTGACTTATTTGTTTTAATTTTAGACAGCTGACTTAGAACCTCTTCCTCTGTAAAGACACATGCATCAAAAGATTCATTAGTCTTCTTTCCTAACTGAGGTCCTTCTCCTTCATTTTCCTTTGTAAAAACTGAACAGAAATATTCATTGAGGCAGTCAGCTAGTTCTTTATCTTCTTCTATATACCTTCCTTCTTTTGTTTTTAATTTGGTAATTCCTTGTTTTAGTTTCCTTTTTTCATTTATGTATCTGAAGAATGCCTTATCGCCTTTTTTCCCTGACTGAGCTAATTTCTCTTCTGCCTGTGCTTTGGAAGCTCTTATAACTTGTTTGGCCTCTCTCTGCCTAATCTTATAAATTTGTCTGTCATCCTCGTTTTTTTTTTTTTTATAATTCCTAAATGCTATCTTTTTGTTTTTAATGATTTTGGCCACTTCTGCTGAGTACCACAGTGGTCTCTTCCTTTTTTTGCTTTTACTGACAAGCCTAATTCAATTTTCTGTTGCCTTCAATAGTGCCACTTTTAAGTAGTCCCATTTCTCCTGGACTCCAATGAAACTGTTCCAGTATGATAGGGACTTGTATACCACTAATCTAATTTTAGAAAAGTCTGTTTTTCTAAAATCTAAAACTTTTGTTTTTGTGTGGTGTGACTCAGTCACTGTACTTATAGTAAACCACACTGACTGGTGATCACTAGATCCCAAGCTTTCCCCTACAGTAATATCAGATACCAAATTCCCATTTGTGAATACTAAATCTAAAATGGCCTCCTTCCGGGTTGGCTCCTCCACTACTTGCTGTAGAGATAATCCCAGTAGGGAATTTAGAATATCTGTACTCCTGGCAGAACTAGCTATTTTGGTTTTCCAGTTTACATCTGGAAGATTGAAGTCTCCCATAATGATAACTTCCCCCTTCAATGTCATTTTAGCTATTTCCTCAACTAGTAGATCATCTAATTCTTTGACTTGGCTAGGTGGTCTATATATCACACCTACACGAGTTACCTTATGATTATCAAGCTGCACGGTAACCCAAACTGATTCTAAATTGTTCTCGCTAACTTGTATCAAATTAGCTTTTATGTTATCTTTCACATACAGGGCCACCCCTCCCCCCTTCTTGCCTTCTCTGTCTTTCCTGTATAGAGAGAACCCTGGTATTGATATATCCCAGTCATTACTCCCCTTGAACCACGTCTCAGTAACAGCCACTACATCTATATTCTCAGATGCCATTATAGCCTCAAGTTCATTGATCTTATTCCCTAGACTGCGAGCATTTGTAGACAAGACTCTGAGCTTGTCATTCCTTAACCTTTGTGCTACTGGCCTCTTCGGGCTTTGTTCCGGGGGGCAGTTGGACTGCTGGATTATCACTCTTTTGCCCCCCTTTCCTAGTTTAAATGCTTCTTAGCAAATACCTGGAACTGTTCACCGAGGACATTCGTTCCTTTGAGAGAAAGATGCAAACCATCTTTCTTGTACAGTTCTTTTCCATTCCAACAATAGCTAACATGAGACACAAAGCCAAACCCTTGGTTCAGACACCATTCACCAAGCCATACATTGAATTCCTTAATGCGCATCTTCCTGTCATGCTGAAGGTTATGCACAGGCAAAACTGCAGAGAATGAAACAGTTGATGCAACCTCCCGTATATCCTTTCCAAGTGTGTGAAAAGCTTCTTTCACCTTTGAAACCTCATTGCAAGCCAGATCGTTTGTCCCAAGATGGAGAATAACATCCACTTCCCTTTCCTGCTTTGCTTGCCTAACAATATTAAGGATCCGTCGTCTATCCCTGCTAGCGGTAGCACCAGGGAGACATCTCACAACACCATTCTCCTCAAACTTCACACCTCTTATGATGGAATCGCCCACCAACAGCTGCTTACTATCAATCCTCACCTTCTCCTTTTTGTCTTTGGCTGCGGTCTTACATACTTTAGGCATGGGAGATGATTGTTTCTCACCCACTGTGCTTGAGCCATCCTCCATGTTGCTCTTGCACTCTGAAAGTGCTGCAAATGAATTATGGAGAGCCACAGACTGTGGGACATGCCTTCTATCCACAACTCTCAGTCTACCAGAACCTACAGTAACCCATCTCCCTATTCTAGGGGGCCTCTGTGGCAGTGGCATTGCAATGTTCTCAGCCTGAGTTTGTTTAGTGGTTAATTTAAAAATCTCATATTTCAAAAAGTTAATTTCCTGCTGCATTATGGAGAGCTGTCTACAGATCAGACAGTATCCAAACCTCTGAAGAGTGGAACCTGAAATAAAAGCACAACAATTCCTGCACATAACCAGGTCTGCCATTGTAAAGAGGGGAAAGATTTTAAACAAACAAATCTTACTTGTTTAGATTGTATCCACCTCCAGATTACCTCCTGAATATCTCAATGCTCTTGTAAATCAGCTCTTGGTAAGCAGTCTTGGAAAAGCAGCAAGCTATAAATGGAAGCTAATACTGTGTGGGTATATATACACACCCTCCCACAAAGGCTCCTCCCCCAACAGCAAATTAACACCTTACTTGCCTATGCTCATTTGCAATCAAACAATAGAGATACAGCTTTCATATTCTGTTACCAAAAAAAAACACTTTTTTGGCAATCTACAACATCTGGATTAGTCAGTGTGCAATTTAAGCTAGAAATACACCCATCATTTTCTGGGGTTTTAAAAACACACTTTTTTTTTACAAAAAACACTATTTTCAGGCATTGCAGCATCAGCACGTGTGAAATTACAGGCTTATATACTGCTGTCAAATTCAGTTGTTAAACAAACACTCATTTGGGCCAAAAAAATTTAGTTGGCAGTCTTTGATGCAGATGTCATTGTAAGATACACCCTTAATACATTTGGGTTAGATTCAGAGATTTGAAAAACCGCCATTCGGTGCACCAATATTGAATTCAGGCCTACACTGGTTCAGGCCATGTGAGATACACCCTCTACATACAGGGTTTGATTCAGGCATTTGAAATACAGCCATTTTGGGCAAAGAAATCTTTAATTCAGGCCTACACTCGATCAGGCCGTGTGAGATACACCCACTACATACAGGGGTTTGATTCAGGCATTTGAAATACAGCCATTTGAAATGCAGCCATTTTGGGCAAATCTTTAATTCAGGCCTACACTCGATCAGGCCGTGTGAGATACACCCTCTACATGCAGGGATTTGATTCAGGCTTTTGAAATACAGCCATTTTGTGCAAATAAATCTTTAATTCAGGCCTATACTGTTTCAGGCCGTGTGGGATACACCCTCTACATACAGGGGTTTGATTCAGGCATTTGAAATACAGCCATTTTGTGCAAATAAATCTTTAATTCAGGCCTACACTGTTTCAGGCCGTGTGAGATACACCCTCTTCATACAGGGGTTTGATGTAGGTATTTGAAATACAGCCATTTGAAATACAGCCATTTTGTGCAAAGAAATCTTTAATTGAGTCCTAGTCTGGTTCAGGCCGTGTGAGATACACCCTTTACATACTGTCGTTCTATTCTACTATTAAATAATCACCCATTCAGGGCAAGATCCTAAATTCGAAAAATATGAGGAAAGCGTCAAATAAGGGACGTGGACCAGGTCGTGGTGCTGCTGGTGGAGCTCCTGTTGCAGGGAGAGGACGTGGTCGATCTGTGCCAGCTACACGCACAAGTTAAACCCCTTCCTCAGAAGCGAGTAGGCGAAAAAACCTGCAGCGGTATTTGGTCGGGCCTAATGCTGCTCGACGAATGGTGAGGCCTGAACAAGTACAGGCTATAGTAGATTGGGTTGCTGACAGTGGATCCAGTTCCTTCACATTGTCTCCCACCCAGTCTCCTGCTGAAAGACCACAGTTGGCACCTGCAGCCGATGTCCATCAGTCTTTCACCTCACCCCCTTGCAAATCAGCCAAGCAGTCTGAGCCCCAAGTCATGCAGCAGTCTCTTCTGCTTTTTGATGACTCTTTTAGCAGGGTTTCCCAGGGCCTTCCACCTAGCCCTGCCCCAGAAGTGGAAGAGATTGAGTGCACCGATGCCCAACCACTTATCTTTCAATATGAGTACATGGGAGGACCATCGCAGCACGTCTCGGATGATGACGAAACACAGGTGCCAACTGCTGGGGCTTTCGAAAGTGTGCAGACCGACAAGGAAGGCAGGGGTGAAGACTGGGTGGAAGATGATGTGGAGGACAATGAGGTCCTCGACCCCACATGGAATAAAGGTCATGCGAGTGACCTATGTAGTTCAGAGGAAGAGGCGGTGGTCGCACAGAGCTACCAGCACAGCAGAAGAGAGAGCAGGGTGCAAAAGCGGAGCGGCCGTTCTCTAGACAGTACGCCTGCTACTGCCCGTCAGTTTTTCACACAATGTGCTGACGACAAGACACGAGTGGTTTGCACGCTGTGCAATCAGAGCCTGAAGCGAGGCATTAACATTTTCAACTTGCACTTAAATGCCTGCATGACCAGGCATTTAAGTGCAAAGCACGAGCTGCAGTTGAGTAGACCCCTCAAAAACCAAGAAAGGTCTCTGGCTCCTCCTGCTTCCTCTTCTGCTGCAGTCTCAACCTCTTCATCCACTCTGGAGTGACAGTGCCACCTGCCACCCCGCAAACAGAGGATCTGCCAGCAGCAACAACACCTGGGTCACCAAGCATCTCCACAATGTCCCAAGGAAGCGTTCAGCTCTCCATCTCCCAAACGCTGGAGAGGGAGAGGAAGAGGAAGTACCCCCCTACCCACCCACGATCCCTAGCCCTGAATGCCAGCATTTCTAAATTACTGGCCTTTGAAATGCTGTCATTCTGTTTGGTGGAGACGGATAGTTTTAAAGGCCTTATGGCGGTGTCTGTCCCACAGTACGTCGTGCCCAGCCACCACTACTTTTCAAGGCGAGCCATCCCTTCCCTGCACAACCAAGTTGGGGACAAAATCAGGTGTGCACTGCACAACACCATCTGTGGCAAGGTGCACCTGACTACAGATACATGGACCAGTAAGCACGGTCAGGGCCGTTATATCTCCATAACAGCACACTGGGTAAGTGCAGTGGTGTCTGGGCCAGAGGCGGATAGCAGTTTGGCGCATGTCCTTCCACCACCGAGGATTGCAGGGCGCTTCAATTTGCCTCCTGTTGCTTCCTCCTCCTACTCTGCTTCCTCATCCTCTACCAGCTCCTTATCCGGTCAGCGTAACACCTTCACCACCAACTTCAGCACAGCCAGGGGTAAACGACAGCAGGCAGTTTTAAAACTTAGGGGGACAAACCCCACACCGCGCAGGAGCTGTGGACGGGCCTTGAACAACAGACCGATTAGTGGTTTGTGCCAGTCAGCCTCAAGCCCGGCCTGGTGGTGTGCGATAATGGGAAAAATCTCATCGCAGCTCTGGGAC
This sequence comes from Bufo bufo, assembly GCF_905171765.1. Taxonomy (NCBI): domain Eukaryota; kingdom Metazoa; phylum Chordata; class Amphibia; order Anura; family Bufonidae; genus Bufo; species Bufo bufo. Next base: position 308,762,927 of record NC_053389.1, read on the forward strand.
TAGCCGGTTTAAAACCACATCCCTTGCCTGGCGCATGTGCTGAATTTGGTGGTGCAGAGATTCCTTAAAACTTACCCCGATATGTCAGAGCTGCTGCATAAAGTGCGGGCCGCCTGTGCGCGCTTTCGGCGTTCTCACCCTGCTGCTGCTCGCCTGTCAGAGCTGCAGCGTAACTTCGGCCTTCACTGTCACGGATGATGTTGCAGATAGTTGGAACTTATGAATAAATGTCCGACTGGCTTGATCCCAAACTAAGGAGCATATAGGTGAGCCCTATAAAACCCAAAGAGCTCTCCCTGACTGCTATGCTCATGCAAGGGTCTCAATGGTAGACGATTGCATGCTTACGTACCTAAGACTGTGTGACACCTGAAAACCCTATAATAGTGAGGGGACACGACCACCGGCTCCCTGCACTTAATACGGACAGAGTCAGGGTCACCTAGAATCAAGCCAGCAAGGAAAAACAATACATGAAAAGACTTATCTGCAGCAGTGTACACTTCATCCAGGAAGTAGTATAAACCGCAAAGTGAGGCAGTATAGGAGGGTATATAAAGGGAGACTAATTAGGTGACACCTGGGAAAAGGAAAGGAGATGACAAAGCGAAACCAAAACAAAGAACGTCATGCAAGAGATAGAGAAGGACGTCTGCAAGACCTTCTCACAGAACTGGCGGTGACATTCCAGCTCACCGCCTCATATGCGACGTGCCCACAAGGTGGAACTCCACCTTGCACATGCTGGCCAGACTGTGCGAGCAGCAGCAGGCAATAATGGAGTTTCAGCTGCATCACGCACGGGTGAGTCGCTTGGCGGAACAGCATCACTTCACCACCAATGACTGTTCCTCCATGAGAGACCTGTGTTCCTTGTTGCGCTGTTTCGAGTACTCCACCAACATAGCCAGTGCCGATAACGCCGTTCTCAGCGTTACTATCCCACTTCTATGCCTCCTTGTAAAAACGCTCCTGGCGATGATGGAAGAGGATGTGGCACAGGAGGAAGAGTCGGAAGAGTGATCATTTCGTAGGGTTTCCGGCCAGTCATTTCCAAGTGGCTCCGAGGGTGGGTTCCTGCACCAACAAACCCAAGGTACACAATTGTCCAGCCAGGCCACAGTTCTGGAGGATGACGAGGTGGAGGATGAAGAGGAGGAGATGGAGGAGGAGGAACCATGTTCACAGCAGGGTGGCACCCAGACCAGCTCATGGACTTCACTGGTGCGTGGATGGGGGGGATACAGAGGACACAGACGATACACCTCCCACAGAGGACAGCTTTTCGTTTCCTCTGGGCAGCCTGGCACACATGAGCGATTACATGCTGCAGTGTCTCTGCAACGACTGCCGAGTTGCCCAAATTCTATCTTGTGCTGATTACAGGGTGGCCACGCTGCTGGATCCCAATTGCAAGGATAACGTACCATCCTTAATTCCCTCACTGGAGTGTGATCGTAAGATGCGCGAGTACAAGCGCACGTTGGTATACGCGCTGCTGTTGGCATTCACACCTGACAGCGGGGGCACAGTGGAAGCACAAGGTGAAGGCAGAAGATGAGGAAGAGGTCGCCAACGCAGCTGGGGCACCGCCAGCACCTCAGAAGGCAGGGTTAGCATGGCCGAAATGTGGAAAAGCTTTGTCAGCACGCCACAACAACCAGCACCACCAGCTGATATGGAACGTCTTAGCAGGAGGCAGCATTTCACCAACATGGTGGAGCAGTATGTATGCACACGCCTACATGTACTGAATGTTGGGTCTGCCCCCTTCAAGTTCTGGGTCTTCAAATTGGGCACATGGTCTGAGCTTGCCCTTTACGCCTTGGAGGTGCTGGCCTGCCCTGCACCCAGTGTATTATCTGAATGTGTGTTTAGCACGACAGGGGGTGTCATCACAGACAAGCACAGCCGCCTGTCCACAGCCAATGTGGACAAGCTCACGTTTATTAAAATGAACCAGGCATGGATCCCTCAGGACTTGTCCGTACCTTGTGCAGAATAGACATGTATACCGGCACTAAACAGCCATTGTTATACTGCAGCGCAATTGTCACGGCTGAGGATGGGGAAAACCCTCAGCCGTGCGATGCCGCGAGATGTTAGTCGCTGCTCGGCCAGGACAACAGAATAAGGGAGCAGGTCACCTCCTAACGCATCCCTAATCTGACCTTGACTCCTAGCTGCATGAGCCGACCTTGAAGGTAGGAGGGTTCATGCTCAGGAACCTCGGATCCCTACTCACCCTCCGCCGATCCCTGAACTAGGAGCTGGGTAGACCACCTGTTCCTCCTGAATGCGGAGAAACAGGAGTCTAAACTGGCCGAGCTGCAAGGCGATATAAACATAAACAGACTATGGATATGGCAGGAGAGTGAAAGACTTCCACCCCTACCTGCCACAGACACACTGACTGGATCCCTGGACACAAGTGCTGAAGTCCACACACAGACATAAAAGGACACAGCACACATAAACACACAGGAAGCCAGAACCATAGCTGCAATAATAACAGACACCACATAAACATAAACTTAACATCACATAACAACATTTGCTACCACAAGGGTGGCCCTCATTGGCAGATGGTATAAGGGACCAGGAGGGTGCCTCCAGCTTACAAACAAGGCTGGAGTACCCCTCAGACATCAGGTCTCAACTGAGGCTATATAGCCCAAAGTGGCCACACCCACACGGACACACCTAGTGTTCACACACACAGAAGGGAATTAACCCTTCTCACACCAGGGAAGGGAAGACAGCCACTTAAAGGAGAAAGTGCACACATAACTAAAACCCTGTGCACACCAGACATACAAAAGACACACCTAACAAAGATAGGTTGCCAGGTGCAATCGCATGCACATTGCAACAAGCTGCCTAGCACCAACTCAGGCTGCTAAACTGCAAATTAACTACATGTTGCCAGCGGCAACCACAAGTGAGGCAACATACTAGCGGCCCTTACCTGTGGTTGAACAACCAAACCAGACCGCAGGCAACAGCATGCGGATACAGGAGTCACGACCATGACCATGGTCGTGACAGCAATTGCTCTTTCTTGTATTTTAGATATTTTACACTCTTTTAGAGTGAACCCTAATTTTACAAAAATAAAATTAAAACCAAAAACCTGTGTTGGCTACCTCATCCTCCTCCACCGCCGCTTCCACCTACTCCGCTACATCCACCGCCTCCTCAAACTCCTACTTAATATGGAACTCCACATCATAAATCAAATTTTTTTTTTAATTTGTACGTATTTTATTTTATATCATTTCACTACTTTGTCATTAACATTTTCGGGTGCAATTTTTGGGTGTATAGTACCACTGCTATACCTAGTATACCGGTAAAAAAAATCTAAATTGTCAGTTACCTTTTCTGGTGAAATTAACAAATTTTTAAGTGTATAGTACCACTGCTATACCTAGTAGACAGGTTAAACAAAAAATAATAATTCTCAGTTATATATTCTGGTGAAATTCACCAATTTGTAGGTGTGATGTACCACTCCTATACCTATTACAAATAGGTTACACAAAACATAGACATACACACTCAGTGTACATAGATACACCAAACAACAAGAATAAATTGAGATTAAACGGGTATATCATCAAAATATAAATCCTTTATTGAATAAATGACATATGAAACGAGAACGTGAGACAACAGATAAAAAATGGCTACATCTGAGGAGGCATATTAGCACAGGTGAAACATGGGGGGAAAAGGGTAGAGTATGTAAAAAAGAGGTAGAAAAGAGGAGTACAATATCTTACTAATTTCGGCAACCACAAATATTTAGTATATAGGGGCAACAAAAAAACCTTAAAGATACTAAAGTGCATGTGCAAATAGTAAAAAGCACCATATCAGTTAATGGTTACAGACTACACCGCAACATATGGATGTGTAATAGTTCCAAATTATGGGACCATACAACAGCCAGGGAAGAAAGTTAAAGTGCAAGTGCATGACAAGTCACCGCATTAATAGTCAAATATCACAATTGTAACTGTGGTGACAACTGAACCTCCATATACATACAAATATGGCTCAGGTGCACAGCAACATCCACCTATGGATAACCCAAGTGGGTATAGCTAAACACCTAGAGCCAGTAAACAGTAAACACATCCCCCAAAGTCCACAAAAACATAGCATGTCTACATACCCATGATATGGGGATGTACACCTCAGGAGAGCCACGTAACCCTCGACGCGCGTTTCGGCGGATGCCTTCCTCTGGGGGTGAGGCTCTCCTTGTAAATGTGCTTCTTATAAAGTGCCCTGCGAACCTGTGTCACATATTGAGTTGATCTAAAAACGCCCCATTGTAAGTAGGAGTATGGGAGGAGGGAAAATTGGGGGCGGGCGAAGTAGTGCAGTCGGCCAATGGCCAGTTAGCCGGCCGCACACCTCACCCCGCCCACATGACGCGTCAGAGCCGCGACGGCCAATCGCGCATCCGGCAGCGCCTAAAAGCAGGCAGGGAGGTAGGCGCGGCCCCCCGATGGCCAGTCACGAGGCCTCACAAATTAGTGAGATATTGTACTCCTCTTTTCTACCTCCTTTTTTACATACTCTACCCTTTCCCCCCCATGTTTCACCTGTGCTAATATGCCTCCTCAGATGTAGCCATTTTTTATCTGTTGTCTCACGTTCTCGTTTTATATGTCATTTATTCAATAAAGGATTTATATTTTGATGAAATACCCATTTAATCTCAGTTTATTCTTGTTGTTTGGCACTCCTATACCTAGTAGACCGAAAAAATAAAATAAATTTGTCAGTTACATTTTTTGGTGAAATTCACAAATTTTTGGGTGTAATATACCCCTCCTCTACCTAGTTGACAGCTTAATAAATTTCAAGAATTTTTCTGTTACATTCTTGGGTTGACATTATACATTTTTAGACGTGAATGAACACCTGCTATGCATAGGTGACAGGGAATAAAATTTAATCTATTATTCAGTAATTAATGCGCGCCACATCCTTTCATTCAATGCTTAAACTTTGAAAAGTTGTCACACTTTTACGCTTTAATAATTTCTCCCATATTTCAACTCTATAATTTTAAATTTTAAAAAATTAATCCTACCTTGGATGTGGTCTCTCTTTCTCACTCTCTCTGGCCTGAAACCATGATTCCCCGCCACCCGTGATCACCATGGTAGGCGCATAAAAGAACATCGAAAGTTGATAGAGCAGATATCAAATTGAATCGTGAACATCACGGGGACGTGCGACATGGTGGGGCAGTAAGTGTGCACACGCCTACACGAACTGACAGGGGTCAGCCCCTGCAACTTCTGGGTCTCCAAATTGGGCACATGGCCTGAGCTTGCCCTTTACCCCTTGGAGGTGCTGGCCTGCTAGCATGACTGGAGGGGGTTATCACAGGTTATATTTCCCAATGTTTTGGGGTGTACCCTAATTTAAAAAATAAAATTTAAAACCAAAAAGCAGTGTAGGCTACCTCCTCCTCCTCCTCCACCTACACCGCCACATCCACCACCTCCTCAACCCCCTACTCCATATGGACCTCGTCCTCCTAGATCAAGATTATTATTTTTTATTTTTACCTATTTTATGTTATTTAAAGTCATTTAACTATCCACATTTGTTTGCAAAGCACATGCCATGCTCTTAACCACATTTTGATGCCATTTGCAGCCCTTTAGCCCTTTCCATGACATTTTTACAGCCATTTTAGTGCTCAAAAGTTCGGGTCCCCATTGACTTCAATGGGGTCAAGTTCGGGTCCCGAACTCGAACTTTTTTCTCAAGTTCAGCCGAACCAGTCGAACCCGAACATCCAGGTGTCCGCTCAACTCTAATAGCTACTTGACTTTTTATAATTAGAGATGAGTGGAGTTCTGAAAAATTTGTTTTTTAAAAAAATTAACTTTGTGATGAATTACTTTGTCACGAAGCGCATTACACCCTGTTCCAAATTATATTTACGTGTCACAAAGATTAAATATTTTGTTTTTCAGTTTAACTCATGTATGGCATTGTGTCTCAGGGCTCTTTTGATCACTGAAAACAATCTCGGACACCTGTGATAATTAGATTGGCAGGTGAGCCCAATTTAAGGAAAAACTTCTAAAGGAGGTTGTTCCACATTATTAAACATAGCACCATTTTCAAGCAATATGGGGAAGAAAAAGGATCTCTCTGCTGCCAAAAAGAGTGAAATAGTTTAATGTCTTGGGCGAGGTATGAAAACATTAGATATTTCACGAAAACTTAAGCATGATCATCGCACTATTAAGAGATTTGTGGCTGATTCAGAGCACAGACGGGTTCGTGCAGATAAAGGCACATTGAGTAAGATTTCTGCTAGATCCATACATCGGATCAAGAGAGCAGCTGCTAAAATACCATTACATAGCAGCAAACAGATATTTGAAGCTGCTGGTGCCTCTGGAGTCCCACGTACATCAAGGTGTAGAGTCCTCCAGAGTCTTGCAACTGTGCATAAACCTTCTATTTGGCTACCACTAACCAATGCTCACAAGCAGAAATGGCTGCATTGGGCAGAAAAATACATGTAGACTAATTTTCAAACAGTCCTGTTCACTGATGAGTGCCGTGCAATAGAGATGGCCCGAATAGTTCGCCGGCGAATAGTTCCCGGCGAACATAGCCTGTTCGCGTTCGCCGCGGCGGGCGAACATATGCGATGTTCGGTCTGCCCCATATACATCATCATTGAGTAAACTTTGACCCTGTACCTCACAGTCAGCAGACACATTCCAGCCAATCAGCAGCAGACCCTCCCTCCCAGACCCTCCCACCTCCTGGACAGCATCCATTTTAGATTCATTCGGAAGCTGCATTCTCATTGAGAGGAGGGACAGTGCTTCTGCTGCTGATTCAATAGGGAAAGCGTTAGCTAGGGCAGTGTTCTATGTCCACAGACTCATCTGCTTTAAGGACAGCGTCCTGACAGCACCCCAAAAAGCCCTTTTCAGGGCTGGTACATCAGTCTGCTTTTTTTTATATATATATATATATATATATATATATATATTGCAGTTGCCTGCTTGTGTGTGAGAGGCTGCAGGCTCAGTCACAGACAGTACTGTGTGCACACCATTCATACAGGGTGACAGAAAATACCTTGCAGATAATTTTTTTTATATTTAATCTTTTTCTGTGATATAATCACAGCTGCAAGCCAGTGTGTGTCAGGCCCACACAGACTGTATTGTGGCCACTGGCTAGGCCTCCACTCATACCGTTACAGGGTGTCACTCACTCAAATACCTTTCAGATAAAAAAAATTATATTTAATATTTTTCTGTGATATAATCACATTTGCAAGCCCGTGTGTGTCAGGCCCACACAGACTATATTGTGGCCACTGGCTAGTGGCTAGGCCTCCACTTATACCGTTACAGGGTGTCACTCACTCACAAATACCTTGCAGATAAAAAAAAATTATATTTAATATTTTTCTGTGATAAAATCACAGTTGCAAGCCAGTGTGTGTCAGGCCCACACAGACTGTATTGTGGCCACTGGCTAGGCCTCCACTCATACCGTTACAGGGTGTCACTCACTCAAATACCTTTCAGATAAAAAAAAATTCTATTTAATATTTTTCTGTGATCTAATCCCATTTGCAAGCCCGTGTGTGTCAGGCCCACACAGACTGTATTGTGGCCACTGGCTAGTGGCTAGGCCTCCACTCATACCGTTACAGGGTGTCACTCACTCACAAATACCTCGCAGATAAAAAATATATATATTTAATCTTTTCTGTGATATAATCACAGTTGCAAGCCAGTGTGTGTCAGGCCCACACAGACTGTACTGTGCCCACTGCCCACCACTTATATGGGGTGGCACAGTACCTTGCACGCATAGTAACACTTATCTAATAAAAAATGACAGGCAGAGGCAGGCCACGCCGCAGGGGCCGTCGTGGTCGTGGTGCTGTGATTTCCACTGGCCCTGGAATAATGCCTAGTGTTCAGAGGCCACGTACCCTGAACCCAAAAAATTTGGAGAAAATAGTTGACTGGCTTACAGAGGACACCCAATCTTCAACAGCTTCCAATAAGAACCTTGACGCACCATCCTCCTCCAGCTCAGCTTTGGTCACCTGCTCTCAAGTTACCACTCTCCCGCCCGCCGCCACCACCACCACTACCACCACAGCCGCTTCACTTGATCCCTCAGAGGAGTTATTTACACATCAGTTGGATGAAATTAGTGATGCGCAACCATTATTGCCAGAGGATGGAGATAACAGGGATATGTCTCAGTCAGGCAGCATTACACACATGGACGTACAGTGTGATGATGATGATGATGTTGTACCGCTGCTGCTTCCTTTGCTGAGGTGTCAGATACAAGTGAAGTGGTTGATGATGACGATGTGTCCGTGGATGCCACGTGGGTGCCTGCTCGAAGAGAAGAAGAAGAGGGGGAAAGTTCAGAAGGGGAGACAGAGAGAAGGAGGAGACGAGTTGGAAGCAGGGGGAGGTCGTCGCAAGGAGCTAGTGGCACAGTCAGACAGCATGTATCGGCACCCGGGGTCAGCCAGACAGCACGCCAATCAACACATGCTGTTGCCACCACCAGAATGCCGTCATTGCAAAGCTCAGCAGTGTGGCATTTTTTTTGTGTGTCTGCCTCTGACAACAGCGATGCCATTTGAAACCTGTGCCAAAAGAAACTGAGTTGTGGGAAATCCAACACCCACCAAGCACAACTGCTTTGCGAAGGCACATGATCGCACATCACAAACGCCTATGGGATCTGCACATGATGACGAGTAGAAGCAGCACACAAGCTCAAAGCCACCATCCTCCTCCTGGTCCAGCATCTTCAGCCACGTCAACCACTGCTGTCCTCCTTGCCCCCTCTCAACCACCCGCCACTCCGCCTCTCACCTTCAGCAGTTCCATCTCATCTGCCCACAGTCAGGTGTCTGTAAAGGAAATGTTTGAGCGTAGGAAGACAATGTCACAGAGTCACCCCCTTGCCCGGCGTCTGACAGCTGGCTTGACGGAACTCTTAGCCTGCCAGCTTTTACCATACCAGCTGGTGGAGTCTGAGGCCTTCAACAAATTGGTCGCTATTGGGACACCACAGTGGAAGGTACCCGGACGATTTTTTTTTCAAAAAAGGCAATCCCAAACCTCTACTCAGTGACTGAAAAGGAAGTCATGGCATCTCTAGCATACAGTGTTGGGGCAAGGGTCTATCTGACCACTGATACCTGGTCTGCAAAGCACGGTCAGGGCAGGTATATCACCTACACTGCGCATTGGGTCAACCTGCTGACGGCTGCCAAGCATGGAATGCGTGGCTCTGCAGCGGAGTTGGTGACACCGCCACGACTTGCAGGCAGGCCTACTGCCACCTCCTCTACTCCTCCTACCCCATCCTCTTCCATAACCTCCTCGGCTGAGTCCTCTTCTGCTGCGGCGTCTGGCTGCACATCAACTGAATCCCCCCAGCTCCCCAGGGGCTATTCCACATCCCGGATACGACCGTGTCACGCTGTCTTGGTGTTGACTTGCCTAAAAGCAGAGAGCCACACCGGACCAGCACTCCTGTCCGCCCTGAACGCACAGGTGGATCAGTGGCTGACCCCGCACCAACTAGAGATCGGCAAAGTGGTGTGTGACAATGGAAGCAATTTGTTGGCGGCATTGAATTTGGGCAAGTTGTCACATGTGCCGTGCATGGCACATGTGTTGAATCTCATCATACAACGCTTTGTGTCTAAGTACCCAGGCTTACAGGACGTCCTCAAGCAGGCCAGGAAGGTGTGTGGCCATTTCAGGTGTTCCAACACGGCCATGGTGCACTTTTCAGACATTCAGCGCCGAAACAACATGCCAGTGAGGCGCTTGATTTGCGACAGCCCGACACGTTGGAATTCAACACTCCTAATGTTCGACCGCCTGCTCCAACAAGAAAAAGCCGTCAATGAGTATTTGTATGACCGGGGTGCTAGGACAGCCTCTGCGGAGCTGGGAATTTTTTTGCCACGTTACTGGACGCTCATGCGCAATGCCTGTAGGCTCATGCGTCCTTTTGAGGAGGTGACAAACCTAATCAGTCGCACCAAAGGCACCATCAGCGACCTCATCCCATTTGTTTTCTTCCTGGAGCGTGCCCTGCGAAGAGTGCTGGATCAGGCTGTAGTTGAGCGTGAAGAGGAATAGGAAGAGTTGTGGTCACCATCACCACCAAAAACAGCCTTGTCATCATCGCTTGCCGGACCTGCGGCAACGCTTCAAGAGGAGTATGAGGAAGAGGAGTCAGAGGAGGAATGTGGCTTTGAGGAGGAGGAAGACCAACCACAGCAGGCATCCCAGGGTGCTCGTTGTTGTCACCTATCTGGGACCCGTGGTGTTGTACGTGGCTGGGGTGAAGAACAGACCGTCAATGACATCAGTGAGGACGAGGAACGGGAAATGAGTAGCTCGGCATCCAGCCTTGTGCAAATGGGGTCTTTCATGCTGTTATGTCTGTTGAGGGACCCTTGTATAAAAAGTATGAAGGAGAACGACCTGTACTGGGTGGCCACGCTACTAGACCCCCGGTATAAGCAGAAAGTGGCGGATATGTTACCAAATTACCAAAAGTCAGAAAGGATGCAGCAGTTCAAAACAAAACTAAAAAATATGCTTTACACAGCTTATAAGGGGGATGTCACAGCACAACGGGAATCTAACATAGGAAGAGGTGAAAGTAATCCACGGCGACAGGACATGACGCTTTACAGATGTGTTGTTGATGGAGGACATGCGGAGCTTTTTCAGTCTTACACATCGCCACAGCCCTTCGGGATCCAGCCTTAGAGAACGACTCGACCGACAGGTAGCAGACTACCCCGCCTTAACTGCAGATATCGACACTCTGAGGAGCGATGAACCCCTTGACTACTGGGTGTGCAGGCTTGACCTGTGGCCTGAGCTATCCCAGTTTGCGATAGAACTTCTGGCCTGCCCCGCTTCAAGTGTCCTGTCAGAAAGGACCTTCAGTGCAGCAGGAGACATTGTCACTGACAAAAGAAGTCGCCTCGGTCAAAAAAGTGTTGATTACCTCACCTTCATTAAGATGAATGAGGCATGGATCCCGAAGGGACTGACAGTGGGGGATACGTTTGACTAACAAAAGGTCTGATGACATGCCTTGGCCTCAAAATGGTCCCCACGCTGCTGTATTTAATGTCTGTATACCGGATGACTTTCGTGAATTCTCCGCCACCAACTAGGGTTCAAGCCGCAATGTTTTAGTCACCTTTCTGCCTTGAAAACATCAATTTTTCCGGCCGCTGCTACAACAGTGGCTGCAACAATAACATTATTTTTCAGGCATGTGTACATGCCTAATTTTTCTGGCCTCTGGTGCTGCACTGTGGCTGCAAAAACAAAACAAAAAAAAAAAGGCACATACAAGTGTCAATACCCCTTCGTGATTGTTACCTTGTTGTGGTGAAGGGGCTTGCATATCACAATGAAGCGATCATCACCTCTGAGTGTGTTGGCAATGTTGCCACACCCCAGATGATAAGGCCGTTGCTTCATTATGATCAGACCAAAAGCAATCGGCTGGATAATTTTTCATAGAAAAAACATAATTTATTATTTTTATTTTTTTAAGTTGTATGGGTTTTTAATACATAAAATAAAAAAATCATAATAAAGTCTCTTAATAGTTTATTAGAAATAATGCAGACAATTTAAAAAATCCCCATCAATTCCAATACAAAGCAAGTACAAAGCTCAGAACTAAATTATTCCAGGATGTCGTAATGGTTCGTTAATTCGACAATGGTTAATCAATTCGACACACGTCCCCAGATAGGAATAGTACTAGGAATAGACACCACTCATATAGGGTGTCACAGCACATTACTCCGTGCACGCGCAGTGCCCCAACTTGGGAGTAAGGGACCATTCTGCTTTTTCCATCTCCCGGTTCCTAAAATCAATTCAGTTTGGTGTATCAGAGTTTGGTCTGTCATTGTGAAGGCAGTCGAAGGTACCCGGCCTAAATTTTTTTTCACAAAAGGCAATCCCACCCTGATATGGGACGTAACAGGGATTAAACTGATGAGAATAGTACTACAGAAAATATCACTCATATCGGGTATAACAGTAAATTGCACGGCGCAGACGCAGTGACCGTGGCGTGGATTCAAACAAAGGGGAGGGAGCCAGCATTTTTTTAACCATCTCCCCGTTCGAAAAATCAATTTAATAAATGGACCCCAGATTGGGGACGTAACAGGGATTAAACTGATGAGAATAGTACTACAGAAAATACCACTCATATCAGGTGTGACAGTAAATTGCACGGTGCAGATGCAGTGACTGTGGCGTGGATTCAAACAAAGGGGAGGGAGCCAGCATTTTTTTAACCATCTCCCCGTTCGAAAAATCAATTTAATAAATGGATCCCAGATTGGGGACCATACAGGGATTAAGCTGATGAGAATAGAACTACAGAAAATAACACTTATATCGGGTGTGACAGTAAATTGCACGGTGCAGACGCAGTGACCGTGGCATGGATTCAAACAAAGGGGAGGGAGCGGGCGTAACCCTTACACTACCTGATCGATACAACATCATACCTGATCGTATACACACACTGGATGTTTTAAAGCACGTTATTCCAAACAATTTACTATTGTTAGGTGATTTATGCCCTTTATGGATTAAAATCCAACTCTGCGTCAACTATGTAATTTTCCATGGGAGTTTTGCCATGGATCCCCCTCCGGCATGCCACAGTCCAGGTGTTAGTCCCCTTGAAACAACTTTTCCATCACTACTGTGGCTAAAAAGAGTCCCTGTGGGTTTTAAAATTCGCCATAAAATTCACGCATTGCACCCGTGCGGAAAACTCGCCCATGTTAAAGGGGCCTAAAAGTTGCAGATTACTGATGGCTTGCTCCAAATGTTAAGATTAAAGGGTATCATGGAACTATTTTTAATGAATTTTTAATGGCCATCTAGATCAAACTATCTATTTTACAGTTAACATTTTTACTCAGTTGACCACTATCTTTATATTATGCTACATTTACTTGTCTCTTTATATACCGTATTCTTCACCCTATAAGACGCACCGGCCCATAAGACGCACCTAGGTTTTTGAGGAGGAAAATAAGAAAAAATATATTTTGAACCAAAAGGTGTGCTTTTGGTGGATTTTGAACTAATTGTGGTCTGTGGATGGCACTGTTATGGGGTATCTATGGATGGCGCACTGTTATGGGGGATCTGTGGGTGACGCACTGTTATGGGGGATCTGTGGGTGACGCACTGTTATGGGGGATCTGTGGGTGACACTTATGGGGGATCTGTGGGTGACACTTATGGGGGATCTGTGGGTGGCTCTTATTGGGGTCTCTGGATGGCACTGTTATGGGGATCTGTGTATGACAGTTATGGGGGGATCTGTGGATGACACATATATAGCATCTTATGCTATGTGTCATCCACAGATCCCCTCCATAAGTGTCCCTGTAGTGAATGATAAGATAAGATGCCTTTATTGTCACTGTACAATACAATGTAATACAATGTACAATACAATGAAATGTTGTTTGGAGCAATCCTAGATGCCATGGACAGAGGAACAAGAACTGACATTTAAAAACTAAAGCATTACACTAGAAAAAACAAAAACATTGCACTAGAAAGCATTACTATTCACAGTTCACAGCATATATATAGCAAGAGCAAAGTAGGAAGTGCTTATGAGTATATATACACACTGATTCAGACACCACTGCAGACATGACCCTCAATACAGGGGGTGGGGGTCACATCTGCTTTTATAATGACAGCGGGGCCCGTGCAGTGACTGTATTCTACTACACGGGCCCCGCTCACTGTATAATCGTATCATTAATAGTTAATTTTTATGTATATAATCGCATAATCAGCGCCTGTATACTTACAACTACAAGCACTCGGTAGCAGAGAAGGAGGGAGGAGGCAGGCCGGAAGGACGGGCGCTGGCAGCGTGAGTTACTACGTCATGCGCCCACGCCGCCTGCTTCATTCATAAAGTGGGCGGCGCAGGCGCGTGACATAGTGAGTGACGCTGCCAGCGCCCGTCCTCCCGGCCTGCCTCCTCCCTCCTCTCTGCTACCGAGCGCTTGTAAGTACGGTATACAGGCGCTGATTATGCGATTATATACATAACAATTAACTATTACAGATACGAATATACAGTGAGTGGGGCCCGTGTAGTAAAATACAGTCACTGCACGGGCCCCACTGTCATTATAAAAGCAGATGCCGGCCTCCAGCCCCTCCTCCCTCACAGCTGATACACCCGCTGCGCAGCATCGCGGCGGGTGTATCATTGAAAATTCGGCAAAATCAGCAGCATTCGCCCCATAAGACGCACTTTTGGGGGGAAAAAAGTGCGTCTTATAGGGCGAAAAATACGGTACATTCCAGATGTAGAATACAAATTGAAAGCTTTTAGTTCAGAATTTGTAGTAGAAGTAGATTTCACTGTTTGATGTACTGTAAGAGAGAACAGCCAAAATCTTTAAAAAAAAAATGGAAAAAAGCACTTACAGAGGCAAATATCTGTATGGTAAATGCAATACAACTCTGCAATCAAAATTTGCTTTTAAGGAAAGCACATTCATAATACTTAAAAGGTGACACATGAAAAAGAGCAACACAAATTATATTTCTCAGGTCACCAACCCTTTTAGAATTCCATTGGAAAAAAAAACCAAGAAAGCCATGACACTCACTGATCAACCAATAGTCTAGATTATTTCAAAATTTAGTTATGGGAAGTCGGAAAAAAAAAAAAAATACAACAATTTCAAGACTTTGAAAAAATATGTTCATATGCAAAAGCCTGAAGACTATTTAATATACCCCCTTGAATATACTACAGAATTTGTGACTGAACTGTTTTTCTTATCAGTAAAACACCACTCTCACCTGGGTGCAGTGAGTTATGGATATGTTTTTAAACCCTTGGGTAACCAGGTGGGTTGCTGGGACTTGGCAGTGACATCCTATGTCTACTGATCTGACTTTTATTTTATAATATAATAATGATATTTACCCCTTAAGGACTCAGCCCTATTTCACCTTAAGGACTTGGCCATTTTTTGCAAATCTGACCGGTGTCACTTTAAGTGCTGATAACTTTAAAACACTTTGACTTATCCAGGCCATTTTGAGATTGTTTTTCGTCACATATTGTACTTCATGACACTGGTAAAATCAAGTCAAAAGAAAACATTTTTATTTATAAAGAAATACCAAATTTGCAAAAGAAATTTAAAATATTGCAAATTTCCAAGTTTCAATTTCTCTACTTTTATAATACATAGTAATACCTCCAAAAATAGTTAATACTTTACATTCCCCATATGTCTACTTCATGTTTGGATCATTTTGGGAATTATATTTTATTTTTTGGCAATGTTACAAAGCTTAGAAGTTTAGAAGCAAATCTTGAAATTTTTCTGAAATTTTCAAAAACCCAATTTTTAGGGACCAGTTCAGGTCTGAAGTCACTTTGTGAGGCTTACATAATAGAAACCACCCAAAAATGTATTCAAAACTGATTTTAAAAACGTCGTTAACCCTTTAGGTGTTCCACAAGAATTAATAGAAAATAGAGATACAATTTCAAAATTTCACTTTTTTGGCAGATTTTCCATTTTAATATTTTTTTTCCTGTTACAAAGCAAGGGTTATAAGCCAAACCAAACTCAATATTTATGGCCCTGATTCTGTAGTTTACAGAAACACCCCATATGTGGTAGTAAACCGCTGTACGGGCACACGGCAGGGCGCAGAAGAAAAGGAATGCCATACGGTTTTTGGACTGTTTTTTTTGACACCATGTCCCATTTGAAGCCCCCCTGATGCACCCCTAGAGTAGAAACTCCAAAAAAGTGACCCCATTTTAGAAACTATGGGATGGGGTGGCAGTTTTGTTGGTACTAGTTTAGGGTACATATGATTTTTGGTTGCTCTATATTACACTTTTTGTAAGGCAAGGTAACAAGAAATAGCTGTTTTGGCACCGTTTTTTTTTTGTTGTTATTTACAACATTCATCTGACAGGTTAGAGCATGTGATATTTTTATAGACCAGGTTGTCACGGAATGCGGCGATACCTAATATGTATACTTTTTTTTATTTATGTAAGTTTTACACAATGATTTCTTTTTTTAAACAAAAAAAAAATCATGTTTTAGTGTCTCCATATTCTGAGCCATAGTTTTTTTATTTTTTGGGCGATTGTCTCAGGTAGGGGCTCATTTTTTGCGGGATGTGGTGACGGTTAGATTGGTACTATTTGGTGGGCAAACGCCTTTTTGATCGCTTGCTGTTGTACTTTTTGTGATGTAAGGTGACAAAAAATGGTTTATTTAGCACAGTTTTTATTTTTTATTCTTTACGGTGTTCATCTGAGGGGTTAGGTCATGTGATATGTTTATAGAGCCGGTCGATATGGACGCGGCGATACCTAATATGTATACTTTTTTTTTCTCCCTATTTTTTACCAATTTTTTTAAACTTTATTTGGGGAAAATGACTTTTTTGTTTATTTTTACTTGAAACTTTTAATTTTTGGGGGGGAAAACTTTATTTTTTCAACTTTTTTTTTACTTAATTTTTTGTCCCACTTTGGGACTTCAACTTTTGGGGGTCTAATCCCTTTTACAATGCATTCCAATACTTCTGTATTGGAATGCATTGGCTGCATGAGTAATACTGTGTGTATTACTCATATAGCTTCCGGCCTGTGAGATCCAGGGGGCTGGATCTCACAGGCTCGTCACTGGAAGGCAGCGCGATGCCTTCCTTAGACATCGCGATGCCTTCCATGCCATCGGGTCCCCCCTACAGCCGCATGGGGACCCGATGGCACCACCGCCCGCTGCCCGCCGCACCAGATAAAAGCCGCAAAGCGCAGGTCTGAATTGACCTGCGGTTTGCGGCGATCGCCGCCCCCCCGGCTTTGTGACAGGATGCCCGCTGAATGATTTCAGCGGACATCCTGTTGCGATTAACCCCTGCCGCGCCGCAATCGCGATTTAAACTTAGGACGTACCGGTACGTCCTAAGTCCTTAAGGGCTTAAAGGGGTTTGTGCCACTAATGTAAATTTATCCTGACCAACAGATATCACTGTAATTTTTCTTTCCTCAAACACTATTTGTCTAAACTGCCTTATTCTAGAGTTATTAGCCTACCATTGCACCCTGTGTCAAATCTGTTTTCATATTCAGTTGTTGTACTTACATTCTGCTAGTAAATATAGAAAAAAGATTGCAGCACCACTAAAAATCTTCTTTATTCCAAAATAACGATTAAAAGTGCTGTTTCAGTACAGGATGCAGGGTACATAGAAAGACCAAAGCCGTTTCGAGTACTGAGTCCACCTGTGTCCTGTTCCAAAATGGCTCTTTTAATGGTTATTTTGTAATTAAAATAGATTTTTAGTGGTGAGTGCCACAATCTTTTTTCTATATTTACTACCATTTACTACTCTGACATTGCTGAGCACCTATACCTGTTTTCTGCGCACAATCCAGGTCCAGGTGTATGTGGTGGTAGTTGGTGTTCTTCAGATCCTTGTGTCACAGTGTTGCAGTGCTGGTCAATATCTCTACCACTCTAGTTACATCCTGCATTGGCACCTTGTAATGTAGGAAGCACAAGAGTCATTGGTAAGAACAAGGGGTGTGGCTAGTGTCATATGTCCTGCTGATGTCAGGACACATCTCACTGCCCGAAGGCATGATGAGGCAGCAAACACAAGACAAACCAGGAAGTAGGATTCAAGCATGGGGGATAAAAGAGAACTGCAAATTAGGTAAATTTGAAAATAAAATCCAAGAAACATAGAAACATAGAATGTGTCGGCAGATAAGAACCATTTGGCCCATCTAGTCTGCCCAATATACTGAATACTATGGATAGCCCCCGGCCCTATCTTATATGAAGGATGGCCTTATGCCTATCCCATGCATGCTTAAACCCCTTCACTGTATTTGCAGCTACCACTTCTGCAGGAAGGCTATTCCATGCATCCACTACTCTCTCAGTAAAGTAATACTTCCTGATATTACTTTTAAACCTGGGAGCTGGAGTAAATGATGAAAATAAACTTTACAGTGAAAAGTAGTTTATTGCACAAGTCATTTAAAATATAATGATTGGAGTTCAGCCATATTAAAGGGAGATTGTCACCACACACTTCCCTATTAAACCAAGAGCTATATTCGAAGTTATGGTCATTTGATCTGAGGCTCTGTTCCTGTGTTATACTTTTTTTCTAATATGCAAAAGAGATATTTGGTGCAACGAGGGCATCATTTTTCCCAGCAGTAGCACAGTATAGAACATGATGGACAAGACAGGAGATGTGCAGCTGAATAGGGGTAGTAGTAGTAGCAACAGCAGTACAGGATTGAACGATAGACAAATCTATGGTAAAATGGTAGAATATTGTAGAAGATTTCTATCTGTAATTATGAATTATGTGATGGAGATTGATCTGATACACATTAAAGGGGTTGTCCAAGTTATATTTATTGATGACCTATCCTCAGCGCCGCCTCCTCTTCACTGTTTACCTTCTCGCCGTTACATCTGCAGCGATGAGCAGGTGTAATTAAATTAATTTCAATGGTACGGATCGCTCCTATACAAGCATGGGTGTAATTACACCTGCTCACCACTGCTAGCAAGGCGCGCGCCTTCTCTTCAAACAGCTGATCGGCGGAGGTGCCGGGTGTCGGACCCCAGCCGATCTGATATTGATGACCTATCCTGAAGATAGGTCATCAATAAATATAACTTGGACAGCCGCTTTAATAAAATATCCCCTTAAATATTTCTGTAGAATATAAGCACTCATTGCTAATGGCTGAGTTTAACAACCCACTTATTACACTGACCATGTCCTCTAACATGACCCTAATCTAGCTGTATCGTATCTAAAGATAAAACTTTTTTTGATATCTGCCTGACAGATATCCTGTCACATCAATGTGCAAGCTTAGAATACACATACATTCCCTGGTTGGAATCATATATAGTGTCTATGACGCATGTCAATATTATCCGTCCTTATTGGCTGAGGCCGAGTGCAAGGCATTGTGGGCAAGCCTGCTCATGTGATCCTCTTCCTTCATCTGCCCTGCCCTAGTGTGCTGTGCTATCTTCTGATCTGTAAAATGGTTGATGCCATTTTGACTAATTCATCCAAATCAAATCGCAATAGGATTAGTTAAGAATCTGAATTTCTGGGAAATTCATTAGTTTAATCAGTATTTGTAATATAGGACCATATGAGGATGTGAGTTAAAATGTTCATTAATTAGCCACTTACCTGTAGAGACTAACGGTGCAAGCACCAACAGTCCATACAAAAGAGGACTGGAACACATAGTACTGGAACCTAAATATAACCGCACAGGACACAGTATATACAAGACAAACGGGAACTAGCACACAAGCAGCTGCCTGGACCCCATGTGGAAAAAATGCATGGTGGTCACAGAAAGAGCTGCCCAAACAGGCAGACAAGCAGATGCCTGGGCCCCATGTGGAACGACACAACACATGGCGGTCACAGGCAGAGTTGCACACAGACTAGACGTCCTCCCTCCGAAGAATCCAGAAGACAGAGATGTTCTCCCTCCGGAGAAACCAGAAGCCCTCTCACCAAAGGCACAGACAGGACTAGCAGATGCCTGTTCCCCATGCGGAGATAGTACAATGGCGAACAGAGAGAGCTGCACACAAGGCACCAACAGGCATAAGTCTGGATGAGACACTGAACTGAACCAGACAAGCAGATGCCTAGATCCCATGCTGAACAACACATGGCGGTCACAGACCAGACATGCAACCAGACAAGGAGACCTTGATGTCTTACTAGGTGGCCACACAGAGCAGGCTGGAATAACCCCAGGGCAGGTGCATAGCTCCTGCACCTAGCCAAGCTGGAGAAATACTGATCCCCAAGCCCACAGCTAACAGAAATATATATAGAATCTAGTGACCACACCCAGAGCAAGACTTTAGCACAAATCAGGAGACAGGGAGGGTAAGGCAAAGTAAAGTAAACACACAGGCTGCCGTTACTACATGTTGCCCCTGGCAACCAGCACATATGAAATCCGGATATATTATTTTTTTGGAAATATTAATGTTCATGTGATCAATTGTGCCCCCCACGCAGTTGCATTGCAAACAAAACAACTGCTAAATCGCCACCTGGATTTAACTAAGCAAATAGTTATGACCTCCTATTGGATAATTACTGCATGGGCGATTATCTTTAGCTGTCAATAAGTAATTTAACCCCAACTGGTGAAATGAGTTGCTTCGCATTTCTTAAACAACCATGTCGAAAGACACATCTCGTGGTCGTAGAAAATATGTTAGTCTGTTTGAGAAGGGTCAAATCATTGGCATGCATTAAGCAGAGAAAACAAGGAGATTTAAGAAATTACAAAAATTGGGTTAAGAACTGTCCAACGCATTATTAAAAACTAGAAGGATAGTGGGGACCCATCGTATTCACGGAAGAAATGTGGCTAGAAAAAAAATCCTGAATGACCTAATCGGCGATCACTTAAACGTTTGGTGAAATCAAATCGAAGAAAAACAACAGTAGAACTCAGGGCTATGTTTAATAGTGAAAGTAAGAGCATTTCCACATGCACAATGCAAAGGGAACTCAATTGGGACTGAACAGCTGTGTAGCCATAAGAAAACCACTAATCAGTGAGGCAAACCAGAAAAAAGGCTTCAATTTGCTAGGGAGCATACGATTGGACTCTGGAGCAATGGAAGAAGGTCATGTGGTCTGATGAGTCCAGATTTTCCCTGTTCCAGAGTGATGGGCACATCAGGGTTTGAATAGAGGCAGATGAAGTGATGCACCCATCATGCCTAGTGCCCACTGTACAAGCCTGTTGGGGGCAGTGCTATGATCTGGGGTTGCTGAAGTTGGTCAGGTCTAGGTTTAGCAACTACCTGAACATACTGAATGACCAGGTTATTCCATCAATGGATTTTTTCTTCCCTGAAGGCACGGGAATATTCCAAGATGACAATGCCAGGATTCATTAGGCTCAAATTGTGAAAGAGTGGTTCAGGGAGCACGAGACATCATTTTCACACATGAATTGGCCACCACAGAGTCCAGACCTTAACCCCATTGAGAATCTTTGGGATTTGCTGGAGAAGGCTTTGCGCAACAGTCATGCAAGATCTTGGTGAAAAATGAATGCAACACTGGATGGAAAAAAATCTTGTGACATTGCCAAAGCTTATCGAAACAATGCCACAGCGAATGCATTCAGTAATCAAAGCTAAAGTTTTTTTTTTGGTGGCAACTTTTTTTCTGGACAGGCAGTGTATTACAAATAAACAAATTATCACTAGAGTTGAGCGAACACCTGGATGTTCGGGTTCGAGAAGTTCGGCCGAACTTCCCGGAAATGTTCGGGTTCGGAATCTGAACCCGACCCGAACTTCGTCCCGAACCCGAACCCCATTGAAGTCAATGGGGACCCGAACTTTTCGGCACTAAAAAGGCTGTAAAACAGCCCAGGAAAGAGCTAGAGGGCTGCAAAAGGCAGCAACATGTAGGTAAATCCCCTGCAAACAAATGTGGATAGGGAAATTAATTAAAATAAAAATAAAAAAAATAAAAATGAACCAATATCAATTGGACAGAGGTCCCATAGCAGAGAATCTGGCTTCACATCAGCAGAGAATCAGTCTCTTCATGCCATAGCAAAGAATCTGGCTTCATGTCAGCAGAGAATCAGTCTCTTCATGCCATAGCAGAGAATCTGGCTTCATGTCAGCGCAGAATGAAGTCTTCATGTCATAGCAGAGAATCAGGCTTCACGTCACCCACCACTGGAACAGGCCACTGTCACATATTTAGGCCCCGGCACCCAGACAGAGGAGAGAGGTCCCGTAACAGAGAATCTGGCCTTATGTCAGCACAGAATCAGTATTCATATCATAGCAGAGAATCAGGCTTTACGTCACCCACCACTGGAACAGGCCACTGTCACATATTTAGGCCCAGGCACCCAGGCAGAGTAGAGAGGTCCCGTAACAGAGAATCTGGCCTTATGTCAGCGCAGAATCAGTCTTCATGTCATAGCAGAGAATCAGGCTTCACGTCACCCACCACTGGAACAGGCCACTGTCACATATTTAGGCCCCGACACCCAGACAGAGGAGAGAGGTCCCGTAACAGAGAATCTGGCCTTATGTCAGCGCAGAATCAGTCTTTATGTCATAGCAGAGAATCAGGCTTCACGTCACCCACCACTGGAACAGGCCACTGTCACATATTTAGGCCCAGGCACCCAGGCAGAGGAGAGAGGTCCCGTAACAGAGAATCTGGCCTTATGTCAGCGCAGAATCTGTCTTCATGTCATAGCAGAGAATCAGGCTTCACGTCACCCACCACTGGAACAGGCCACTGTCACATATTTAGGCCCAGGCACCCAGGCAGAAGAGAGAGGTCCCGTAACAGAGAATCTGACCTTATGTCAGCACAGAATCAGTCTTCATGTCATAGCAGAGAATCAGGCTTTACGTCACCCACCACTGGAACAGGCCACTGTCACATATTTAGGCCCAGGCACCCAGGCAGAGGAGAGAGGTCCCGTAACAGAGAATCTTGCCTTATGTCAGCACAGAATCAGTCTTCATGTCATAGCAGAGAATCAGGCTTTACGTCACCCACCACTGGAACCGGCCACTGTCACATATTTAGGCCCCGGCACCCAGACAGAGGAGAGAGGTCCCGTAACAGAGAATCTGGCCTTATGTCAGCACAGAATCTGTCTTCATGTCATAGCAGAGAATCAGGCTTCACGTCACCCACCACTGGAACAGGCCACTGTCAAATATTTAGGCCCCGGCACCCAGGGAGAGGAGAGAGGTCCCGCAACAGAGAATCTGGCCTTATGTCAGCACAGAATCAGTCTTCATGTCATAGCAGAGAATCAGGCTTTACGTCACCCACCACTGGAACAGGCCACTGTCACACATTTAGGCCCCGGCACCCAGACAGAGGAGAGGTTCATTCAACTTTGGGTTGCCCCGCAATATAATGGTAAAATGAAAATAAAAATAGTATTTAATGAGGAAGTGCCCTGGAGTAGAATAATATATTGTTAAGGGGAGGTAGTTAATATCTAATCTGCACAAGGGATGGACTGGTCCTGTGGGATCCATGCCTGGTTAATTTTTATGAACGTCAGCTTGTCCACATTGGCTGTAGACAGGCGGCTGCATTTGTCTGTAATGACGCCCCCTGCCGTGCTGAATACACGTTCAGACAAAACGCTGGCCGCCGGGCAGGCCAGCACCTCCAAGGCATAAAAGGCTAGCTCTGGCCACGTGGACAATTTGGAGACCCAGAAGTTGAATGGGGCCGAACCATCAGTCAGTACGTGGAGAGGTGTGCACAGGTACTGTTCCACCATGTTAGTGAAATGTTGCCTCCTGCTAACACGTTCCGTATCAGGTGGTGGTGCAGTTAGCTGTGGCGTGGTGACAAAACTTTTCCACATCTCTGCCATGCTAACCCTGCCCTCAGAGGAGCTGGCCGTGACACAGCTGCGTTGGCGACCTCTTGCTCCTCCTCTGCCTTCGCCTTGGGCTTCCACTGGTTCCCCTGTGACATTTGGGAATGCTCTCAGTAGCGCGTCTACCAACGTGCGCTTGTACTCGCGCATCTTCCTATCACGCTCCAGTGTAGGAAGTAACGTGGGCACATTGTCTTTGTACCGGGGATCCAGCAGGGTGGCAACCCAGTAGTCCGCACACGTTAAAATGTGGGCAACTCTGCTGTCGTTGTGCAGGCACTGCAGCATGTAGTCGCTCATGTGTGCCAGGCTGCCCAGAGGTAAGGACAAGCTGTCCTCTGTGGGAGGCGTATCGTCATCGTCCTGTGTTTCCCCCCAGCCACGCACCAGTGATGGGCCCGAGCTGCTTTGGGTGCCACCCCGCTGTGAACATGCTTCATTCTCATCCTCCTCCACCTCCTCCTCATCCTCGTCCTCCTCGTCCTCCAGTAGTGGGCCCTGTCTGGCCACATTTGTACCTGGCCTCTGGTGTTGCAAAAAACCTTCCTCTGAGTCACTTCGAAGAGACTGGCCTGAAAGTGCTAAAAATGACCCCTCTTCCTCCTCTTCCTCCTGGGCCACCTTCTCTTCCATCATCGCCCTAAGTGTTTTCTCAAGGAGACATAGAAGTGGTATTGTAACGCTGATAACGGCGTCATCGCCACTGGCCATGTTGGTGGAGTACTCGAAACAGCGCAACAGGGCACACAGGTCTCGCATGGAGGCCCAGTCATTGGTGGTGAAGTGGGTCTGATCCGCAGTGCGACTGACCCGTGCGTGCTGCAGCTGAAACTCCACTATGGCCTGCTGCTGCTCGCACAGTCTGTCCAGCATGTGCAAGGTGGAGTTCCACCTGGTGGGCACGTCGCATATGAGGCGGTGAGCGGGAAGGCCGAAGTTACGCTGTAGCGCAGACAGGCGAGCAGCGGCAGGGTGTGAACGCCGGAAGCACGAACAGACGGCCCGCACTTTATGCAGCAGCTCTGACATGTCGGGGTAGTTGCGAATGAACTTCTGCACCACCAAATTCAGCACATGCGCCAGGCAAGGGATGTGCGTCAAACCGGCTAGTCCCAGAGCTGCAACGAGATTTCGCCCATTATCGCACACCACCAGGCCGGGCTTGAGGCTCACCGGCAGCAACCACTCATCGGTCTGTTGTTCTATACCCCGCCACAACTCCTGTGCGGTGTGGGGCCTGTCCCCCAAACATATGAGTTTCAGAACGGCCTGCTGACGTTTACCCCGGGCTGTGCTGAAGTTGGTGGTGAAGGTGTGTGGCTGACTGGATGAGCAGGTGGAAGAAGAGGAGGAGGAAGCTGAGTAGGAGGAGGAGGAGACAGGATGCAAAGAATGTTGCCCTGCGATCCTTGGCGGCGGAAGGACGTGCGCCAAACAGCTCTCCGCCTGGGGCCCAGCTGCCACTACATTTACCCAGTGTGCAGTTAGGGAGATATAGCGTCCCTGGCCGTGCTTACTGGTCCACGTATCTGTGGTTAGGTGGACCTTGCCACAGATGGCGTTGCGCAGTGCACACTTGATTTTATCGGACACTTGGTTGTGCAGGGAAGGCACGGCTCTCTTGGAGAAGTAGTGGTGGCTGGGAACAACATACTGTGGGACAGCAAGCGACATGAGCTGTTTGAAGCTGTGTGTGTCCACCAGCCTAAATGACAGCATTTTATAGGCCAGTAGTTTAGAAATGCTGGCATTCAGGGCCAGGGATTGAGGGTGGCTAGGTGGGAATTTATGCTTTCTCTCAAATGTTTGTGAGATTGAGAGCTGAACGCTGCCGTGTGACATGGTTGAGATGCTTGGTGACGCAGGTGGTGGTGTTGGTGGTACATCCCATGTTTGCTGGGCGGCAGGTGCCAACGTTCCTCCAGAGGCGGAGGAAGAGGCCGAGGAGGCGGCAGCAGCAGCAGAAGAGGCAGAGGCGGCGGCAGCCGCAGAAGAGGCCGAGGCGGCAGCAGCAGAAGAGGTAGCAGGGGGAGCCTGAGTGACTTCCTTGTTTTTAAGGTGTTTACTCCACTGCAGTTCATGCTTTGCATGCAGGTGCCTGGTCATGCAGGTTGTGCTAAGGTTCAGAACGTTAATGCCTCGCTTCAGGCTCTGATGGCACAGCGTGCAAACCACTCGGTTCTTGTCGTCAGCACATTGTTTGAAGAAGTGCCATGCCAGGGAACTCCTTGAAGCTGCCTTTGGGGTGCTCAGTCCCAGATGGCGGCGGTCAGTAGCAGGCGGAGTCTCTTGGCGGCAGGTGTTCTGATTTTGCCCACTGCTCCCTCTTTTGCTACGCTGTTGGCTCGGTCTCACCACTGCCTCTTCCTCCGAACTCTGAAAGTCAGTGGCACGACCTTCATTCCATGTGGGGTCTAGGACCTCATCGTCCCCTGCATCGTCTTCCACCCAGTCTTGATCCCTGACCTCCTGTTCAGTCTGCACACTGCAGAAAGACGCAGCAGTTGGCACCTGTGTTTCGTCATCATCAGAGACGTGCTGAGGTGGTATTCCCATGTCCTCATCATCAGGAAAAATAAGTGGTTGTGCGTTAGTGCATTCTATCTCTTCCACCCCTGGGGAAGGGCTAGGTGGATGCCCTTGGGAAACCCTGGCAGCAGAGTCTTCAAACAGCATAAGAGACTGCTGCATAACTTGAGGCTCAGACAGTTTCCCTGATATGCATGGGGGTGATGTGACAGACCGATGGGCTTGGTTTTCATGCGCCATCTGTGCGCTTTCTGCAGAAGACTGGGTGGGAGATAATGTGAACTTGCTGGATCCACTGTCGGCAACCCAATTGACTAATGCCTGTACCTGCTCAGGCCTTACCATCCTTAGAACGGCATTGGGCCCCACCAAATATCGCTGTAAATTCTGCTGGCTACTGGGACCTGAGGTAGTTGGTTCACTAGGACGTGTGGCTGTGGCAGAACGGCCACGTCCTCTCCCAGCACCAGAGGGTCCACTAACACCACCACGACCATGTCCACGTCCGCGTCCGCGTCCATTATTAGATGTTTTCCTCATTGTTCCCGTTCACCACAATTTTGAGAATGGCAAATTTGGGAATAGTTTTTCAACCCAGAACAAAAAATGTGCTTTTACGGTCACTACAAATAACTTGACCAGCTAAAACAGTACAGATTTGGTTGAATAGAAATGTGAGGCCTGTTTTTTTTTGCGCTGTGTGACAGGTATAGGTTTAATCACAGAATTAAACTTGTATCTGCACGGTAGCGTGTGTGTTAGGTTTTTCTGAATGACACTATCAGCACCTTCAATGTAAGATATCCTTTTTGGGATAGATTTCAAGTAGGCCTCATATAGCAGAAACTAGTTATTTTGAGAATGGCAAATTTGGGAATAGTTTTTCAACCCAGAACAGAAAGTGTGCTTTTACGGTCACTACAAATAACTTGACCAGCTAAAACAGTACAGATTTGGTTGAATAGAAATGTGAGGCCTGTTTTTTTTTGCGCTGTGTGACAGGTATAGGTTTAATCACAGAATTAGACTTGTATCTGCACGGTAGCGTGTGTGTTAGGTTTTTCTGAATGACACTATCAGCACCTTCAATGTAAGATATCCTTTTTGGGATAGATTTCAAGTAGGCCTCATATAGCAGAAACTAGTTATTTTGAGAATGGCAAATTTGGGAAAAGTTTTTCTACCCAGAACAAAAAGTGTGCTTTTACGGTCACTACAAATAACTTGACCAGCTAAAACAGTACAGATTTGGTTGAATAGAAATGTCAGGTCTATTTTTTAGGCGCTGGGTGACAGGCTCAACTTGCCCCTGATGTAGTATATGGCCAAAAAATAACCACACTATTGATGGTTAAATGCACTTGGGTGACACAGGCTCAGCCTGCACCAGATGTAGTATATGGCCAAAAAATAACCAGACTGTTGATGGTTAAATGCACTTCGGTGACACAGGCTCAGCCTGCAGCTGATGTAGTATATGGCCAAAAAATAACCAGACTGTTGATGGTTAAATGCACTTCGGTGACAGGCTCAGCCTGCAGCTGATGTAGGATATAGCAAAAAATAACCACACTATTGATTGTTAAATGCACTTGGGTGACACAGGCTCAGCCTGCACCTGATGTAGGATATAGCACAAAATAACCACACTATTGATGGTTAAATACACTTGGTGATAGCTTGTGCTGGCGCACCACAAGGCACAAAATGGCTGCCGATCACCCCAGAAAAAAGTGATCTAAAAACGCTCTGGGCAGCCTCAAAAAAGTGAGCAAGTCGATATTAGCACTTCAATGATCCACAGCTGCAGATCGATCACAGAATGAAGTCTTTTGGAGGAGTTAATCTGCCTAATCTCGCCCTAACGTCGCAGCTGCAACCTCTCCCTATGCTTGAATCAGCAGAGTGACGTGCAGTGCTACGTGACCCAAGCTTATATAGAGGCTGGGTCACATGCTGCACTGGCCAATCACAGCCATGCCAATAGTAGGCAAGACTGTGATGGCCTCTTGGGGCAAATAGTATGACGCTTGTTGATTGGCTGCTTTGCAGCCTTTCAAAAAGCGCCAAGAAAGCGCCGAACACCGAACCCGAACCCGGACTTTTACGAAAATGTTCGGGTTCGGGTCCGTGTCACGGACACCCCAAAATTCGGTACGAACCCGAACTATACAGTTCGGGTTCGCTCATCCCTAATTATCACGGCTCACTCCAAATTTCACAAAGAAATACATTTTGTGATGAAGAAAGTATAAATTTGTGTAATCAATTTTATCATTATGTCCTATTTTTAATAATGCATTTCTTATTAACATCTTTATGGAGGCTACATCCACTTTTGCCATTACTTGCCAAATTTGGCAAGTGATGACAAAAGTCACAAATTTCACCGCCAAATATGCTGCACCAAAACTTGGTGTGAACTGCTTAAAAGAAATAGTAGAATTCTTTGAAATACAACTTAAATGATTCTAAAAAATTAGTCTGAAAATTTGATCGGAGTCCAAATCGATTCTATCCTAAATTATAAGTGCTCCAACTGGCCTGAAAATGTGTGTATCCTGATGTCTCCTAGGAGTCAATTTTTTTCCTCTCATCTTTCTCATTTTTTTTTTTTTTAAATTTTCTCTTTCTCTTTGTCTCTCCCCTTTCAAGCTCTTTAATGCAAAGACAGCAACAGTACTGTAAATCATTTTAGACTGACACTGACATATATAGCTATGGGTAAACATATGGTTGACAGGGTTAACAAACAACCTGTTTAAAAACACACTGCACCAACGGATTTATGCTTCTTAAAATTAAAAAAAAGTTCCCTAAAATTCTCCCTTATTGGATGGTATGTTCTTAATGTCACTTCTAAAAGTCAAAGAATCAGACCCACAACACGAAAGAAAAAGGAAAAGACAATTCCCAATAGAAGCATAGACATCACATAAATATCACATGAAAGCATAAACTTAAATAAAACGCACAGAAACCGCACCATATACGCAAGCACCGTGTGAACATTACCCATCTATTAGGGTTAATCGATATGGACTATCAGGACAAAAACATACATACACCTACAACACAAATGATTCAATCCCAAAACAACACAAATCTCAAAAAAAACGCACTGAAACCGCACTTTAACATATTTTAAAACAAACCGCACTGAAACCGGACTGTAACTACACAAAAACACGACAGGAACATACATACATCTACAACACAAATGATTCAATTACAAAACAACATACATTTTAAATAAAACGCACTGAAACCGCACTGAAATATATTATTTTAAAAAAACGCACTGAAACCGCACAAAAATAAACCGCACATAAAATATAACAAGTTTTAGTGGAAATCTATGATCCTTTATTAACTTATAGACAAAGATCTTTATTGTAGAAACGTATTCTTTGTGGGACCCCAAGAATGAATTGCACGGATACAAATTCACTTGACTGCTGACAAAATCCAGTCCAGGACTTATATTTAACCCAACAAAATTTGGGCAACACCCCTTAAAGAAGAACGCACATAAACCCTCACTTGCTCCGGACTCACCACTACGTGACCACTGAGGAAGGGACCAGAAAGTGTCCCGAAACGCGTCTGGTCAAGAGGAAGCAGTGAGGACCATAAAGAAATTAATCATAGCGAACAAAAAATCATCGGAAGGAAATACATGCTACCGTGATATCTTTAAATTTCCCGCAGAGAAGGAGATTGGCCAATCAGAAAGAAAGCATCGTGTGACGCCAGACTGCATCATCATCACGTGCAGCATCACACGGTAAGGCAAGCGATCACGTGGGACGCCACGCAGGTCCTTGCAGAACGGAAAATATCGTAATCAACTGAAGAGGGGTAAAGTAAATCTCTTCTTTCTAATATTCCTCCCAAACTACATATGCTATATTGCCCACAATAACGGACATATGTAATAATAATACCGGGACATTTTCACACCCAAATCCAAGTGAATTGGAGAACTGCTAGGAGAGTCGCTCTCTCTTTAAAAGGCGGGCACCAACACTTGGTAATCCGGTGAATACAGGTCCTAACAAAGCTGTACCAGTATCAGCAACTATTCACAACACATTTTTTCACTTGTATGCCAAAAGGCAACATTGATTTGTTGTGCACAACATAGTAATTGCAATTGAGCACGTATCTCTCTATTTTTAAAATATTTTCTCAATTTTTTCACTTTTTTGCACTGCACTTTTGTTCTATTTTTATCAATTGGATTTTATATGCGCATATACTGCACCCTTCTCAAGAACAGCACTATCTTACTGAAGACAGACAATATATTATTAGAACTTCTTGGACTGTATATATATCGATTCCAGGACCTCTTAAAGAACTCTTTGAACATTTTTCTAATATTTTTTGGACACTATTTTTATTTTTACTTTATTTTTATTTTTATATATACATCATTTTTTTCCTTATTTTTAACTACAACTTTAGGGAACCCTACTCCATCATACCCATTGAACTATATACCATTGTCCAATAGACTCTATACTCTACCCTAACGTACCTAATCTACCCTAACGTACCTAATATATATATATATATATATATATATATATATATTTTTATATATTATTATATCTATACCATCATTTATTAAATATAAATAATTACCACCAAATACTTTTTATTTATATAACAATAAAAATCCCCATACTTAACCCAAATGCGAGTGTGCCATCACAATTTATTTCTATGTTCTTAATGGGGCAAATGCCTACCTGTGTTTCTACACACAAAAAATAGCATCAGGAGAAACAGTGTAACAGTCCAATTTGTGATTTTATTGCAACCAGTGTGGGCAAGGTAGCTTAGACAGGTGAAGCCAAAGGTCAGTACACAGGAACAACAATATGCGTATGAAGGAGCAGGCAGGTAGAGTAGTCAGTGAAGCCAGAGGTCTTATAGATTTTAAGCTCTTTTGAGCAGGGCCCTCATTCCTCTTGTTTTAATTGTTGACCTGCTTGCTGCTATGATATTTATGACTCTGTTTATACTTGAACCCCCTAATTGTAAAGCGTTGCAAAATATGTAATAAATAAATATATTATTAGAAGTCAGTACATAGGAGCAACAATATCTGTATGGAGAAGCAGGCAGATGAGGAGAGCTTGACTAAAGGTTGGGAACACAATAATCTCGCAAGGAAGGAAGTGCAAGGCCAGACTTAAATAGGGTGTCCAATCAAGGAAAGACAGGGTGGAGCCAATTAGGAAAACAGGAACTGTATTTGCAGGATAAAGGAACTAGAACAAGGTTCAGCAGAGGAGCTGTCCAGAGAGCTGAATAGCTTAGAGAGAAGAGCTGCTGCCTGGAGTACAGGAGATCCTGGGTTTGAGTGCTGACAAGCAGAAGCTCTGAACTAGTCAATTAAATATTATGCCTTAATGAGGCAGATGCTTATGTCTGGGTTTATACACACAAACAGTAGCATCAGAAGAAATAACTTGTTCTGAACAAGCAGTCAAAAAAGTATGCCTTAATGGGTGCAGATGTCTGCCTATGTTTATACATATACACATGCTAATCACAGACATTTAACCTCTCATTTTCCATGGTCAATTGCAACCATGGCATCCGAGAGGGCTTTCACTAGGAGCGCTGAGCTGTCAAGACATACTATCGCAAACAGCTCAACCACTCAGCGATTTAGGGGGAGGTTTGATTGATATGGCAGTCTTTGGCATTCTGAAGGATCCGATGCCTGTGACAGCAATGTTCCTATGAAGCCCTGCAACAATGAAACACTCATAGGCTGCAATGGTAATTCATTGCAGCCTATGGAAGAAGCAATCTGAAGATCATATTTTAAAGTCCCCTAGGGAGACTTAAAAAAATAGGTAAAAGAATTTTTTTTTTTTGCAAATTAAAAAATAAAGATATAAGAAAATCACCCCCTTTTTTCCATAATAAAAATAAAAACAAGCAATAACAAAATAAAGATTATGCATTGCTACATCCCAAAATGACTGAACAATTAAAATATAAATGTATTTATCCTGTATGGTCAATATCACCTGACAAAAATGTAATAAAATAGTAAAAATAGTATAAATAAAAACTATGGGGTGGGGGCAGAATATGGCAAGTTTTTATTTTTTTAAAAGTATATACATGTGTTATGGCTGTAATCATACAGACTCCTAGATTGAAGTTAACAGGTCAGTTTTACTCCATTAGGGACACCACAAAAATGAAACACATAGTACTATTGTGGAATTTTTTTTTCCAATTTCACCCAATTTGGAATTGTTTATGGCTTTCCACTATATCGTATTCAGTATAAGATGGTGCCATTAGAAATTACAACTTATCCCAAAAAATCAAACCCTACGGTACATCTATGTGAATGGATAAGAAAAAAAAAGTTATAGTTCTTGGAAGGCAAATAAAAAACTAAGTAGCAAAATGGAAAAATGCTCAGTCATCAAGGGGTTAATCACACACACGGTAGTATCAGAAGAAGCAGTAGCTTGTTCTGAACAAACATCCAAAAATGCTTGCATTTTTGGGAGCAGCAGCAATACAGTGTGCATGTGAAACCTCACTGACAAGAGATGTGCAACTGTGTAGGGATAATAGTAGTGACAGCAACAGCAGCAGTATCAGAGTATGGAACCTAACAAACAAGGCAGAAGGTTTGTGGCTGTGTGGGTACAGTAGTAGTGGCAAAGCAGTAGATGTACAGCTGTGTAGGGATAGTAGTAGCAGCAGAGGCAGTAGCAGTCATGCTGGCAGCAGCAACAACACAGTATGGAACATGGTGGACAGGCAGACAGGAGAATTTCATGGGCTGGCAATCAACAGCCACTGTCAGAAATGGCAGATCTATTAATTGGTCTCTTTGTGAAAGTGATCATGGATCCTAGCCTTATTTATTTTGACAAATATAATGTTTTCTAAATTTGCAGAGGGCAATTTTGTCTGCCTAGGTCTGACAATGCCACCTGCCTCATTGACCGTACACTGGAGGCTAGACAAAACAGTACACCATTAGCAAACTGGGACAATACCAGCTACTGTTCCAGTCTGCCTGCCAGAATTCCATGGAACAAGGTATGTGCTGGAGAAAGGGCACAGTTTTGGTAGGACTGAACCAAGTTTTGTAGGCAGTGCATATCCATTTGTTGTTTTGTGTCAGCTTGGCGCGGAACCTGAGAAAACTGCTCCTTTGTGTTTAACTGAATTTGCTGCTGCTGGTGATGGTGCAGCTTCTGCCATAGCAAAGATGGCTAGTTATGACTCAGAAGGGGGCAGAGAGGGCCCCTTGGTCAGAAATGCTGGCAGAAGGTGTCTGCTCCGTGAAAGCTGCAGCAAGCTGTGTACAGAGCATATCCTGGTAATGCAACAATTTTGCCTCCCTTTCAGCATCAGGAAAACCTTCCCCCATTTTGCGTTGATAGCAAGGGTCTAAATGGCTAGTAGTCGTTAATGTGCTTGATACTAGCGATACGCTCATCCCTAATCAGGAGGATTGATGCTGCTGTTGTCCCTATTCACAAATCTGGTGGCCTCTTTAAAAGGCCTAAGTTTGAGACATGCATCCCTAATGAGCTGCCACTGCCTGACCTCAAAATATTACATGCTCCCTGCTGTTAGGGTCTTGTGCATAATGTAACCATTTACTGCTTTATGTTGCTTGCACACATACTCCAGCATATCCAAGGTGGAATTCTAGAGAGTTAAAACACCACGTTCAAGCAGTGCAAACGCAGATTGTTCAGGAGTGCAGGAGGGCCTTTATAGACAGGTTTTATAGTGTCGGCTCAAGGTTGCCAATTGTTCACTCACTAGCCCTGGGTCTAGGCCTCCTGGCTGCCCAGACCTGTGGCCGGCTCTACTCCTCTTCTATTCGGCTCCGGCCATCAGGATAAATCTGTGCTGGAAGCCAACATGGACCACATTCATAATAATATCAGAAATGAAATATACAACCCAGTTACTGGACTATGGACAGCAGCCTGTTGTACGCAGTATTTGGGTTATCAACAGAACTATCTTGCTTGCCTTTTATGTACACCCTTTAAAAGTCATGGAAACAAATCTTGTTGTGTCAGAGGTTTGTCACAGGTTGATAATTCTTATCAACCTTATGAGTGAGGCACTCCTGTACTTGGAATGAGCAGCTATTGTTGAGAAGGGACAAGAAAAAACTGCCCCTGTACTGTCAAAAAACATCGAAGTGTTGAAATTCAAATCGTAAATGATGAAGGAAATGCCAATAAAACATAACTTTTAATCAGTATAAAAATAATTGATAGACCATCGAAAACAATAGAACACAAGACAAAACTGGTAGCCTCAAAAGAGTGTCACCTCATCAGATGTAGTCAGAGAAGACACCATATAGTATGCAACAAACATTTATACAGTGTTTCAATATTAAAAATGCATGGCAGCATCCAGGTGGTAGGGAAAAAAAAAAACATTTTTCATTCTCTTACCACCTCTGGATATGCTGTACGATGTCCCGTGCTTTCATCTGGATGTCGCCCTTAGAGCCTAGGAAAAAGGACAGATATTCAATAGGCATGCCCTAAAATATCCCTATACTGCCATACCAGGTGGCCACTCTGTCCCTGATAATTGCCACAGAGTGCCCACCCTGACATAGCAGAGACTGCTTAAAGGACTTAGGCTGCATTACATAGCCCAATGTGGCAGATGTTTGTTGGAAAGGAAGACCCCCGACCCCACCGGCAATCGTCTGCTCGCTTTCGGAGGAGACGGATCTCCTCCTCAATATGGGAACGAGTGATGACTAATGCCATCGCTCGTCCCTATACTGAATCACTGTTTGCCCGCAGCCAGATCATAATTACACAGCATGATATGCCGCCTGCAAACGTTAATTTTTGAACATGTCAAAAGATTTGGATTTCCCGATGAACAAGCATTTATTCGTTCATCTGGCAATTGGCAGCAGTGTGAACTCATTTTTGATATAAAAGACTGTAAACAGATAGCAACAAATCAGTAGAGGGATCCACAGCACTCTTCTGTTTAAATAATCCCTTATTTTATTCAATAGACAGCAAACATTTCGAGATTTTGACGTGAAGTATACCTTCTATAGTGGCCTCATCTGTGAGTGTGGCTAGAAAACACCTATTTTGTGGGTGTGTATGATACTTATGATCAGATGAAGAACATTTTGTATGTGTTCATCCCTGAGTTTTGAATCAAACATCTCTTAATACTGTATTTCAAGTTTTCCATCTAGCAGTCTTTCTATTTGTAACTCTGGAGTTTGTCTCACTCTTTATTACAAAATTATTGTAGCTTTCATATAGTTTTAGGCTTCACTGCGTTGAATTCATGTTTATTTATACTGTATATCCCGGTATGAAGTGAAATCTAAATCTGTGAGTTGTGAAGACCATTTCTAGAAAGCAATTCATTGAAGAATAAAGGTTTCAGAGCAATAACTTGCTGAAATGTCACCCCTTCAGTCAACAATTACCTTCTATATTGTTGATACATTTATTAATAGTTATCTATTTGCATGGATACAAATGATTGACAAGGTCCGGTCTGGAACGGTGATATTGATATCCTGTCCAAAACGTAATCGTTACTATTTAAATGGTTATCAAGAAACCTGAAATTAATAAAACATTTCAACTTTTAATGCAGAGTTGGTCCTGGCAGGTACCTCCTTCCTGCGGCCACCATAAGGTGGGAGAATGTAGGAGCGTACTGTATGCTAATTTAATACATACACAAGACCAACGCTGGGCCACATGCCTGAACTACAATGAGTACGTGCAATACATATTGTGGCAAATTTTGGGGGCCAACAACTTGAAAAATATGTAAGAGTACCAGCTCCTATAAAAAAACAAAGACCTACAAAAATTGAAGCTCACAGGTACCAATACATAAGATATATTTTATTGAATTACATGAATACATACATAAAAGACGTTGTGATTAAAAAGGTAGCAGCAAGAAAAAACACCATCCCAGTAGGACACTAGCTACAGGTTGTAGTAAAGTAATCAACACTTGTAAAGTCTGTATATATGGCCGAGTCTCATACATTCAGGTCCATAAATATTGGGACATCAACACAATTCTAACATTTTTGGCTCTATACACCACCACAATGGATTTGAAATAAAATGAACTAGATGTGCTTTAACTGCAGACTGTCAGCTTTAATTTGAGGTTATTTACATCCAAATCAGGTGAACGGTGTAGGAATTACAACAGTTTGCATATGTGCCTCCCACTTGTTAAGGGACCAAAAGTAACGGGAAAGAATAATAATCATAAATCAAACTTTCACTTTTTTTTTTTATTTTAAATATCTTTATTGTTTTTCTTAATAAAACCAATGTAGAAAAGTTATCTGGTCGCAGCGGGTGGGTACATTTAAAGCAATGCGTCACTTCGATGCTAAACAGCGTATATACATATAAGGGCATCTAAATCTCGAAATACCCTCAATTAGTATCAATTCTCTGTCACATATAACAAAACCAAGACCCATCCCTGCCCCTAAGTTCCAAGAACCCCCCGTGCATCCCCCACCCAGCGTACCTGGCCTGGTACGGCCGCCACGAGGGGCGTTAGGGCGCTCATGCCCCTCTATTGGGTATTTTTCAAACCTTCATGATATCAAATCCTATTTAGTATGGACTATTATGATGATATTCATTATTTAAAAAAGCACAACAATTTATTTGTTTAGTATTAGGACCTAGTCACAGCGACAGCGAGAGGGTGATCATCAGTTCCAGTCAGGGTTTTCCCTTCTCGCCATTTCCCCTATCTATACGCCCATTTCTGTGGCGTAGCTCACCCCGCGCCTTTTCATACCCTCAAAGTCTGTTATTCGTGTCATTAAGCTTTGCCATTCATTTATTGATGGCGACCTGTCTTTCACCCATTGTCTCATTATTATTACCTTGGCCAATAAGAATCCCTTCAGCCAATAAACCTGTTCGTTTTTGGTAGTTCTTTTTTTGTACTCTGGAGGGAGAAGTCCAAGCACAACTACTTGGATAGTTAAGGGGGGACTATTCCCACTTTGTACCACCATCGCCTGGAATATGCTACCCCAAAAGAGCTTAATAACTGGGCAATCCCACAGCATATGTACAAACCCAGCAGCTACCAGGGAGCATTTCAAGCAACTGAATTCTTGTCCCTTATTACTATACATTTTAGATAGAAGACTCGGGGTAACATATAAACGGTGTATTATTTTAAATTGTGTCAACCGGTATTGTCTCGAAGGCGAAGCCTTCTTGATATTTTGATATATTTCCCGCCATTGTGAAGAGTTACATTCCCCTATATCCATCTTCCATTTATCTACACTTTTAAATTTAATGACCGTGCTTAGTTCCTCAATAAATCTCTTATATATTAGTGAAATCTTAACTTTATTCCCTACTATATTATAACAAAATAATAGAAACCTCTGAGTGGCTGCTATAAAAGATATTTTTTTAAGCGTACATGCTAATGCGTGTTGTACTTGAAGGTATCTATATTGTTCTAATGCAGTTATTGGTGTGTGTTGGAACAGTTCCCCTATTAATTTAATTTTCCCTTTCGTGTATATATGTGAAAATAACGTGATACCTCTTCGAGTCCAATAATCATTTTCGTTGAGTGCCAGGAATTCTGTTAACGCAGGATTATCCCATAGCGGGGAGAAATCCAGAATTTGGGGGGCCTGGATAAGTACCTTGATTTTATTCCAGGTCTTCTGTAGCGCGGCCCCGATGGGGCAACAAATATCTGCACGCTCGAGAAGCCCGGATTCCAGTATACTAAATATATTATATGTGTGCTGTTGAAGTTGCCCGGAAATATGGGATAATAATACTCCATCTCCGGTATTGACGCACCACTGTAGTTGTGAGCACAAGTAGTAGATTTGAAAATGGGGCAGGCCTAGGCCGCCATCAGTTGCCGCCATTCGCAAGTATTGTAGCTTAATGCGGACCCTTTTTCGGCCCCATATCAAGTCATTTATCAATCGATCAATCAAATTGAAGACACTATCCTCAATCCAGGCAGGGCAGGAACTAACCGTGTACAGTATCCAAGGCAACAGAACCATTTTGATCAAAGCAATCCTAT
The DNA here is from genome assembly GCF_905171765.1 of Bufo bufo. Taxonomy (NCBI): domain Eukaryota; kingdom Metazoa; phylum Chordata; class Amphibia; order Anura; family Bufonidae; genus Bufo; species Bufo bufo. The sequence goes on from NC_053389.1 coordinate 308,801,219, forward strand.
TAATCTGCGAAAGCGGAAGTTTCTGCCATACCCTTATTTTTTCCCTTATTTTCCCGACTAGAGGGGTGATATTTAGTATATTATAGTCCCTGATGTTATTACTAATTTTTATCCCTAAATAGTCCAAATGGTCTCTTGGAGCAATAGTTCTAACTCTAAGATCGTTCAAGGGGGGCATCCGATTCAGGGGGAAGAGAACAGATTTTGTCCAGTTTATCTCATATCGAGCAACTCTACCAAATTCCTCTGCTATCCGCATAACGTCTGGGACACTTCTCCATCCGTCATTCAGATAGAGCAGCACGTCGTCTGCATATAGGCAGATCTTATCATCCGTCCCTCTCCCCCAAACCCCACTATACAAGGTTCAGCCCGTATCCTGCAGGCGAAGGGTTCCATAAAAATTGAAAAGAGGAGTGGAGAGAGGGGGCATCCCTGTCGTGTCCCCCGTTTTAGGGAGACGGCCGGCGTGAGCACCCTATTAACCCTGATTCTGGCTGTAGCTTCTCTATATAGCAATTTGACCCATCCAATAAATTCCTGACCCAGATTCATCTTATACATAACACGCCAAAGGAAGGACCACTCCACCCGATCGAACGCCTTGGCGGCGTCCAGTGACAGGATGGAGCGGTCCTCCCCCCCTCCAATCTGAATGTTAAGGATGGTCCGGCGTATATTTGTCTGGATCTGTCGCCCAGGGATAAACCCTGTCTGATCTGTGTGGACTAGGCTAGGTATTACTTTCACTTTTTAATACTTGGTTGCAAATCCTTTGCAGTCAATTACAGCCTGAAGTCTGGAACGCATAGACATCACCAGATGCTGGGTTTCATCCCTGGTGATGCTCTGCCAGGCCTCTACTGCAACTGTCTTCAGTTCCTGCTTGTTCTTGGGGCATTTTCCCTTCAGTTTTGTCTTCAGCAAGTAAAATGCATGCTCAATCGGATTCAGGTCAGGTGATTGACTTGGCCATTGCATAACATTCCACTTCTTTCCCCTAAAAAATCTCTTTGGTTGCTTTTGCAGTATGCTTTGGGTCATTGTCCATCTGCACTGTGAAGCGCCGTCCAATGAGTTCTGAAGCATATGGCTGAATATGAGCAGATAATATTGCCCGAAACACTTCAGAATTCATCCTGCTGCTTTTGTTAGCAGTCACATCATCAATAAATACAAGAGAACCACTTCCATTGGCAGCCATACATGCCCACGCCATGACACTACCACCACCATGCTTCACTGATGAGGTGGTATGCTTAGGTTCATGAGCAGTTCCTTTCCTTCTCTATACTCTTGTCTTCCCATCACTCTGGTACAAGTTGATCTTGGTTTCATCTGTCCATAGGATGTTGTTCCAGAACTGTGAAGGCTTTTTTAGATGTCGTTTGGCAAACTCTAATCTGACCTTTCTGTTTTTGTGGCTCACCAATGGTTTACATCTTGTGGTGAACTCTCTGTATTCACTCTGGTGAAGTCTTCTCTTGATTGTTTTTTTGTCCAGGACAAATCTAGATTTCCCTCCGAAAAGAGGGAAAAGAAGGGGTGAAGAGAAGCGCACAATAGGGTAATATTGTTTACACAATCAAATAAAAGATAGTAAATAGTGGGATTAATCCACACTCACCTTGTAGTGTTGTGCTTAAATAGGCACAACTCTACTGAAAGCTTCGTAATAGTAGTGTCTTTTTTCCAGGGATGCAGCCGCAGATGGTTTGTTCTTTTCGGTGGGATGTCCACTCCCCCAGAAAAGAGTTTTCAATATAAAAGAAGAAGGAAAATTTCTGCCTCGGCGCAAAATACTGGAGAAGACAATCTTGGTGCAAGAGGAATTCTTGGTTTTAATAGAAACAACGCGTTTCGGGGATTACAGACTCCCCTTCATCAGGTTTCATAGTGATACAATAAATACAACAAAAAGGAAGACATTTATAGATAAAATGTATCAAAAAAACCGCCAAAAAGACGCACCTGGGTGACGCCCCCTAAGGGGAGGGGCCACCCCCAGGTGTCATCCGATGTGCGGCTTCAGTTTTTGTAAAAAGATGTAGATATATAGCCGTTTTAGAGGTTAGGGCTAGAATCGCCAATCAGTTTGTGCAATAAATTTTATTACAAGTAGATTTCTTAATACTATTATTATTGTTCGAGAGAAGTTCTGTCATGTGATCGCTAACGATCACATGACCTCGGAGACCGGAAGCGGCAGCATCCTCTAGTGTTTGTGTACACCTCCTGTAGCTAGGGGAAACCAGCTCCCCGCTGACTATACAGGGTAAGTTGCGCATGCGCAGGAGTTTGTTTCGGAGCGGCCACTGGTTACTGTGACGTATTATGTCACATGATCGCTTGTTTCCAGTCACCTAATTCTATTTGCCGCTACTAGGTTTTTACTCAGCGATCCTGGCCATAGGTTGGTATATATTGGCTGTGGCTATTCATATGGACTCTGCTAGATATTGTGATAGCTCATACTAAAATACATATAGTAAAACATGTGGCTAAAAAATGGTAAAAATTGGATAAAATACATAGATAAAGGTATTGATGATAAAATAAACAATAAATAGTTGAATGGTATTCAGATACAATTCTAGAAGAATAAATAAAAATCAAAATAATGGCTGCTCTGTATGATATTTCCACAGTGCTATCCAATAGTGACATTAAATATATCATTCCAATGAAACCATAAATTAATAAATTAGATATTTCAACACGATACTAGATAAACACAATGAAGCTAATAGACAAGTAAAATTCGTATTTTTGTATATGTGTGTGGTATATAGGTTTTTATAAATTGATTTCAAAAGCCTCATTTAGCCCATAAGGATTCAGGCTATTAAGTTTGAAAATCCAGTACATCTCACGGCGTCTGAGATACTGGACATCTTTTTGGAGGTGGATTGGTATGAATTCAATGGGTGTTACAGTAAACCCGACACTGGTGCCATCGTGGTGTTCAGCCGCGTGTCTAGACACGCTATGTTTCATAAATTTTTTCTTTATATTTGAACGGTGCTTATTAAAACGGTTCCGTAGGGTTTGTATGGTGCGGCCTACATATTGTAAATGGCATGGGCATTCTAGTACATAGATTACATAACTGGAGTTGCAGGTTAAGTGGTGTTGTATTTGGAAAGATTCTCCAGTGATATGGCTATGGAAGGATGATCTTTGAAAGATACTATTGCAGCATAGGCATCTTTGGTGACCGCATTTGAAACTTCCTTTATGGGCTCTAGTGTCTGTGTCCTGATCATTATTAGGTTGTGTAGTTGGTCTTAGTTTGCTGGGAGCCAGAAGATTTTTCAGGGTTTTTGCTCTTCTATATGTGAACCGGGGGGTATCTGGAATAATCTGGCTTAGTATGGGGTCTCTTTTCAAGATATACCAGTATTTCCCCAGGGTTGCCTTTATGGCAGTATGTTTCTGGTTATAGGTGGTCACAAAATTATAGCAATATAGCCCAAAGTCAGTATTCTCCTTTCTTTTCTTTGTTGGAGCCAGGCATTCTAGTTGTGTTAGGCTTTTGGCTCTATCTTTGGCGCCCATAATGATCTTATTTGGGTATCCTTTTTGCTTGAACCTGGATATGAGAATGTTACTTTGCATATTGAAATCCGTATCCAGGGTACAGTTGCGCCGAATGCGTTTAAATTGGCTAAAAGGGATATTTGCCTTCCATTTCCTGTAATGTGTGCTGTCAAAATTGAGATAGCTGTTGCTATCTACCTTTTTGAAAAAGGTACGGGTTTTTATTTTATTGTTTTGGATAAAGATCTCCAGATCTAAGAATTCTATTTTCTTCCTATCTGATGTGCCTATAAATGAGATGCCCCAGTTGTTAGCATTGAGGTGGAGTATGAAATCCTCAATTGTAGATTTCTCTCCATCCCAAATGAAAATGAGATCGTCAATATATCTTTTAAAAAAGACGATATTTCCCCAGAATTTACTATTTACTTTCATATATAATAGTAAATTCTGGGGAAATATTGTCTTTTTTAAAACTCCTTCAAGACTGTTGGAAGACCATTTCAGGGCACTACCTCTTGAAGCTCATCAAGAGAATGCCAAGAGTGTGCAAAGCAGTAGTCAAAGCAAAAGGTGGCTACTTTGAAGAACCTAGAATATGACATATTTCAGTTGTTTCACACTTGTTTGTTATGTATATAATTCCACATGTGTTAATTCATAGTTTTGATGCCTTCATAGTCATAAAAATAAAGAAAACTCTTTGAATGAGAAGGTGTGTCCAAACTTTTGGTCTGTACTGCATATTTATATAGTCCAGCATTGCAGAATATATGTGTTCGTTGTGCACATCGAGCAATAATGTTAAAATATAACAAAATTTCCCCAGAATTTACTATTTACTTTCATATATAATAGTAAATTCTGGGGAAATATCGTCTTTTTTAAAAGATATATTGACGATCTCATTTTCATTTGGGATGGAGAGAAATCTACAGTTGAGGATTTCATACTCCACCTCAATGCTAACAACTGGGGCATCTCATTTATAGGCACATCAGATAGGAAGAAAATAGAATTCTTAGATCTGGAGATCTTTATCCAAAACAATAAAATAAAAACCTGTACCTTTTTCAAAAAGGTAGATAGCAACAGCTATCTCAATTTTGACAGCACACATTACAGGAAATGGAAGGCAAATATCCCTTTTAGCCAATTTAAACGCATTCGGCGCAACTGTACCCTGGATACGGATTTCAATATGCAAAGTAACATTCTCATATCCAGGTTCAAGCAAAAAGGATACCCAAATAAGATCATTATGGGCGCCAAAGATAGAGCCAAAAGCCTAACACAACTAGAATGCCTGGCTCCAACAAAGAAAAGAAAGGAGAATACTGACTTTGGGCTATATTGCTATAATTTTGTGACCACCTATAACCAGAAACATACTGCCATAAAGGCAACCCTGGGGAAATACTGGTATATCTTGAAAAGAGACCCCATACTAAGCCAGATTATTCCAGATACCCCCCGGTTCACATATAGAAGAGCAAAAACCCTGAAAAATCTTCTGGCTCCCAGCAAACTAAGACCAACTACACAACCTAATAATGATCAGGACACAGACACTAGAGCCCATAAAGGAAGTTTCAAATGCGGTCACCAAAGATGCCTATGCTGCAATAGTATCTTTCAAAGATCATCCTTCCATAGCCATATCACTGGAGAATCTTTCCCAATACAACACCACTTAACCTGCAACTCCAGTTATGTAATCTATGTACTAGAATGCCCATGCCATTTACAATATGTAGGCCGCACCATACAAACCCTACGGAACCGTTTTAATAAGCACCGTTCAAATATAAAGAAAAAATTTATGAAACATAGCGTGTCTAGACACGCGGCTGAACACCACGATGGCACCAGTGTCGGGTTTACTGTAACACCCATTGAATTCATACCAATCCACCTCCAAAAAGATGTCCAGTATCTCAGACGCCGTGAGATGTACTGGATTTTCAAACTTAATAGCCTGAATCCTTATGGGCTAAATGAGGCTTTTGAAATCAATTTATAAAAACCTATATACCACACACATATACAAAAATACGAATTTTACTTGTCTATTAGCTTCATTGTGTTTATCTAGTATCGTGTTGAAATATCTAATTTATTAATTTATGGTTTCATTGGAATGATATATTTAATGTCACTATTGGATAGCACTGTGGAAATATCATACAGAGCAGCCATTATTTTGATTTTTATTTATTCTTCTAGAATTGTATCTGAATACCATTCAACTATTTATTGTTTATTTTATCATCAATACCTTTATCTATGTTTTTTATCCAATTTTTACCATTTTTTAGCCACATGTTTTACTATATGTATTTTAGTATGAGCTATCACAATATCTAGCAGAGTCCATATGAATAGCCACAGCCAATATATACCAACCTATGGCCAGGATCGCTGAGTAAAAACCTAGTAGCGGCAAATAGAATTAGGTGACTGGAAACAAGCGATCATGTGACATCATACGTCACAGTAACCAGTGGCCGCTCCGAAACAAACTCCTGCGCATGCGCAACTTACCCTGTATAGTCAGCGGGGAGCTGGTTTCCCCTAGCTACAGGAGGTGTACACAAACACTAGAGGATGCTGCCGCTTCCGGTCTCCGAGGTCATGTGATCGTTAGCGATCACATGACAGAACTTCTCTCGAACAATAATAATAGTATTAAGAAATCTACTTGTAATAAAATTTATTGCACAAACTGATTGGCGATTCTAGCCCTAACCTCTAAAACGGCTATATATCTACATCTTTTTACAAAAACTGAAGCCGCACATCGGATGACACCTGGGGGTGGCCCCTCCCCTTAGGGGGCGTCACCCAGGTGCGTCTTTTTGGCGGTTTTTTTGATACATTTTATCTATAAATGTCTTCCTTTTTGTTGTATTTATTGTATCACTATGAAACCTGATGAAGGGGAGTCTGTAATCCCCGAAACGCGTTGTTTCTATTAAAACCAAGAATTCCTCTTGCACCAAGATTGTCTTCTCCAGTATTTTGCGCCGAGGCAGAAATTTTCCTTCTTCTTTTATATACTCTTGATTGTTGACTTTGACACACATACAACTACCTCCTGGACAGTGTTCTTGATCTGGCCAACTGTTGTGAAGGGTGTTTTCTTCACCAGGGAAAGAATTCTTCGGTCATCCACCACAGATGTTTTTGTGGTCTTCCGGGTCTTTTGGTGTTGCTGAGCTCACCGATGCGTTCCTTCTTTTCAAGAATGTTCCAAACAGTTGTTTTGGCCACACCTAATGTTTTTGCTATCTCTCTGATGGGTTTGTTTGGCTTTTTCAGCCTAATGATGGCTTGCTTCACTGATAGTGACAGCTCTTTGGATCTCATCTTGAGAGTTGACAGCAACAGATTCCAAATGCAAATAGCACACTTGAAATGAACTCTGGACCTTTTATCTGCTCATTGTAATTGGGATAATAAGGGAATATCACACACCTGGCCATGGAACAGCTGAAAAGCCAATTGTCCCATTACTTTTTTCCCCTTAACATGTGGGAGGTACATATGCAAACTGTTGTAATTCCTACACCGTTCACCTGATTTATATGTAAATACCCTCAAATTAAAGCTGACAGTCTGCAGATAAAGCACATCTTTGTTTCATTTCAAATCCATTGTGGTGGTGTATAGAGCCAAAAATGTTAGATGTCCCAATATTTATGGACCTGACTGTATATTGCAAAAATATCTGTGTGTAGAACAAAAAGTCTCTACCAAAAATACACAGCAGTCTAGACAAAGAATATCACAGGAAGATATAGTGCTCATAAGTGGGGACATAAGATCTTACAGACTGCTGACAGTGAGAAAATAATTGCCATAAACAAGAGAGAATCACCTATGGAGCAAGTGTATCCAGAGCCGGGATGGTGCTACCCCAACACGCGTTTCGGCGTGCCTTCGTCAGGAGGTAAACCCATCACCGCGGATCATGTGATTATAAAGGTCTTCCCACCAATGAGGTTGCATTCCCAATATAGTCAATTATTTTGATCACCTGGATGCTCAGCGGCAAAGACCTGATGAACAAGATACGACGCATGATCCTCCCCTCTGTCGGCGTCACCTCGTACCGCCCATGACACGTGACGTCTCACGTCATGTGGCCGACGACAAGACGCCAGGTGGGAGGTGCCCCACACCGTCTCGCACATCCCGTGCACACATCACAGGAGAAGAAAAACAGAGCGGTCAGGCTCCCTCTACTGACCCTATTCCGCATGTCTCTCATATTAACCATTTCAGCATATTAAAATTCACTCTCCCGGCACCTCCTGTAGATAGTAACAATATATATACCGTACAGACCAAAAGTTTGGACACACCTTCTCATTCAAAGAGTTTTCTTTATTTTCATGACTATGAAAATTGTAGATTCACACTGAAGGCATCAAAACTATGATTTAACACATGTGGAATTATATACATAACAAACAAGTGTGAAACAACTGAAAATATGTCATATTCTAGGTTCTTCAAAGTAGCCACCTTTTGCTTTGATTACTGCTTTGCACACTCTTGGCATTCTCTTGATGAGCTTCAAGAGGTAGTCCCCTGAAATGGTTTTCACTTCACAGGTGTGCCCTGTCAGGTTTAATAAGTGGGATTTCTTGCCTTATAAATGGGGTTGGGACCATCAGTTGCGTTGAGGAGAAGTCAGGTGGATACACAGCTGATAGTCCTACTGAATAGACTGTTAGAATTTGTATTATGGCAAGAAAAAAGCAGCTAAGTAAAGAAAAACGAGTGGCCATCATTACTTTAAGAAATGAAGGTCAGTCAGTCAGCCGAAAAATTGGGAAAACTTTGAAAGCAAGGGCTATTTGACCATGAAGGAGAGTGATGGGGTGCTGCGCCAGATGACCTGGCCTCCACAGTCACCGGACATGAACCCAATCGAGATGGTTTGGGGTGAGCTGGACCGCAGAGTGAAGGCAAAAGGGCCAACAAGTGCTAAGCATCTCTGGGAACTCCTTCAAGACTGTTGGAAGACCATTTCAGGGCACTACCTCTTGAAGCTCATCAAGAGAATGCCAAGAGTGTGCAAAGCAGTAGTCAAAGCAAAAGGTGGCTACTTTGAAGAACCTAGAATATGACATATTTCAGTTGTTTCACACTTGTTTGTTATGTATATAATTCCACATGTGTTAATTCATAGTTTTGATGCCTTCATAGTCATAAAAATAAAGAAAACTCTTTGAATGAGAAGGTGTGTCCAAACTTTTGGTCTGTACTGCATATTTATATAGTCCAGCATTGCAGAATATATGTGTTCGTTGTGCACATCGAGCAATAATGTTAAAATATAACAATATACAATAAATATGCTATGCAAAGTTTCATGATACATGATTTCAAAAATAGGTACATAGTACAAAATGAGCTGTATTTCATAATAAAACTAAAAGAAACATGATTATTCGTATGATAAAGCATGGGTAATTGATCATCCATTCATAAATAAATAAATACTTAAAAAACTATAAATATTTTATCTCAATATATATTGTAAATATGATACAGAACATTGTATATGTGTGATATCAGCCTAAATAAGGTGTAAGGTGAATAAAGTGCACACTATCGGAAGAATGAATGTGTAAAAAAATCATGTCATATGAATGAACTGATGAAGAAGTGACAAATGGAAAAATTTTAATATTAAAAAGTTTTTGGGTGACTCCATAAAAATAATGGACAATAATAAAAAAAATAGTGGTGATAAATAGTTGAGTGATGATGACAATGAAAGTATACACTCACCTAAAGAATTATTAGGAACACCATACTAATACGGTGTTGGACCTCCTTTTGCCTTTAGAACTGCCTTAATTCTACGTGGCATTGATTCAACAAGGTGCTGATAGCATTCTTTAGAAATGTTGGCCCATATTGATAGGATAGCATCTTGCAGTTGATGGAGATTTGAGGGATGCACATCCAGGGCACGAAGCTCCCGTTCCACCACATCCCAAAGATGCTCTATTGGGTTGAGATCTGGTGAATGTGGGGGCCATTTTAGTACAGTGAACTCATTGTCGTGTTCAAGAAACCAATTTGAAATGATTCGAGCTTTGTGACATGGTGCATTATCCTGCTGGAAGTAGCCATCAGAGGATGGATACATGTTCTCATTCTGTTTACGCCAAATTTGGACTCTACCATTTGAATGTCTCAACAGAAATCGAGACTCATCAGACCAGGCAACATTTTTCCAGTCTTCAACAGTCCAATTTTGGTGAGCTTGTGCAAATTGTAGCCCCTTTTTCTATTTGTAGTGGAGATGAATGGTACCCGGTGGGGTCTTCTGCTGTTGTAGCCCATCCAACTCAAGGTTGTGCGTGTTGTGGCTTCACAAATGCTTTGCTGCATACCTCGGTTGTAACGAGTGGTTATTTCAGTCAACGTTGCTCTTCTATCAGCTTGAATCAGTCGGCCCATTCTCCTCTGACCTCTAGCATCCACAGGACAGCCGCATACTGGATGTTTTTCCCTTTTCACACCATTCTTTGTAAACCCTAGAAATGGTTGTGCGTGAAAATCCCAGTAACTGAGCAGATTGGGAAATACTCAGACCGGCCCGTCTGGCACCAACAACCATGCCACGCTCAAAATTGCTTAAATCACCTTTCTTTCCCATTCTGACATTCAGTTTGGAGTTCAGGAGATTGTCTTGACCAGGACCACACCCCTAAATACATTGAAGCAACTGCCATGTGATTGGTTGACTAGATAATTGCATTAATGAGAAATAGAACAGGTGTTCCTAATAATTCTTTAGGTGAGTGTATGTGTGAAATAATGAATGATGAAAAAAATAATGAATGATGATAAATTTTTTTATGATGAGTGAAATTAACATAATTAGTGTGCTCAACATAAATGTGTATATAAAACACATAAATGTGTACATAAAACGTAAGCAGGAGCATGCGTGAACCATAAGCCAAAGGCTGAAAAAAATGAAAAGGGTGTGGAGAGTGAATTAGTGACAAATTATGAAAACAATACTAGAATGTGTGGAGGATGAGTGATAGTGGGAAAGAAGGGAAAGGGAAAAAGGAAGGGGGAGGGGGGAAGGGAAAAGGGAAAAAGGAAGGGAAGAAAACAAACAACCTGATACATGAAAATGTATCAGACGTGCAGACAATTATATTAAAGTGCAAGTGACCTCACCCAATAGGCTGTTGAAAGAGGTGGATGGACCAGGGACATCCACCCAGACCCTATGCCCACCCTATAATAGTAAAAGTCCAGCTTACCTGCATCAGCAGTTTCAAGAGTGCACGGATGGGATGAGACCCAAACAAATGAACTTGAAGGAAAAGAAAATACAGCACCTTGTTTTTCTTGCTTGACGGTGTTTATTCCACAAACCAAGTGTACAGCGGTAACGGAACCCTCAATGTATAAGCCCCAATGCGGTCTACATGTTTCGAACCAGATGGTTCTTAATCATGACCTCCATGATTAAGAACCAGATGGTTCTTAATCATGGAGGTCATGATTAAGAACCATCTGGTTCGAAACATGTAGACCGCATTGGGGCTTATACATTGAGGGTTCCGTTACCGCTGTACACTTGGTTTGTGGAATAAACACCGTCAAGCAAGAAAAACAAGGTGCTGGATTTTCTTTTCCTTCAAGTTCCTATGCCCACCCTCTTTTACATTGCATAAGCATAATATTAACACATAAGTTAATAGATCAACATAGAATATGAACATTGAAGAAATCCCCGCTGACAAAAACTGTGCACTCATGATGAAAAGATAGTAGTTCCAGGAGTGAGCCTGATAATACCAGGCCTAATGCAACCTATGAAAGGAAGAAAGAGAGAAAACACAATGTTAAAAATTATCATCAAGATTAAAAACAATTGATCCACAGTAAGTGGTCTAGATGGTAAGAAAACGCAGAGAAACCCAAATTTTCATTAATACTTAAGGGACGGAAAGTCCCCAGTGTCCAGATCCAACGGCTCTCTTTCTGGGCTAGTTTTTTAGATATATCCACTGCTCTTAGATCCGTTCTAATGCAGTCAATTCCCCTTACCTTCAAAAATCTAGGGTTACACGCATGGCAAATCCTGAAGTGTTTTGCAATGGGTTTAAGGTCCTCCCAATCGTCTGTATTTTCTGCTGCAATGATGTCCCTTACATGCTCCCGTACCCGGACGTTTAGTTCACGAGTCATAAGTCCAATATAGATCTTTGGACACGGACAAGTGGCGTAATAGATCACTTTGGAGGTAGAGCAGGTAATATGATGTGTCATTTTGAATGTCTTCGTACCTCCAGAGCCCGTAAAATCATTTGCTCATTCCATATTTGGGCACGCTACACATTTCCCGAAGGGTTTAAAACCCCACTGTGGACCCCTATCCCCAGGAATAATCTGTCGGGGCTTGGATTCCAGATAACTCTTTACCAAATTCGAACTTAGCGTATTCGCTCTGTGGTCCACAGTGGGGTTTTAAACCCTGCGGGAAATGTGTTCGGTGCCCAACTATGAAACGAGCAAATGCTTTGTCTAGATAATACAACCAGCAGAATCTAATATGAATGGATCCGGCTGGATTATCTTTAAAATAGCCATGATGGATCCATCATTAAAACCATTGTAAGTCAATGGGTGCAGGATCCGTTTTCTTTTGTTTTCTTTTGTTTATGGCACCATTGACTTACATTACTCATGACGAATCCGTCTTGCTCCACACCACATCACGGACAGATAAATGCTGCTTGCAGCAATCAAATGGAACAGAATAAATTGTGGTGCATTCCGTTTCATTCAGTTTTGTCCCCATTGACAATAAATGACAAAGTTTTCCTGCGGTATTGAGATCCTCTGCCAGATCTCAATACTGGAACGAAAAAACGCAGATGTGAAAGTAACCTTATAAATGAAATGGTGTTAAAATGTGGAGATATACATTACCTTTTTACTGTACATATGATCAGCTAATACAGGATGCTAATAATTTGAGTGATGAGAATCTGTACAGCGCCGCAGAATATGCAAGTGCAATGTACAGTATATATGAATATAAAAATTGTATACATAATATACATAGTAACATAGTAACATAGTTTATAAGGCTGAAAAAAGACCAAATACAGTCAGGTCCATAAATATTGGGACATGGACACAATTCTAACATTTTTGGCTCTATACACCACCACAATGGATCTGAAATGAAACGAATAAGATGTGCTTTAACTGCAGACTGTCAGCTGTAATTTGATGGTATTTACATCCAAATCAGGTGAACGGTGTAGGAATTACAACAGTTTGCATATCTGCCTCCCACTTGTTAAGGAACCAAAAATAATGGGACAATTGGCTTCTCAGCTGTTCCATGGCCAGGTGTGTGTTATTCCCTCATTATCCCAATTACAATGAGCAGATAAAAGGTCCAGAGTTCATTTCAAGTGTGCTATTTGCATTTGGAATCTGTTGCTGTCAACTCTGATGAGATCCAAAGAGCTGTCACTATTAGTTAAGCAAGCCATCATTAGGCTGAAAAAAAAAAAATCCCATCAGAGAGATAGCAAAAACATTAGGCGTGGCCAAAACAACTGTTTGGAACATTCTTAAAAAGAAGGAACGCACCGGTGAGCTCAGCAACACCAAAAGACCCGGAAGACAACGGAAAACAACTGTGGTGGATGACCAAAGAATTCTTTCCCTGGTGAAGAAAACACCCTTCACAACAGTTGGCCAGATCAAGAACACTCTCCAGGAGGTAAGTGTATGTGTGTCAAAGTCAACAATCAGGAGAAGACTTCACCAGAGTGAATACAGAGGGTTCACCACAAGATGTAAAACATTGGTGAGCTTCAAAAACAGGAAGGCCAGATTAGAGTTTGCCAAACGACATCTAAAAAAGCCTTCACAGTTCTGGAACAGCATCCTATGGACAGATGAGACCAAGATCAACTTGTACCAGAGTGATGGGAAGAGAAGAGTATGGAGAAGGAAAGGAGTTGCTCATGATCCTAAGCATACCACCTGATCAGTGAGCATGGTGGTGGTAGTGTCATGGTGTGGGCATGTATGGCTGCCAATGGAACTGCTTCTCTGGTATTAATTGATGATGTGACTGCTGAAAAAAGCAGCAGGATGAATTCTGAAGTGTTTCGGGCAATATTATCTGCTCATATTCAGCCAAATGCTTCAGAACTCATTGGACGGAGCTTCACAGTGCAGATGGACAATGACCCAAAGCATACTGCAAAAGCAACCAAAGAGTTTTCTAAGGGAAAGAAGTGGAATGTTACTCAATGGCCAAGTCAATCACCGGACCTGAATCCGATTGAGCATGCATTTCACTTGCTGAAGACAAAACTGAAGGGAAAATGCCCCAAGAACAAGCTGGAACTGAAGACAGTTGCAGTAGAGGCCTGGCAGAGCATCACCAGGGATGAAACCCAGCATCTGGTGATGTCTATGCGTTCCAGACTTCAGGCTGTAATTGGCTGCAAAGGATTTGCAACCAAGTATTAAAAAGTGAAAGTTTGATTTATGATTATTATTCTGTCCCATTACTTTTGGACCCTTAACAAGTGGGAGGCACATATGCAAACTGCTGTAATTCCTGCACCGTTCACCTGATTTGGATGTAAATACCCTCAAATTACAGCTGACAGTCTGCAGGTAAAGCACATCTTGTCTGTTTCATTTCACATCCATTGTGGTGGTGTATAGAGCCAAAAATGTTAGAATTGTGTCCATGTCCCAATATTTATGGACCTGACTGTATATATAGTTTTTATTTTTACTACTTTTGCACAATTTTTATTTTAAAGAAGAAAATGTTTTTGCATCGCCACATCCCAAGACCAATAACCTTTTTTATTTTTATCCCTACAGAGCTGTGTGAGGCCTTGATTTTTACGTGATACCTTGTACTTTTAATTGGTATCATACTGGGGTACTTTTTTATCGCTTTTTATTCAGTTTTTTTTTTTTATTCAGTTTTTTTGTTGTGAATAAGCAAAAAGCAGCAATTCTGCAATTTTTTTAGTTGATTTTAGCGTTTTTCAATGGAAAATAAATCATATCTTTTAATTGAATTGTTTCCACTTTTTTTTTAACCATTTAATAGTCCCACAGGGGAACTATAATAGGTGATATTTTGGTTGCTTCTAAAATACAATACACTATTATTGTAGTGCATTGTATTTTAATGTCAGTACTATACTGACATTCACCAGTAGGCTGCACCAGTGAGCCACAGCATGCTTGGAAATGCTAGAGGCAGGCATCAGGCCTTCACTAGGCACCGGCCTGCGTGCACTGACATTGCCACCCCACAAAAACCTCATACATATTTCCCTGGGGGTTAAATGGCCATTAGAGCAGAAGCGCGGCTCTCATGAGAAAGCCAAGCCCTGGCTCTCTGCTGCACGGGAGATGTGTGCAGGGCTTAGTCCAGACAAAAAGGTGGCGGCCCAGCCCAAGGCCCCTTAGTGACCACAGTAAAAAGGTATATGGATGGTCACTAAAGGGTTAATTAAATATTTCTGGTTCTAATAATATGAGCACTAGATGATCTAAACTTCACAATGGCGTATTATCAGTCATAAGGAAAGTTGTGAAATTTTAGAATCCAGAGGACCTGCATAACAGAAATGCTATTAAGAGATTAAAGCCTCATACGTATGGCAACCAATGGAGCATGCCACAATATTTTTCTGTTGGATGCATATGGAAAAACTCTGTATGCATCTGCATCAAATCAGAGTCAACCATAGGTGCAGTAGTGGCCTCATGCAAGCCTCAAAACGGAATGGTATTAAGCATTAGATCTTAGGGCAGTGCGGATGCAAATACATGATATCCATCCCACTCTTTTGCATCGGCATGATTACACAAGCCGATGCAAAATAATTCGGTGAGGAAGGTTTGCAACTTGCTAACACAGTCATTCCTCGTATATTCAGTCATATTGATTTTCAGCTTACACAGGAAGATGTGCCGCCGATAATCAGGCATCTCTCACCCTTATGAAAGATGCCTCTCAGCCAACAAAGGAACATCTGCTCATTTATCCGCCGACTGTCTGCTCGATTATTAGGGCCAGTTATCAGGAACAAGCATTCTTATGAACAATTGTTCCTAAGAAATAGCCCAAAAATCAAGTGGTCTAATAGGTCCATTAGGGCTAAATGTGCGTGGGGTATTTTAATGACACAGGATTGTCCAGGGTGGAGAACCATTTCAATCACCCATTATTTTACAATAGATCTATATAACCAAGCATATTTGATACGTAGATATCTCACAGTGAACATAAAGCAAATGATATCTACTCTACTTATTTGGATATCAACAGGATTTAAAAATCTGCTTTATATTAAAGGGAGTAATGTAACTAGGTATAAATTGGACATTATGATGAATGCTGTTACATTAAGATTTAGACTTTTTGTAAAATTACAGCGCAATACTATTATAACTGGTTCTACGTTCCCTTCATAATTATTGCTTTCCCACAGTATGGCATCTTCTTTTGCCAAGTCATTTGCAAATCATTTCCAAGTACATTGGCGATAGATTACCAAGAAGCTGTACTGTAGGAGGATATCATATTCAATGAGGGAACAGTACAGTCTGTTGCTGGAAAATGAAGGAAAAAGCTTTTTGCCCACCCAGGAAATTGTCAATCATATGCCGTATATTAATGGTAGTGAACAAATTTCACTGGCTTAGCCAAAAAGACAAAATATTATTGAGTCAGATTAGAGTGCCACCATGTGGAACTGATAGTACTTTTCATCTTTGAATATTATCATATCTGAGAAAAGCACAATGCATGTAAGCAGGAGTATACAAAACTAGTGTAGCATCCTGCAGCTTGCTGAAAAGCTTTGCTAGTGTGAAAATCACTATTTCATACATGATGTTTATGTTCTCCATTTCCCATAGGCTGTGTGTGGAGTGGGAAGTACCTTAGTTGCTAGGGTGTGCTGGCACCACCCCCTTCCTCTCAAAGAAGAAGTGAAGCTCAGTTCTAAAATAGCTACAGACCTGTGAGCAGCTACAAGGCAGTGTATAGCAGAATTCCCAGAAGGCTTTTGTAGATTACAAAAGTAAAAAGGGACAATCTACATGACTTGACAGAGGACATATTAAAGAGGTTTGCAGACTGATTTGCCAGAGAAAGGTAGATGCCCTGGTATTGAGGCTTCAGACGTCTCTGAATGTGGTGGGAGAAAACAAACCTTAGTTTTTCCCAGACAGAAAGTGCCCTCTGTTCAGACACTGTATTCCACTGAGGATAGTGGTGTACCTAAGAGAACAAGATATAGAACCTCTTAGGCTGGGAAAGGAAATATGGGAAAGGGAAAGCAACTAACTCTTTATACACAGCCTTGGGAATTGCATATACCAACTGCGGAAACGGCATCTCATGTGAACAGTGCCTGTGTTAATTATCCGTTTACTGCTGCAGTAAAGTACAGTAAAGTTGTTGCAACTAACTTGGCCTCATCATTGCTTCATGCAATACTACTATGATGCAAAATGTTGGAGGGACCCTGGCTTGCACCTCAAAACCTACACCACCAAAGGCACCTCAATAGTCATCAGGCAGGAGAACCTTAGAACAAAGAGTGCCTCAGGGAAGAAAGGTACACCCTCCCACATCACTGCAGGTCTGCTCAGGGAGCCTCAATACAGTGGGTACCACAACTACTGCTACTCCTATCCAGCCACACACTCACACACATGCCCCAGTAGCAGTCACTGCTAAACCTGGTGCATGAGACACCAGTATGATAAATGGCACCTCGTAGTGGGATCCCTGTTGCAGATGTAGTATTGATGCACAGAAACTTCAAATTATGCTTTTGCATTGAATATATATGAAATTGCTTTAAACCACAGGATGGTCTCTCAGATCCTTATATTCTCATTGTGTGGCCTAACACAAGCAGCAGAAGGAAAATAAACAGTACATAAAATTGACTGATAGTTAAGCTCTGCAACTGCACCACTAATGGTAATTTTATAATAACAGCAAAAGAGAGACATGATTTGCTGCATTCATTTTAATTTGGCTCCTCTGTTAAAGTGATGACCTTTTGGCCCATCCAAATGGCATTATTTCATGCAATAATGTGCTGCTGAATGTGCTGGGACTAAATGAGTAATACATAAATCACCATACTGGATGGCCATGGTGCAGACATAACGTATAAGTCTGATTACATCAGAGTGATATCATCAGGATTTAATAGAAATGACAAAGACAATTGGAGATAAATGAATTGTCAATGTACTGTACTAAATATTTAATCAGAGTCATAACAGACCCACCATATGCCATCTATAGTACTGTTCTCCTCATAAGGAACCCTTGGTACCTCATAAGCTCTTGGACCAGGTATGAATGTAGTCCCAACTATTTCATCCCTACATGTTCTGAAAGATTATTATTATGGGCAGGTCTGAGTCCTGGGTTGGAATCTGACCAGGGAATATATCTGGATGGAACTTGTATGTTCTCCCTGTGTTTGCATGGGTTTCCTCCAGGTACTCTGGTTTCCTCCCACAATCCAAAAATATACAGTTCAAGTTTCAAGGTTTGTCACACACAGCACAATACATAGTATAACTTCTGTAGCTTTTTACAAAATTGACCTTATTGAGCATTGTGCGTTGTGGTGCAGTGCCTATATGGTGCCCCAGCCACACAACTATCCCTGCACTTTCATTCCCTGTCAGGAAAGAGTGTTACAAATATTTATCATTAATAATTAGTTTTTATTTACTTAGCTGTTAATTAATTTGTTAATTTATTGATATTAATTTTCTTATATATTGGTCACTTGGCTCTTTTTTGCTCTGTTCTATTAGGGCATACCGTATTTTTCGCCCTATAAGACGCACCGGCCCATAAGACGCACCTAGGTTTTTTGGGGAGGAAAATAAGAAAAAAATAAATTTTATCCAAAAGGTGTGCTTTTGGTGGGTTTGGAACTAATGGTGGTCTGTGGATGGTACTATTACTGGGGATCTGTGGATGACGGACACTGTTATGGGGGGATCTGTGGATGACGAACACTGTTACAGGGGGGATCTGTGGATGACGGACACTGTTACAGGGGGGATCTGTGGATGACGGACACTGTTACAGGGGGGATCTGTGGATGACGGACACTGTTACAGGGGGGATCTGTGGATGACGGACACTGTTACAGGGGGGATCTGTGGATGATGGACACTGTTATGGGGGGATCTGTGGATGACAGACACTGTTACAGGGGGATCTGTGGCTGGCACTGTTACAGGGGGGATCTGTGGATGGCACTGTTACAGGGGGGATCTGTGGATGGCACTGTTACAGGGGGGATCTGCGGATGGCTCTGTTACAGGGGGGATCTGTGGATGGCACTGTTACAGGGGGGATCTGTGGATGGCACTGTTACAGGGGTCATCTGTGGATGGCACTGTTACAGGGGGGATCTGTGGCTGGCACTGTTACAGGGGTCATCTGTGGCTGGCACTGTTACAGGGGGGATCTGTGGCTGGCACTGTTACAGGGGGGATCTGTGGATGGTACTGTTATATATGTGCCATCCACAGACCCCCCAGCCCATAACAGTGCCATCCACAGACCCCCCAGCCCATAACAGTGCCATCCACAGACCCCCCCCTTAACTGTGCCATCCACGGATGTTATCCACAGATCAGCCCCCCCAGTATACAAATATAAAATGTCTTATTCAATAAAAAATTATTACACATGCCCCCTCACTACTAATAGTACCTTACATCCTATTCCTAATAGCTTCTGTACAATGCCGGCAGGCAGGCCGGGTGGCCGGCGCGTCACTCACTGACATCACTCATTCATAAAGTAGGCGGCGCAGGCACGTGACATCAGGGAGTTACGCTGCCGCCCGCCCGGCCTGCCTGCCGGCATTTTACAGAAGCTATTAGGAATATGATGTAAGGTACTATTAGGAGTGAGGGGGCATGTGTAATAATTTTTAATTGAATAAGACATTTTATATTAGTATACCGGAGCGGCGGGGCGGGGCTATAGTACACTGACTGCACCGCCCCGCCGCTATTGCAGGCCCCCAGCTCCTCCTCCCATTCCCTCCCCCGGCCCCTGCTCGCTTGTACATCGCATCCAGCGATGTTAAACTGTCAGCATTCGCCCCATAAGACGCAGGGGCATTTCCCCCCCATTTTTTGGGGGGAAAAAGTGCATCTTATGGGGCGAAAAATACAGTAACTATGATCAATGGTTGAAAACTATGATAAACCAGAGCCACAGCTTACCAAAAATATAAAAATATTATTGACACACATTGTAGATAGTTAAAAAATACAATACACTAAGTAAGAATGGGATGAGTGGTAGGAATGAAGGGAACATCGCTGGTAACTCACATCACAGACAAAGATACGCCGAAACGCGTGTTGGGACCAGGGCCATCCAAGTTCAGCATGCATTCCCTGAGTAATTCTTAATTACTCTATTAGGGTGGGTTCACATCAGCGTTATGAATTCCATTTTTGTTTTTCGTTATAACATGGTTATAACTAGTGTTGATCGCGAATATTCTAATCACAAATTTTTATTGCGAATATTGCCACTTCAAAAATTCCCGAATATTTAGAATATAGAGCTATATCTTCGTAATCGCACATATTCTAGATTTTATTTCATCAGTAGCCATGATCCCTCACTGCTTTTTGCTTGTGGGCTAATGAGAAGAATGCAATATATATGACTTTAGGAGTAATGACAATGAAGGACCGGCACTCCCAAGTTGCTGTAAATTATTATTTTATTGTCACTCTGTCCCAAACTGAGTCCCATGATCCGAGACCAAGTCAGAGGGAATGCAATGAAGTTTCACAATGTGGTCAACAAACACTTGCACACATGTTTTAGCATTAGGTAGGCCAGGCAATGCTATAAAGTGCACCATTTTACAAAAAAACAATCAACTACCACCAGAATAACTTTCTTTCTACATGAATTAGGCAGATCAGTAATAAAATCCATAGACAAGTGAGTCCATGGTCTGTACCGTATGGGCAATGGAAGTAGAGATCCAGAAGGTCGAGTATGTGTCACCTTAGCGCGTGCACAGATACTACAGTCCGACACTTAGTCCTCAACACACTTATGCAACCCTGGCCATCAGAATCTATGAAAGATAAGGTTGGCAGTGGATCTACTCCCAGTTGTACAGTGATGTTCCTCAAACACCTTATGACGCAATTTTGATGGAACAAACAATTTCCCAGAGTGGCAAGACTCCGATGTGTCTCCCTGAGCCTCTAACACCTTCCTTTCTAGGTCAGGGTATAAAGCGGATATCACCACCCCCTCCGACAGTATCGGATTCAGACTTAAAATCACCGCCTCTAGGAAAACTACAGGCATCTGCCTTGATGTTCTTAACCCCAGGACGATTAGTGACAATAAATTTGAATCTGGTGAAAAACAAAGACCATCTGGCCTGCCTCGGGTTAGCCGACTCCAGGTTAGCCAGATTTTTGTGATCTGTGAACACCGTGATCAGATGAATCGCCCCTTCCAATCAATGACGCCACTCCTCAAAAGCCAACTTAATGGCCGGCAACTCACTGCTGCCCACATCGTAATTTCTCTCTGCGGCAGAGAGTTTTTTAGAGAAAAATGCACGTGGGCGCTATTTACCAGGTGATGGATCCTGCGATAAGACTGCTCCTACCCCCACCTCGGACGCGTCAACTTCCACAATGAAAGGTTGTGATAGGTCCAGCTGCACCAATATAGGGGCAGAAGCGAAGCACTCCTTAACCTCAGAAAAGGCTCGCAATGCCAAATCAGACCACACTGAAACATCCATCCCTTTTTTAGTCATGTCAGTTAAGGGTTTCACCACTGTCAAATAGTTCTGAATACATTTTCGGTAATAGTTGGTGAACCCCAAAAACCGCATAAAAGCTTTCAGATTTTTGGGTCAATCCCAGTCCAATACAGCACGGACTTTCTCTGGATCCATTTAAAAAACCTGAAGATGACAGAAGGTAGCCCAAGTATTGCACCTCATGTACAGAAAAAACACACTCCTCTAATTCTGCATACAATTTATTATCTCTTAGGATCTGTAACACCTGTCTAACGTGATCCTGATGAGTCTCCACGTCTGGAGAATAAATTAGTATGTCATCCAAATACACGACAAGAAACCTTCCCACCAGATGATGAAAAATGTAATTCACAAAATGTTGGAAAACCACAGGAGCATTGGTCAACCCAAAAGGCATGACCAGGTTCTCAAAGTGACCCTCTGGAGTATTAAAAGCCATCTTCCATTTATCCCCTTCCTTGATCCTGACCAGATTATATGCCCCCCTTAAGTCCAACTTGGAGAACACCTTGGCATCAGCAATCTGGTTAAACAAATCATGAATCAAAGGAATGGGGTAAGGATCACGGACAGTAATCTGATTGAGCTCACAGAAATCCAGACATGGCCTAAGAGTTCCATCCTTTTTTTTTACAATTAAATACCCTGCTGCCACTGGAGATTTGGAAGGTCCTATGTGTCCTTTAGCTAAACTATCGGTAATATACTCTATCATGGTCGTTCTTTTGAGTCCAGAAAGGTTATACAACCTAGATTTGGGCAACTTAGCTCGAGGAATAAGGCTGATAGGACAATGGCATCCACTTTCAGAAAATACATCGGCAAAATCAGATATAAAAGAGGGTAATTTTTTTGTGGTTAAAGCAGAAAAAGATGTATTCAGACAATTGTCAACGCAATAATCACCCCAATCCAGAATCTGTCTAGCTTGTCAATCGATGGTTGGATTGTGCTTGCCTAACCACGGTAAACCCAGAACCAACGGAGCAGGGAGACCCTCCAACACAAAACACAAGATGAATTCCTGATGAAAGAAAACCACTCTTAATCGGATGTCATGCATCATCTGAGATAAACACTTCTGAGTTAGAGGTGCAGAATCAATAGCAAAAATGGAAATGTTTTTCTCTAATGCTCTTGGAGACAACCCGTGCCTATGGACGAACTGAGCATCAATCGGGTTCATCCCTGCGCCACTGTCGATAAACACCTCAATTCCCACAGTCTTGGACTCTAGTGCCACCTCAGCATTCAGGAGAAATCGGGTACTACCAGTCGAAGACTCCCATCTCATACCTCCAAGAGTCAGATGGGAATTAGACGTCCCTTTTTTTTTCTTTTTTGACGCTGAATGCATGGACATACATCGATAAAATGTCCCTTTTGTCAGCAGAAAAAAAACATTCTTTTCCTAAGACTAATTTGCTTAAAAGCAGATCCAGGAGTAGTTCCCCCTAATTGCATGGGTTCATCCACAGACATAAACCCAGGAGTATCTTCACCCAAAGTGTCAGAGGAAGATGATACGTTATGTGATAGTACGTCCTGAGAGTGGGGGCCCTTAGATCTCTCTATCAAGCATCTAGCAATGCGTACTGCAAGAGACATAGCGGCTTCCAGAGACTCAGGATTCTCATGAAAGGCCAAAGTGTCCTTCAGGCTCTCTGATTGTTCTGCCAAGCAGGGTTAAAAAAATGATTCTATTTTATTCCAGGGTTTTGGTATTTCTGTTTTAAGTTGTATTACACTTTGATTTCCTGTTACAAAGACTGCTGCATTGTGGGTGGTGCAAAGCATTGTGGGAGTGCAAAGCATCCTGGGAAAGAGAAGTCTCCAGGACACAGTATAGAGCTGTCCTATGCATGTCTCATTCTCAAACTCCACCATCCTTGTAAAAGCTTATCTGGTGAGAGATCTACCTTTGTTTCAGGGACATTATGTTATGCAGAGCTGTTTAGTTAGTTATAATTGTTACTTAGGCAGTTGTTTCTACTGTTAGATATACATGCAGTCCTATGTTAGGCAGCCATTTTACCATGTGCTTTCACTGATGACTGTTAATGTTATAGTACATGCAATTCTATGCTTAATACCTATACATGCTATTAGTATTCTTGTAGTTTTACCAAATACTCCTGTTTTACCAATAAACAAGTTAGACTACAAAGAACAGTCCTCTTATTTGAAAGGCAGTGATAGTTTATGCTGAATGTCAGACTGCACACTGTGTGAACGTGTATTAAGACAGAACACTGATAATCCCTGACAGAACTGACTACGGAGAGCCGGATTGTTCCACTCAGTATCCGTAGTCCACCTCCTAAACTCAGAGCAATAGATCTTAACAGAATGCTCTTCTTGATGTAGTCCATGAAGCTTGGTCTCGGCCAGGGAGGTCCAAAAAACAGAACTGGATCGCACATCCACAGTGCTATACTTAGATCTAATTAAACTCGCTTCTCAGCGCAACATTAAAGTGCACAGCCTCCTATACTGCATGCTGTACAAGGGGCATTAGTGTGCGTTTTCATCAAAAGGCATAAGCCTACTCACCACGCCAAGGTTGCCTCTTTGAGTGGGACCTACTCTGACAAAAAGGCTCAGCTTAATGTGTTGACAAAGTGGCACTGCCCTACTAGGCGGAAGGACCCAGGAGTCAAACAGCAACCCTGCTTTCTGACAATGCCAACCATGGCATTAAGTCCCACTAACCCACCAGCACAGCGCCACAAAAACAAAGGCCACCACGCAGTACTGCACCATGTGAACAGTTGTGTAACACAGGAACTGCAGGTCAATTACCACTTATACTGTATGTAGTCTTCTGCGGAATTAAAACCAACTGTGCTGAATGGGAGAAGTGCTGATACCAGTAATAAAGAAGAAAGGTTCAACATGCATATATCAAGGGGAGAAAAACAGAACTGGAACGCACATCCACAAAACTATGCTTAGATGTAATTAAACTTGCTTCTCAGCGAAATATTAAAGTGTAAAGCCCCCTATACTGCATGCTGTACAAGAGGCATTAGTGTACATTTTGATCAAAAGGCATACGCCCACTCACCACGCAAAGGTTTCCTCTTTGAGTGGGACTGACTCTGACAAAAAGGCGCAGCACAATGTGGTGACAATGACAAAGCGGCACTGCCCTAGTAGGCAGCAGGACCCAGAAGTCAAACAGCAACCCTGCTGTCTGACAATGCCAACCATGGCACAGGGTCCCACCAACCCACCAGCACAGCGCCACAAAAACAAAGGCCACCACGCAGTACAGCACCATGTGAACAGTTGTCTAATACAACATGTCCATTGCTATTAGGAACTGCAGGTCAATTACCACTTATATGCAGTCTTCTGCGAAATTAAAACCACCTGTGCCGAATGGGAGGAGTGGTGATACCAGTAATAAAAAAGAAAGATTCAACATGCATATATCAAGGGGAAAAAAACAGAACTGGATCACACATCCACAATGCTATGCTTAGATCTAATTAAAGTCACTTCTAAGCGCAATATTAAAGTGTACAGACCCCTATACTGCATGCTGTACAAGAGGCATTAGTGTATATTTTGATCAAAAGGCATAAGCCCACTCACCATGCCAAGGTACCCTAAAATACAATTTGCACGCCTCCCTAAACAAAATGAAATTATCACTTCCCCCAGAGAATCTGTCTGGGAGGGCAACTTTAGGTTCGAGACAGGCCTGGTAATCACCACTAGGACCAGCAGCCTGTGATCTCTGGTTCTGCAAGACAGTCATGCGGAGGTCAGCTACCTCCAAAGACATGCCCTGCAGCTCTCTGGCCAGTGCAGCAATAGGATCCATGGCTGTACTGAAACAAGCAAAAAAATAAAAAATTACGGTTTTGGCGGTTTATAATGTCACGTTTGGGTGTGGGAGAGAAACACCACACCGAACAAGGGGTGAGGGAATAAGGTCTGGAAACTTGGGAAAGTATATGGGCACCTCCTAGTAGAACCCTATTCAAAGTCCTGACTAACTACCAGTATGAACAGACCCCAAAGGTAGACAAGTTCATACACAGGAATACCTAATGTCCTAACTTACCCTATAGGACCCTGGTACTAATGTCAGGAGTGAGAAAACCTGTTCCTCCAAAAGGAAGGACGAACAGGAGTCTCTCTCAGGCCTCAATACAAATGACAGGGAAATGCAATACACAAAATAACCCAAACAAAATACAAAAGGGAAAGAAAACACTTAACTTCAAGTGGCTATGGCAGCACCAGGAACTCAGCCGAGATCCACACACCAGCTATCCACAACTCAAACTGAAGCTATTAACCACATAGCATAGTGGGAGAAACAACAATAAATAGAGAAGGTTAAATTACCATAATAGCCACACCTGGGGAAAGAAGGTGTGGCAAGCACCAGAAACAACACAGATGTCATTTGATCCAAACAGAAAACATGTCAGATCAA
Organism: Bufo bufo; assembly: GCF_905171765.1. Lineage (NCBI taxonomy): Eukaryota > Metazoa > Chordata > Amphibia > Anura > Bufonidae > Bufo > Bufo bufo. The sequence goes on from NC_053389.1 coordinate 308,827,142, forward strand.
ACCACATGTTACCAGTCTCACCGATCTCCTGCCACCTGTCGCGGAAATGTCCGTGACACCTGTGGAAAGCCCAAAAGACTTGGCCAACAAGGGGGCATACCTTATGAAATATAGAAAATGATGCAGAATATCAACAAAAGCTGTATTAGTAAGTGTAATATACACAATCGATTCACGGTATTATGACCACCAGCTAATATCCAGAGTAACCACTGTGTGCATCACAGATAGCAGCTAGACAAGGACTCAATAAGACCAGAACGCAATAAGGTCCTGATAGGTTGTCACAGGTATCTGGGGCCATGCCGACTGCAGTGCATCCCACAGCTGCTACAGGGTGCATGGGGGAGAATCCATAGAGGGAATATGATGCAGATGTTTAGTTGGGTTCAAGTCTGGGGAATTAAGGGCCAAGGTAGTACTTAGAAGTCTTGGTCATGCTCTTCCAACCAATGTTGGAAATTTTTGCTGTGTGATATGTTGCATTGTCTTGCGGAAGATCCCACACACGCCAGGGAAAACAATCAGCATGTATGGGTGTATGTGATCTGCAAGGATGGACTCATACCCAAATTGTTTGAGAGTACCTTCCACATAGAGGAGGGGTCCCAGAGAGCACCACAAAAACACTCCCCATAAAATAATTCTGCCACCACCAGCTTGTGTTCTTCCAACAATAATTTCAGGGTGTAATCTGTGCAATGTCCATCCTTTCGATGTAGCAAAAAAAACATGACTTATTGGAGAAGGCTTTGCCAATCGGTGGAGGTCCAATTCCGATACTGATGCCAAAATTGAAGCCTTTTCTGCCAATACAACTGTCTGGCCTTAAAAACCATCCCTTCATTATTCAAATTATCAGCATCAGAAGTAATAAAGCTTATTGCTATCTGTTATCTACCTATCTATCTATCTATCTATCTATTTATCATCTGTCTATATCGTCTAAATCTGTCTATCTATATCTATCTATCTAGTCGGTCCTGGTCTTAAAAACCAACCCTTCATCATTCCTCAGATTTCGAGAATACCAAATTATCTGTAACGGTCACGTCCACACACACACAGGGGGAAGGGTAGTGACCACTGCGCTCCACCCTCACCCCTGGCCCTGCCTACTTGCCTCACGAGTCCTGATGACAGGGGACAACTGGACGGCAGTCCCTAACTTAGGATATGTGCAGGGAAGACAGACAAGACAAAATACGGAACATGAACGGACCGGGTCAGAACCAAGAGAGCTACGCAGTACAACGGATTAAGCAAAGAATGGTCAGGAGAAGCCGGGGTCAAATACCAGGAGAGTAGCGAAGTACAAGAGGAGTCCTAAGAGAGTAGTCAGGTGGGAGCCGAGGTCACAATACCAGGATGTATGCGCAGTACAGGAGGAGCATGCAGAAGATCGTCAGGGAACAGGATCAGGTAAATATTCAGTAGTCCAACAAATAGCCAGGAACCTAGAAATTAACAGGCAACCTGTAGCCAGCAGGCTGCCTGTATTTATAGTGGGGAGTGAGGGTCATGTGACATGGCCAGCGTCACATGACCGACAGACCAACCAGTCGAGCACAGAGTGATCAGCTCGGCGCTCAAGGCAGACTTAGGAGCAGGGAGCCACCCAGCTAGTAAAGCTGCCATGGGAATGAGGTCAAACACAGATCCTCATTCCCAAAGCTAAGCAACAGGTCTGCGGGCGATGGGGGACCGAGTGCACCTTCGGAACCCCGTGACAGTACCCCCCCTTTTACGAGGGGCCACCGGACCCAAGACTTCAGGCGATGGCTTTTCAGGGTGTTCTAAATGAAATTTACGAACAAGTCTAGGAGCAAGTCTGACGAAGCCGCAGGGCGAAACGCGCGTCGAGGTTGTGCGCTCAGGGTCCTCACACCCACTCATCACCATGTCTTCAGGTACGGTCTGCATTGATTTCTTCCTGTTCTAACCCTGCTGGTGATTCTGCACGTATCCATAGCGAGCCTCTTTACATACTTATGTCGATTATTGTTTATATACTGCTCTTTATGAGAGGAATTCATTTGTTACTCTCTGGCCTCTATGCTATGTGTGGATTCGCTTTGTCTTTCCCCTGCTACTAACAGGGCACTCTGCATCAATTGTTGGAAGGAATCGTACAGCAACTGCACATTGGTTTATTTTTATGCACATTTGCACTTTACTCTGGTACCTGTAATAGATGTCATTATTCATTGACATCTTGGTGTATTGTGTTGTCTGTGACCCTGTGCTTCTCCGCATTCTTGTAATTCTGTAGTAGCTCCATCCTTTGAATTTTTATCAATAAAATTATATTTTTATACCATCCCCCATTTGTTAGTTTTTGGTTTACCTTGGTTGTTATACAAGTGGTTTTTTGTTTACTGTTTAGCCGACGGGTGGCCTTTTGTAGGTTAATAGGAGCATGAACCTCCCTGGCAGGTACCCAGGATCTCTCTTCAGGTCCATACTCCTTCCAGTGAATCAGGTACTGCAAGGAATTACGCACCTTCCTGACATCCACTATTTTAGACACCACATACTCGACAGCATCATTAACAAGAACCGGCGGAGGCGAGGCTTTTGATGGTACTACCGGTTCAAAATATTTTTTAAGCAGAGATTTATGGAACACATTATGAATGTGGAATGACTCGGGCAGCTCCAACCTAAATGATACCGGGTTAATCACCTCCCTGATCTTATATGGTCCAATAAAACGAGGAGCAAATTTTCTAGAAGCTACCTTGAGAGATAGATTCTTGGAGGACAACCATACTTTATCCCCAACCTGAAAGTTCACCCCCCTTGAACGTCTCCTATCGGCCTTGAGTTTTTGAGAACTTTGAGCCTTTTCTAGGTTCGATTGAACCCGGGCCCAAACTGTGCACAGTTCGGAGGAGAGTTTATCAGCTTCAGGGTTAGAGGAGGAGACGGACGACCCAGAATGAAAACGGGGATGAAAACCATGGTTACAAAAGAAAGGGGAGACCCGAGCAGAAGAATTGACACGGTTATTCAGAGCAAATTCAGCCAACGGAAGGAATTTGACCCATAATTGCTGGTCATCAGCAACATACAACCTCAGGAATTGTTCCACAGACTGATTAAGGCGTTCAGTCTGCCCATTACTCTCAGGATGGTAGGCGGAAGAAAAAGACAACAAAATTTTACATCTTTGACAGAAGGCCCTCCAGAATTTGGACACAAACTGCACACCCCTGTCAGAAACAATATTTTCCGGGATGCCATGTAAACGAACAATCTCTCTCACAAAAATAGACGCCAGGGTTTTAGCATTCGGAAGTTTAGACAGGGGAATGAAATGAACCATCTTGCAAAACCTATCGACCACTGCCCAAACCACAGTCTTACCCTCCGCCAGCGGTAGGTCAGTTATAAAGTCCATCGAGATATGGGACCAGGGTCTACTGGGAATGGGTAGGGGTCGTAGGTTACCAGCAGGACGAGTCCTAGGTGTCTTAGACCTGGCACAAACCTCACAGGCTGACACGTAGGACTTGACATCCCTGGTCAGAGTGGGCCACCAATAAGATCTAGAAACCAGATCCTTAGTGCCCTCAATACCCGGATGTCCACAAAAGGCAGAATCGTGACACTCACCCAACAGCTGGAGACTAAATTGTACGGGAACAAACAACTTATCTGTTAGGGGGGATGCCGGTGCCAGATGTTGTTCAGCCTTAATGCGAGCCGAGATATCCTGGGTTAGAGCCGCTAAGAAGATGTTTGCTGGTAGGATGGATTCAGGCGGCGTCTCAGTGGGTTGAAAAGCATGGAAGCTCCGAGATAATGCGTCTGCCTTCACATTTTTACTTCCCGGCCTGAACGTAATGGAGAAATCAAAACGGGCTTGTCGGGGATTCAACCTCTTAGCGGACTCGAGAAACATTAGGTTTTTATGGTCAGTGACAACAGTTACTCGATGCCTTGCCCCCTCCAAAAAATGTCTCCACTCCTCAAATGCCCATTTAATGGCCAAAAGCTCCCTATTCCCTATGTCGTAGTTTCTCTCCGTGGGAGAGAATTTCCTAGAGAAGAAGGCACACGGTCTCAGGTTAGTGAGGCTAGCAGGACCTTGTGAAAGGACTGCTCCTGCGCCGTCCTCGGACGCATCCACCTCCACAATAAAGGGTCTCTCCTGATCAGGCTGGATCAGAATGGGAGCGCTACTAAATGCCTTTTTTAATGTTTCAAATGAAGAAATGGCCTCCAAATCCGCCCCTTTCTTAGTAAGGTCGGTCAATGGCTTAGCAATTACAAAAAAATTCATGATAAATTTACGGTAGTAATTTGCGAAACCCAAAAACCGTTGTAAAGCCTTTAAGGATGAAGGCCTTACCCATTCCTTAATTGCTAAAACCTTACCAGGATCCATCTTAAAGGCGTGAGGAGTCAAAACATGCCCTAGAAACAGTATCTCCTGTACACCAAAGACACATTTCTCTTGCTTAGCGGATAGCTGGTTCTCCCTCAACACCTCTAATACTTGTTTGACATGGGACACATGAGATTCGAAATCAGGAGAGAATATCAAAATGTCGTCAAGATAGACAATAATAAATTTACCTAAGAACTCCCTAAGAATATCGTTCATTAAGTTTTGGAACACAGCTGGGGCATTGCTGAGTCCAAAAGGCATCACCTGATATTCAAAGTGTCCTATCGAAGTATTGAACGCTGTTTTCCATTCGTCTCCCTCCTTGATTCGGATTAGATTGTATGCCCCTTTCAGGTCAATCTTGGAAAACCAGGTTGCCCCCAAAACCTGGTTAAATAAATCCGGAATCAATGGGAGAGTGTATCTATTTTGGACAGTGATTTTATTTAATCTCCGGTAATCAATACAAGGCCTAAGACCACCATCCTTCTTTTTAACAAAGAAAAACCCTGCTCCCATAGGAGAGACTGAAGGTCTAATATGCCCTTTAGCAAGGCTCTCCTTAATATAATCTTCCATAGCCTTGCGTTCGGGCCCTGAAAGATTATAAATTCGACCTTTAGGAAATTCGGCACCCTCAATTAGCTCTATGGCGCAATCATAAGGTCTATGGGGGGGTAGAACCTTCAGAATATTCCTTAATAACAGAGGGTAATGTATTAGACCTTACTGAAACCCCAGCCTTGACCACGGACAAGCATGAGTCACACTTAGGTCCCCATTTCACCAACTCTCCTTTGGACCAATCAATTGTGGGGTTATGTAAACGGAGCCAAGGCAACCCTAGTACCACCTCAACCGGTAGGTTCTCCAGGACTAGAAGAGAACATCTCTCAGAGTGGCACACACCCACGGACAGAGAAATTTCAGAGGTACATGACCTCACCGTACCACCAATCAGGGGAGTAGCATCAATAGCCATGACATGGATAGGTGTAGGTAAAGCAAACATTGGAATACCCAATTTACAAGCAAACTCAAAGTCAATAAAGCTGGCCGCTGAACCGGAGTCAATAAAGGCCTTACCCGGCCACTTATTAACCCCCAGAGAAATTGTTATGGGTACCAAAAGCTTACCTTTAGAAAAATCAGGGTGTACCTGGTCTTTAGGTTGTCTTGCCTTAGAAGACTTGTCAGAGAGGTCCCTCTTAGGACACTTGTTGATCCAATGGCCAGGATCTCCACAGTAGAAGCACTCTCTGCGTCTGCGACGAAGATTACCCCGGGTCATGCCAACCTGCATGGGTTCCTCGGTGGAGACCTCAGTGTTGTCCCTGGAAAAGGTCTCTGGCTGGACCACCATCTGAGAACAGAACTGTCGTTCTTGTCGTCTCTCTCTAACTCGTCTGTCAAGTCGGACAACTAGGGTCATCATCTCGTCTAAGGTCTCAGGAATTTGGTAATTGACCAATAGATCTTTTAAATTATCAGATAGACCAGACCTAAACTGACTCTTCAGGGCTGGTTCATTCCATCCTGAGGGGACACACCACCGTCTGAATTGGGTGCAATACTCCTCCGCAGGGAGATGGCCCTGAACCAGTGCCCTAAGAGCTGTCTCGGCTACCAGGGCCCTGTCTGGTTCGTCATAGAGGGTACCCAGGGCCTGAAAAAACTCCTCCACAGAAGTTAGACAACTGGCCCCAGGAGGTAACGAAAATGCCCAGTCCTGGGGATCACCCTGTAGTAGAGAAATGATAATCCCCACGCGTTGGCTCTCGGGACCGAAGGACACGGGACGCAAACGGAAGTAGAGTTTGCAATTCTCCTTAAAGGAGAGAAACCTCTTCCGGTCTCCAGAAAAGGGTTCTGGGAGCTTGATCTGGGGTTCAAAATATAGACTGGAGGACAGAGGAGTGGAAGAACCTTGCCCTAACTCACAAGAACGGAGTTTCTCTCCTAGCTCCTGCACCCTCTGTGTCAAGTTAGAGACATGGTCAGTCAGGGTAGTAAGAGGATTCATGATACAGTGGTTATTGGGCCTGTTAATCTGTAACGGTCACGTCCACACACACACAGGGGGAAGGGTAGTGACCACTGCGCTCCACCCTCACCCCTGGCCCTGCCTACTTGCCTCACGAGTCCTGATGACAGGGGACAACTGGACGGCAGTCCCTAACTTAGGATATGTGCAGGGAAGACAGACAAGACAAAATACGGAACATGAACGGACCGGGTCAGAACCAAGAGAGCTACGCAGTACAACGGATTAAGCAAAGAATGGTCAGGAGAAGCCGGGGTCAAATACCAGGAGAGTAGCGAAGTACAAGAGGAGTCCTAAGAGAGTAGTCAGGTGGGAGCCGAGGTCACAATACCAGGATGTATGCGCAGTACAGGAGGAGCAGGCAGAGGATCGTCAGGGAACAGGATCAGGTAAATATTCAGTAGTCCAACAAATAGCCAGGAACCTAGAAATTAACAGGCAACCTGTAGCCAGCAGGCTGCCTGTATTTATAGTGGGGAGTGAGGGTCATGTGACGTGGCCAGCGTCACATGACCGACAGACCAACCAGTCGAGCACAGAGTGATCAGCTCGGCGCTCAAGGCAGACTTAGGAGCAGGGAGCCACCCAGCTAGTAAAGCCGCCCTGGGAATGAGGTCAAACACAGATCCTCATTCCCAAAGCTAAGCAACAGGTCTGCGGGCGATGGGGGACCGAGTGCACCTTCGGAACCCCGTGACATTATCAGCATTAAAGTCAGAAGTAATAAAGCTTATGGCTATCTGTTATCTATCTATCTATCTATCTATCTATCTACATGTATCTAATCTATCTGTTCCTCGTCTTATAACTTCTCACATCTATCTTTCTACCTAAAGTTATCTCAGGGTAGATATGGCTGGCTAAAAAGATTGAGCCAACAAACAGAGAATCGACTCTGTTTCAAATTCAAGATTGACAAACTATTAAAAATTTTATTTTTACCATTGATTCTCCTGGATAAATCTCAAATCTGTGGAGTTGATTTATAACTGTTCCAAATACAGTAATAGCACCCAGACTGCTACTTTTTTTTATATCTCTTCTGTACGCATTTGTAACAGCAAAAAGTTATTAAAGAGACAGTATAAACTTCAAGAAAAGCATACAAATATGAAGTGGCATCTCTGCAAACCACCATAAAAATGAAAGCCTCTTTATAACTTAAAGGTTCTCTTACCTGTCAGATGTACAAGAATCATACACTCAAAGCTGATTTCTAAGCGTTATTCTTTTTGTTCTGCAGCCAGATTAAGTCATTCAGTTTTTTTCCACTTTTATCTGTTTGTCAAGAGATTGAGAGAAATAATTTTAAGGCTTTTGCTTGCAAGTAGTAGGATTAAAATAGGTCAGACAGGTACACTGCATTACTTTGCGCCACTGATACATTATGTTACATCCATGGGTACAAGGCAATTTAAGTGATGAAAAGAATAACACAATGTTAACTTGTGTGTATAATTTATTAGAGATTATAATCAGGCTTTAATGGGACACGTATAGAGCTTCCATCATGTGGCACCTTACTCAAAGAAATTTTTATTGGAACTGTTGTGTTTTGAAATCTGTCAAGTAATCCTCCATTTTGTTAATAATTAGTGTTGATTGAGCACCAAAGTGCTCGAGTGCTCGAGTTGAACACTTTGGGATGCACAATGGAAGTCAATGGGAGAACTAGAGCATTAAACCTGCTCTGAAGAGGGGAGGGTGTCTGGTTCATAGGGAATGGTGAGAAATTGATGGAAACACCACTGAAATGGTTTGGGAACAGCATGGGGAGGATATCTGGGTGCATCTTGGACTCCAAGGTTGCTGCTGGGAAGGATGTTGTCCGAGTGGTACGCCACTTTTGTAAAACTGACAATAATGCACACAAAACCGAAGATAAAATCGATTTTAGAGGAAAAATTGTTAGGAAACATTCTTCCCAGTATATTTACTTGTATATAAAGTGCAAGTGATGCCAAAAATTACAAGGAAGAGGCACTCCGATACAACCTGTATATAACATAAAGAAGGGCCTCATTCACATTGTGGTACAATTGTTCAGGTAGTGGGACTCCTAAACTACAAATTGGCGTGGTAGTAAAAAGCAGGAAGTGCTCAACCCCATATGCAGTGGTGCATCTATACCGGGGGGCAGATCCTGCACTTGTGGCCCATTGCTAATGGCAATCCCCAGCAAAAATGCATACAGAGGATGCCTGCAGCGGACCACAAGTACCACAAGTACTACACAGGATAGCAATTGTGTGTATGTACTGGTGTAAAATTGAGAATTAGCCAACATATCCTGCTTGGAGGACATGTCTGAGCCCGAGCACCGCGCCAAGGTTTCTCAAGTAGCTTGGGAACCTAACGCTAAACCTACCTGGGCCGTATGGGCAATACCAGGAGCCAGTGGGCGAATTACAGGTGCGCAAGGTCCGACTCAAAGCAATCTCCCAGTAACCTCCAGCATGTGACCATGCATACAATGGGAGGAGGCAGAGAGCTCTGAGCCCCACCCAAGACTGGCTGATATAGCCCGGGCCTCACATGTGCACCAGAATGCTGCCTGTGGATGGAAATGAAGGCACATTCAGACTAGGAGTTTCTACACCTCCAAAAATTCAAAATACAAACTACAAATTGGCGTGGTATTAAAAAGCAGGAAGTGCTCAACCCCATATGCAGTGGTGCATCTATACCGGGAGGGCAGATCCTGCACTTGTGGCCCGTTGCTAATGGCAATCCCCAGCAAAAATGCATACAATGGAGGATGCCTGCAGCGGACCACAAGTACCACAATGGACATCCTACACAGGCGCGGTGCTCGGGCTCAGACATGTCCTCCAAGCAGGATATGTTGGCTAATTCTCTATTTTACACCAGTACGAGGGTTAGTAAGACTGCAGAGTGCACCTGTCTTTGTTTTTATGTTAGTGGGACTCCTAAACTTATAAAGCCTATGCACTAAGTGAAAGGGCTGCTAAAAATTACAAGGAACAGGCACTCCAATACACCCTTTATTACATATAAAGGAGGGCATCATACACACCCTTAAAAAATTATGATTGATGTCCTGCTGGTGACCCTCAAAAACATTTGGAGCAAAGGCCTGCTGGTGACCCTCTAAAACATTATGGACGAGGGCCTGCTGCTGATCTGACCATATAAAAAATTAGGGGTGAGGGTCTGCTGCTGAGCTGACCATCTAAAACATTAGGGGTGAGGGTCTGCTGCTGATCTGACCCTCTAAAAAATTAGACGTGAGTGGCTGCTGAGCTGACCCTCTAAAAAATTTGGGGCGAGGGCTTGCTGCTGATCTGACCCTTTAAAACATTATGGGCGAGGGCCTGCTGGTGACCCTCTAAAACATTAGGGGTGAGAGTCTGCTGCTGAGCTGACCCTCCAAAACATTAGGAGCGAGGGCAGCCTAATAAGCATGTTGATATGATGGAGGAGGACGAGAAAAGGAAGATTGAACCATATACCCTTATTTGTGGTGGAAATGGTGCATGAGAATACAGTGTATTCAATATACCGTATTTTTCGCCCTATAAAACACATTCCCCCCCCAAAAAAAGTGGGGGGGAAATAGCAGTGCATCTTATGGGGCGAATGCTGCATCTTGCCCAATTTTCAATGATACATCGCGCCGCGGGTGTATCAGCTGAGAGGGAGGAGGGGCTGGGGACTGGCATCTGCTATTATAATGACAGCGGGGCCCGTGCAGTGACTGTATTCTACTACATGGGCCGCGCTCACTGTATATAATCGTATCTGTAATTGTAGGCATTGTTAATGTATACAAATTCTGGGTATCAGCTCCTATATTACGGTACTTACAAGCGCTCGGTAGCAGAGAGGAGGGAGGAGGCAGGCCGGGAGGACTGTCACTGGCAGCGTGAGTCACTATGTCACGCGCCTGCGCCGCCCACTTTATGAATGAAGCATGCGGCGTGGGTGCATGACGTAGTGACTCACGCTGCCTCCCGGCCTGCCTCCTCCCTCCTCTCTGCTACCGAGCGCTTGTAAGTACCGTAATACAGGCTCTGATACCCAGAATTTGTATACATTAACAATGCCTACAATTACAGATACGATTATATACAGTGAGCGGGGCCCGTGTAGTAGAATACAGTCACTGCACAGGCCCCGCTGTCATTATAAAACCAGATGTGACCCCTACCCCCTGTATTGGGGGTCATTCACACTACAGGGACACTGTTTTTGAGGTGATCTGTGGATGACACATAGCATAAGATGCTATATATGTGTCATCCACAGATCCCCCCCATAACAGTGTCAACCACAGATCCCCATAACAGTGCCATCCAGAGACCCCAATAAGAGCCATCCAGAGATCCCCATAACAGTGTCATCCACAGATCCCCCATAACAGTGTCACCCACAGATCCCCCATTACAGTGTCACCTACAGATCCCCCATAACAGTGTCACCCACAGATCCCCCATAACAGTGTCCTCAACAGATCCCCCATAATAGTGTCATCCACAGACCACCATTAGTTCAAAACCCACCAAAAGCACACCTTTTGGTTAAAAATAAACTTTTCTTCTTATTTTCCTCCTCAAAAACCTAGGTGCGTCTTATGGGCAGGTATGTCTTATAGGTCAAAAAATACGGTACCATAAAAGCAACATTTAAACTGCCTTTATGTTCAACCGCTTTAAGTCAGGGGCAATCCAGGCCTTGTTCAGTTGACAGGTGGATGCGCTTATCAGTTATTATGCCCCCAGCAGCACTAATTACTCGTTCTGACAAAACGCTGGCGGCAGGGCAGGCCTCCACCTCCAAGGCGTAGAGCGCCAGTTCGTGCCCAATAGTTGTAAGGCAAAGAGGGATCACTGAGGACGCTGACACGGTTTGCTACGTACTCCTTCACCATCTTCCAAAACTATTCCATCTTTGTGATAGTAGGCTGCTGCACATCAGGGTGAGGGTGCTGGCGGGGTGCCATGAAACTGGCCCAGGCCTTGGAGAGTGTTGCCCTGCCTCTGTTGGAACTGCTGTTTGTTCCCCTCGTTTACCCTCCTCGGTTGCCCAAGGAACTACGTACTATGCGGCCAGCGTTGTCAGCTGGAAACTTTTGTAGCAATTTTTTGACAAGGACTTCTGGTATTGCACCATTTTGCTAGTCCTCTCTACCACAGGAATAAGAGATGAGAAGTTCTCTTTGTAGCGGGTGTCGAGAAGGGTGAACAACCAGTAATCGGTGTTGTTCAAAATGCATAAAACGCGTGGGTCTCTGGAAAGGCAGCCTAACATGAAGTCAACCAGGTGTGCCAGAGTCCCAACAGGCAAGACTTTGCTGTCCTCATCAGGAGGATGGCTCTCAATCTCCTCATCCTCTTCCTCCTCTTCGGCCCACACTGAACAGATGGAATAAACCTGCTATGGGTACTACCCTCTGTAGCAAGGCAACCGTCTCCTGCTCCTCCTCCTCCTCCTTATCATCATCTAATTCGAGGTAAGAAGATGAACGAAGGGTTGTCTGGCTATCACACTGTGTACTGTCTTCCCCCATTTCCACCTCTTCCAAATGCAAAGCGTCCGCCTTCATTGTGAGAAGTGAGCGTTTCAGTAGACACAGAAGTGGGATGGTTACGTTGATAATAGCGGCATTGCCGATCACCATCTGTGTTGATTCCTCAAAGTTGCGTAAAACCTCATAGAGGTCAGACATCCATGCCCACTCATCGCTTGTGAAGAGAGTAAGCTGACTGGAAAGGGGATGACCATGTTGCAGCTGGTATTCCACTACTGCCCTCTGCTGCTCACAAAACCTGGCCAACATGTGGAACGTGGAGTTCTATCACGTGCTCACGTCGCACAGCAGTCGGTGAACTGGCAATTGGAAGCACTGCTGCAGAGTTGCCAGAACAGCGGCAGCTGTAGATGACCTTCGGAAATGAGCACACATGCGGCGCACCTTCACCAGTAGCTCAAACAAATTGAGGTAGGTTTTGTGAAACCGCTGAACCACTAGGTTGAACATGTAGGCTAGGCATAATATGTGTGTGAGCTTGCCGAGCTCCAAAGCCGCCACCAAGTTACGGCCATTATCAGACACAAACATGCCTGGTTCTAGGTTGAGTGGCGAGAGCCACAGCTCAGTCTGGTCCCTTATACCCTGCCACAGCTCTGCGGCAGTGTGCTGTTTGTCACCTAAGCAAATTAGTTTAAGCACGGCCTGTTGACGCTTCCCCACTGCAGTGCTACACTGCTTCCAGCTACTGACTGATGACTGACTGGTTCTGCAAGATGAGAATTCTGAGGTGGAAGTGGAGAAGGAGGTATCGGTGAAGGAAGAGAAGGGAGGGTTGCAGCCACTAATGTAGGGGGTGGTGGAAATCCTGATGGAAGTTGGGCCCGCAATCCTTGTTGTCGGTAGCACCTGTGCCATCCCAGGGTAAAACTCGCTCTTGGCCTCCACAACGTTCACCAACTGTGCCATCAGGGAAATGTAGCATCCCTGGCCAAAAGCACTTGTCCATGTGTCAGTTGTTAAGTGGACCTTCCCAAAAACTGCGTTGGTCAGCGCACGGGTGATGATACAACACACCGGGAAAAATAGTGGCGTCTGGGTGCTAAGTAGCGAGGGACCGCCACCGCCATCAGGCTGCGGAAAGCCTCAGTGTCCGCAAGCCTAAATGGCAACATTTCTAGGGCCAGCAATTTGGAAAGGTGTGCATTTAGTGCTATGGCCTGTGGGTGGGTTGCTGGGTGTTTGTGCTTTCGTTCAAAGGCCTGGGGTATGGACATCTGTACGCTGCGCTGGGACACAGAAGTGGATGTGCAAGGGAGATTGCTGCAAGGGAGTGCTCCGGGGAACAGTTGTGGGCCTGTTTGGTGTGGCCCGCCTTCTCCCTTTTGCCACCCCACTGCCTCTTCCGGCCTGTTGTGATGCGGCGGATCCCTCCCTCTCTGAACTGCTGTCCTCGCTCGGCTTGCCACCTTAACAGGTTGGGTCAGTGATTTTATTGTCCACCTCCTCTTCCACTTCCTCACTCTGGTCATCTTTCTGACTTGTTGACCTAACAAGAACTTTACTTATTGACAACTGTGTCTCATCCTCATCATGAACCTCTTGAGACACTAATTGCGGTTGACTTATTGGCAACTGTGTTTCATCATCAATATCCACCTCGTGAAACACTAATTGCCGTTCCCCACTGTCATCTTCTTCTGACTGTGAGTGCTCCAGAGTTTGGGAATCAGGGCACAAGATCTCCTCATGTCCCTCTTCAAGCGGGCTTGGTGAGAGGCCCAAATTAAGGAACGGTGATGAAAACAGCTCCTCGGAATATCCAAGTGTGGGATCACTTGTTTGCCAAGACTCTCCATGGTGGGTGGATGGAGTATAAGGGTGAGGATTCTGTTGACCAGACTCTTGGCTACTGAGACTGGACTTTGTGGAAGACAGGGTGGTGCTTAACCCCTTAAGGACGCAGGGCGTACCGGTACGCCCTATTTCCCGAGTCCTTAAGGACTCAGGGTGTACCGGTACGTCCTAACTTTAAATAGGCATTCTGGCGGGGGTTATTCGCAACGGGATGCCGGCTGAAATCATTCAGCCGGCATCCTGTCACAACGCCAGGGGGGGTCATGTGACCCCCTCGTATCGGCGATCGCCGCAAACCGCAGGTTAATTCAGACCTGCGGTTTGCTGCGATTTCTGCAGTTTCTGATCCCCGCGGTCCCTGACTGCGGGAATCAGAAACTTTTAAAATGCCCAAAATGCTGATTTGCACCCCCCTGCACCCCTGCATGATTTATGTGGGTGGGGGTGTCGCAGGCGGTGCGGGCGGTGCGGGAGGCGGGCGGTGCGGCAGACGGGATCGCGATCCCCCGCCCGCCTCCCTTTGAATGATCGTTGGCTTCTAGTGGTTATACCAGGGTGTTAGCACATTGCTGACACCCTGGTATAAACGGCTGACATCTGTGCAGATGTCAGCCGTTTAACCCTTTCCATACCGCGGTCCGTACGGACCGCGGTATGGAAAAGGTTATCTGTCATCGGTCAGGGAGCTCCCTCCCTCTCCCCCCGATGGAGAGGGAGAGAGCCCCCCCGACAGCCCCCTGCAGCCCCGTGCTCACCCTTCCCCGTCTGCGAAGTTGTGGCAGACGGGGAAGGTTCCCATGGCAACAGGACGCCTTCTCAGGCGTCCTGCTGTCCATGGTGCTGAACAGATCTATGCTAAAAGCATAGATCTGTTCAGTGTGAGTAAAATACAGTACAGAACTCTATATAGTGTCCTGTACTGTATTATACAGACATCAGACCCACTGGATCTTCAAGAACCAAGTGGGTCTGGGTAAAAAAAAAATTAAAAAAGTGAAAAAATGTGAGAAAAAAAAAAAAACATTTATCACTGAATAAAAAAAATAAAACTAAAATACACTACACATATTAGGTATTGCCGCGTCCGTAACGACCTGATCTATAAAACAGTCATGTTACTTTCCCCGCACGGTGAATGCCATAAAAATAAAAAAAATAAAAACTATGAGAAAATTGAAATTTTGTCCACCTTACTTCCCAAAAAAGGTAATAAAAGTGATCAAAAAAGTCGCATGTACGCCAAAATAGTACCAATCAAACAGTCATCTCATCCCGCAAAAATCATACCCTACCCAAGATAATCGCCGAAAAACTGAAAAAACTATGGCTCTTAGACTATGGAAACACTAAAACATGATTTTTTTTTGTTTCAAAAAGGAAATCATTGTGTTAAACTTACATAAATAAAAATAAAGTATGCATATTAGGTATTGCCGCGTCCGTATAGACCGGATCTATAAAAATATCACATGACCTAACCCCTCAGATGACCACCGTAAAAAAATATAATTAAAAACGGTGTAAAAAAAGCAATTTTTTGTCATCTTACGTCACAAAAAGTGTAATAGCAAGCGATCAAAAAGTCATATGCACCCCAAAATAAACAAACCCAATCAAACCGTCATCTCATCCCGCAAAAAATGAGACCCTACTTAAGATAATCGCCCAAAAACTGAAAAAAACTATGGCTCTTAGACTATGGAAACACTAAAACATGATTTTTTTTTGTTTAAAAAATGGAATCATTGTGTTAAACTTACATAAATAAAAATAAAGTATGCATATTAGGTATTGCCGCGTCCGTATAGACCGGATCTATAAAAATATCACATGACCTAACCCCTCAGGTGACCACCGTAAAAAAATATAATTAAAAACGGTGTAAAAAAAGCAATTTTTTGTCATCTTACGTCACAAAAAGTGTAATAGCAAGCGATCAAAAAGTCATATGCACCCCAAAATAAACAAACCCAATCAAACCGTCATCTCATCCCGCAAAAAATGAGACCCTACTTAAGATAATCGCCCAAAAACTGAAAAAACTATGGCTCTTAGACTATGGAGACACTAAAACATTTTTTTGGTTTTAAAAATGAAGTCATTGTATAAAACTTACATAAATAAAAAAATAGTATACATATTAGGTATCACCGCGTCCGTGACAACCTGCTCTATAAAATTAACACATGATCTAACCTGTCAGATAAATGTTGTAAATAACAAAAAAAAAACATGCCAAAAAATCGATTTCTTGTTACCTTGCCGCACTAAAAGTGTAATATAGAGCAACCGAAAATCATATGTACCCTAAACTAGTACCAAAAAAACTGCCACCCTATCCCGTCGTTTCTAAAATGGGGTCACTTTTTTGGAGTTTCTACTCTAGGGGTGCATCAGGGGGGCTTCAAATGGGACATGGTGTCAAAAAACCAGTCCAGCAAAATCTGGCTTCCAAAAACCATACGGCGCACCTTTCCCTCTACGCCCCGCTGTGTGGCCGTACAGTAGTTTATGGACACATATGGGGTGTTTCTGTAAACTACAGAATTAGGGCCATAAATAATGAGTTTTGTTTGGCTGTTAACCCTCGCTTTGTAACTGGAAAAAAAATATTAAAATGGAAAATCTGCCCAAAAAGTGAAATTTTGAAATTGTATCTCTATTTTCCATTAAATCTTGTGCAACACCTAAAGGGTTACCAAAGTTTGTAAAATCAGTTTTGAATACCTTGAGGGGTGTAGTTTCTTAGATGGGGTCACTTTTATATAGTTTCTACTCTAGGGGTGCATCAGGGGGCTTCAAATGGGACATGGTGTCAAAAAAACAGTCCAGCAAAATCTGGCTTCCAAAAACCATACGGCGCACCTTTCACTCTATGCCATGCTGTGTGGCCGTACAGCAGTTTACGGCCACATATGGGGTGTTTCTGTAAACTACAGAATTAGGGCGATAAATAATGAGTTTTGTTTGGCTGTTAACCCTTGCTTTGTAACTCGAAAAAAATATTAAAATGGAAAATCTGCTAAAAAAAGTGAAATTTTGAAATTGAATCTCTATTTTCCATTAAATCTTGTGCAACACCTAAAGGGTTAACAAAGTTTGTAAAATCAGTTTTGAATACCTTGAGGGGTGTAGTTTCTTAGATGGGGTCACTTTTATGGAGTTTCTACTCTAGGGGTGCATCAGGGGGGCTTCAAATGGGACATGGTGTCAAAAAAACAGTCCAGCAAAATCTGGCTTCCAAAAACCATACGGCGCACCTTTCACTCTACGCCCCGCTGTGTGGCCGTACAGTAGTTTACGGCCACATATGGGGTGTTTCTGTAAACGGAAGAGTCAGGGCAATAAAGATACAATCTTTTTTGGCTGTTAACCCTTGCTTTGTTAGTGGAAAAAATGGGTTAAAATGGAAAATTAGGCAAAAAAATGAAATTCTCAAATTTCATCCCCATTTGCCAATAACTCTTGTGCAACACCTAAAGGGTTAACAAAGTTTGTAAAATCAGTTTTGAATACCTTGAGAGGTGTAGTTTATAGAATTGGGCGGTTTCTATTATGTAAGCCTCGCAAAGTGACTTCAGAGCTGTAGTGGTCCCTAAAAATTAGGTTTTTGTACATTTCTGAAAAATTTCAAGATTTGCTTCTAAACTTCTAAGCCTTGTAACATCCCCAAAAAATAAAATATCATTCCCAAAATAATTCAAACATGAAGTAGAGATATGGGGAATGTAAAGTCATCACAATTTTTGGGGGTATTACTGTGTATTACAGAAGTAGAGAAACTGAAACTTTGAAATTTGCAAATTTTTCCAAATTTTGGGTAAATTAGGTATTTATTTATGCAAAAAAAAATTTTTTTTTACTTCATTTTACCAGTGTCATGAAGTACAATATGTGACGAAAAAACAATCTCAGAATGGCGTGGATAAGTCAAAGTGTTTTAAAGTTACGAGCACTTAAAGTGACACTGGTCAGATTTGCAAAAAATGGCCAAGTCCTTAAGGTGAAATAGGGCTGAGTCCTTAAGGGGTTAAACGACTGGAAGCATTATCTGCTGCAATCCAACAGACCACCTGGTCGCACTGATCTGATTACGAGAGTGGTGTTCTGCGCCGACCTGCAAACTGGGACATGAAGCTAGGTATCCAGAATGAGTGTGTTTCTGTCATGGTCTTACCTTCTTGCTGTTCTCCTTCGTTTGACATGTGCTGGCGGCCATCTTGGTTTCTGGGTTTCTTGTAGCCTCCCACCCTGCGGCTCCTCCTTCCCACTGGGAGGAGCTGGATGCCTAGCTCATATGTATAGGAGGTCTGTGGCTTCAGTTCCTTGCTTGGTCCTCCTGTGTTCACATGCTTCTAAACTGCTGCTGCTTCTGGTTCCTGATCCTGGTTTCGTCTGACTACCCTGCTGGTTCCTGATCCTGGTTTCGTCCGACTACCCTGCTGGTTCCTGATCCTGGCTTCGTCTGACTACCCTGCTGGTTCCCGATCCTGGCTTCGTCTGACTACCCTTCTGGTTCCTGACCTCTGGCTTCGCAAAGACTCTGCTTCGGTTTCGCCATCCGTTTGGACTTTTGCTTTACAGCTTTATTTTCAATAAAGCCTTCTTATTTTCACTTATCCCTTGTTGTACGTCTGGTTCATGGTTCCGTGACATTAGGACCAAGCCATGAATTCTGACGGTACAGGGCCATCCTCGCTACCCACGCTGGTTGCCAGACTTGATCAGCAGGATCACCTGTTGGGTCGGTTCGCTGTGGCGTTGCAAACCCTGCTTGAACGCACGGCTCATTTCGCTCCCGTTGCCGATGTGTCGGTTGTCGCTCCTGGGCCCGCTCCTACTGCCGCTCCGGTTGTTGCGCCAGAGTCTACCCCGACACCTGTTGTTGCACCTGCGGTGTTTCGGGGTATGACCGGTTCTGCCCCTCTTCCACAGCGCTTTGGGGGAGAGCCAACTCAGTGCCGAGGTTTCCTTAACCAGGTGGGCATTTATTTCGAGTTGCTGCCACATGCCTTTCCTACTGAGAGATCAAAGGTGGGCTTCTTGATCTCGCTGCTCTCGGACAAGGCCTTGGCCTGGGCCAGCCCTTTATGGGAGAACAACAATCCGGTGGTTGCCGAGTTTTCCGGTTTTGTTGCTTCTCTTCGGAAGGTATTCGATGTGCCGGCTCGTGCTGCCTCTGCTGCGAAGCTCCTTATGTCCATCAGACAGGGTTCACGATCCGTAGCTGAATACGCCATTGAGTTTCGTACCCTGGCAGCAGAGGTGGGCTGGAATAATGAGGCTCTGGTCGCTGCTTTCTCTCATGGTCTCTCGGATGCCTTGAAGGATGAGGTTGCAGCTAAGGACCTACCAGTGGAGCTCGAGTCTCTTATTTCTTTCCTGATTTTGATTGACACCAGACTCAGGGAGAGACCTTCCTTTAAGGAGAGCCTGCGGAGGTTTTCTAACAGATTGGCGCCTACGTTTGCTGTCCCACCCGTGCCTCCCTCTCCTCCCACGCCTCCTGGGGATGACTTGTCTGGGGGTGAACCCATGCAGCTGGGGTTTGCTCGCCTGTCCGAGGGGGAGAGGGTACTCCGGAGACGCGAGGGCCGATGCATGTACTGTGGTCTCGGTGGGCATTTTCGGTTGGCATGTCCGAACCGTCCGGGAAACGCTCGCACCTGAGATCCTGTCGGGGGCAGATCTTGGGTGGAGTCTCCTCGTCCCCGGTTTCCCGTGTTGACAAACCACTGATCACTGTTGTCCTCTCCTGGGTCGGGGGCTCGGTGACGACCCAGGCGTTGGTGGACTCTGGTGCTGGTGGTTTGTTCATTGATAATGTGTTCGCTGCCGCCAATTCCATTCCTCTGCAGGCTCGAGGTTCCCCACTGGCTCTTGAGGCGATAGACGGCAGACCCCTTCTGCCGCCACACGTGACTCATGAGACCCTTCCAGTGGGGATAGCCATTGGTGCCGTTCACAGAGAGTCGGTCTGCCTCCAGGTTATTTTGTCTCCACACTACTCGGTGGTCTTGGGGTACCCCTGGCTCCGGAAGCATAATCCGACTTTCGATTGGAGATCGGCCGAGATCCTCTCGTGGTCACCGCAGTGTGGGGCTAGTTGCATCCATGGGTCTGTCAAGTTGCTGTGTACTTCCTAGGACTCTCTGTTGCCTCCTGAATACGAGGAGTACCGGGATGTATTCGATAAGGTGCGCGCGGTTGCCCTACCTCCGCACCGCCCATACGATTGTGCCATAGAGTTACAATCTGGTGCCGTTCCTCCTCGTGGCAAAGTCTATCCACTGTCGGTAGCGGAGAATGAGGCCATGGAGGAGTACGTGAGGGAGGCGCTTTCACGCGGACACATTCGCAAATCCTCGTCCCCGGCAGGGGCTGGATTTTTCTTTGTGAAAAAGAAGGGCGGTGAGTTGAGGCCTTGCATCGATTACAGGGGTCTCAATCGCATCACGATCAAGAACGCTTACCCGATACCCTTGATTTCCGAGCTGTTCGATCGCCTTAAAGGGGCCACGGTCTTTACCAAACTCGACCTGAGGGCGGCATATAACCTGGTAAGGATGAAGGCGGGCGATGAGTGGAAGACCGCGTTTAACACCAGGACCGGTCATTATGAATCCTTGGTTATGCCCTTTGGGTTGTGCAATGCGCCCGCAGTCTTTCAGGAATTCATCAACGATGTTTTCCGTGACCTGTTGCAGCAGTGTGTGGTGGTCTATTTGGATGACATCTTGGTATATTCTGAATCCATGGAGGCCCACATTCTGGATGTCAGACGAGTGTTGCAACCGTTACGAGAGAACAAGCTGTTCGGTAAGCTTGAGAAATGCGAATTTCACCGATCCCAGGTAACCTTCTTAGGTTACATCATTTCCGCTGAGGGGTTCTTCATGGATCCTGAGAAGGTTTCGGCTGTCTTACAGTGGCCCCAGCCCAGTGGTCTTCGTTCCCTGCAGCGCTTTTTGGGCTTCGCCAATTATTATCGGAAGTTCATCAGGGACTTTTCCATGCTAGCCAAGCCTCTCACGGATCTGACCAGGAAGGGCAGTAATTCCCAGGTCTGGCCGCTCGAGGCCATCCGAGCTTTTGAGGCTCTAAAGTCCGCCTTTGTGTCGGCTCCGATTCTGTCGCATCCCAACCCTGGGTTGCCCTTTGTCCTCGAGGTGGACGCGTCTGAGACGGGAGTAGGCGCCCTTCTGTCTCAGCGTAGAACACCAGAGGGTCCTCTGCTTCCTTGTGGGTTTTACTCCCGGAAACTGTCTTCCGCGGAGTGCAACTATCAGATTGGTGACAGGGAGTTATTGGCCATCGTGCAGGCCCTTAAAGAATGGAGGCACTTGCTCGAGGGTTCGGTGGTTCCGGTCCTCATCCTGACGGACCACAAGAATCTGACCTACCTTTCTGAGGCCAAGAGATTGACACCACGTCAGGCCAGATGGGCTCTGTTCTTGTCACGTTTTAATTACGTGGTCTCCTACCTACCCGGTTCCAAGAACATCAGGGCGGATGCCTTATCACGGCAGTACTCCGAGCTGTCCAGGGAGGAGTCGATTCCGACTTCGGTCATACCTCCGAATCAGATCTTGGCCGCCATTCGCACCAGCCTGACCTCTCCCCTGGGTGAGCAGATTTTGGCGGCTCAATCTGGTGCTCCCTCTGGGAGACCCAACGGCAGATGTTTTGTGCCTGAGGAGTTGTGCACTCGGTTGTTGCGAACCTACCATAACTCCAAGACCGCGGGGCATCCTGGAAAGAATCAGCTGTCCTGGGCTGTTTCACGTCTGTTCTGGTGGCCTTCCCTACGTTCCGACATCGCCGCATATGTAGCGGCATGCTCCGTTTGTGCCCAGAGTAAGTCGGCACCTTCCGTTGGGCCTTCTGCAACCCATAGCCACCGGGGAGCGCCCATGGTCACACCTGGGGATGGATTTCATTGTGGACCTCCCTGCATCCCGAGGCCATACGGTCATTCTCATGATTGTGGATCGGTTTTTCAAAATGTGCCACTGTGTTCCTCTCAAGAAGTTACCCTCTGCACAAGAGTTGGCCACGATTTTTGCCAGGGAGGTCTTCCGGTTGCACGGTTTGCCCAAGGAGATTGTGTCGGATCGGGGGAGTCAGTTTGTGTCCAGGTTCTGGCGCGCCTTTTGCTCCCAGTTGGGGATTCATCTCTCCTTCTCCTCGGCCTACCACCCTCAGTCCAATGGGGCCGCAGAACGATCCAATCAGGCCTTGGAGCAATTCCTTCGTTGCTATGTCTCCGATCACCAAGACAATTGGGTTGACCTCCTGCCTTGGGCTGAGTTTGCCAGGAACATGGCGGTGAACTCTTCCTCTGGGACGTCTCCCTTCATGGCCAATTATGGGTTCCAACCTGCCGTGTTACCGGAGGTATTCTCTCCCCAGGATATTCCGGCTGTGGAGGATCACCTTTCCGTCCTACGTGCTTCTTGGGTACTATCCAGAAGCCCCTTGAGGTCTCTGCGCAGCGCCAGAGACTCCAGGCTGATCGCAGACGAGCGCCTGCTCCTTCCTACCAGGTCGGAGACTGTGTATGGTTGTCCACCCGCAACCTCAACCTTCGAGTGCCCACTCCCAAGCTGGCGCCTCGCTTTGTTGGTCCCTTCCGAGTGCTTCGCAGGGTAAACCCGGTAGCCTATGCCCTTGCGCTTCCTCCTGGCATGCGGATCTCCAACGTGTTTCATGTCTCCCTGTTGAAGCCACTGGTGTGTAATCGTTTCACTTCCTCGGTTCCTCGGCCTCGTCCGGTCCAAGTGGGTAATCGTGAGGAGTATGAGGTGAGCAATATCCTGGACTCACGCCTGGTCCGCGGTCGGTTGCAGTTTTTGGTCCATTGGCGTGGTTATGGTCCAGAGGAGCGTTCCTGGGTTCCCTCCGCAGATGTCCATGCTCCTGCCTTGCTCCGAGCCTTCCACGCACGCTTCCCTCAGAAACCGTTCTTTACTCCGCGGAGGAGGGGCCCTTGAGGGGGAGGTACTGTCATGGTCTTACCTTCTTGCTGTTCTCCTTCGTTTGACATGTGCTGGCGGCCATCTTGGTTTCTGGGTTTCTTGTAGCCTCCCACCCTGCGGCTCCTCCTTCCCACTGGGAGGAGCTGGATGCCTAGCTCATATATATAGGAGGTCTGTGGCTTCAGTTCCTTGCTTGGTCCTCCTGTGTTCACATGCTTCTAGACTGCTGCTGCTTCTGGTTCCTGATCCTGGTTTCGTCCGACTACCCTGCTGGTTCCTGATCCTGGTTTCGTCCGACTACCCTGCTGGTTCCTGATCCTGGTTTCGTCCGACTACCCTGCTGGTTCCTGATCCTGGCTTCGTCTGACTACCCTGCTGGTTCCTGATCCTGGCTTCGTCTGACTACCCTTCTGGTTCCTGACCTCTGGCTTCGCAAAGACTCTGCTTCGGTTTCGCCATCCGTTTGGACTTTTGCTTTACAGCTTTATTTTCAATAAAGCCTTCTTATTTTCACTTATCCCTTGTTGTACGTCTGGTTCATGGTTCCGTGACAGTTTCTTGTGCTCTGGCAGCAGGCACAGTTTCAACACGCCCAGAGCCACGGCCTCTGCGTGCACCATCAGCAGCACAGCCACTTCCCCGATCCCTACTGCTCGCCTTGAGCATATTAAATGGTATATATGCTTGCAGGTATGTCACACGTACAGTAGCACAGGTTTTGTAAGTGTATGCGCAAATAAATTAAACCGAATGTCACAGATATTTAGGATGCGGAAACGTTATACAGGAGATGTAGCACCGGTAATGTTGCTGTCACCAGCGGCGAAAAAATTAGACTGAATTTAACTGATATTTAGGATTGGCAAGCATTATACAGGAGATGTAGTGCAGGTAATGTCGCTGCCACCAACAGTAAAAAAATTACAATGAATGTCACAGATATTTAGGATGCGCTAACGTTATACAGGAGATGTAGCGCAGGTAACGTCGCTGTCACCAGCGGCAAGAAAATTACACTGAATGTCACTGATATTTTGGATGCGCTAACGTTATACTGGAGATGTACTGCAGGTAATGTCGTTGTCACCAGCGGCCAAACAATTGCGCTGAATTTCACAGCGCAAATTGAACACAACAGATGTAGCAGAGGTTGTGTCACTGTCAGCAACGTCCAAACAATTGCACGCAATTTAGCGCAGGTTGCGCTAATAATATATATGGCAGCCAGATAAATTCTTGTCCCTACACTATCTGTCCCTTCTGCTACATCTCTCCCTTACTAAGTCTGAGCCGAACCATATGTCATCAGGTGCTATATAGCACCCGATAACGTGTTTCGGCCAGCCAATCACTGTAATGCCAGTAACCAACATGGCTACGGCATTACAGTGAGTGCCAGTACCTCCGCGCATGTTTATTGGCTGCATAGCAGCCAACAAACGTGCAGGAAGGAGACTCGAGCAACGTGATGCTCGAGTAAAACAGCACGCTCGCCCAACACTATTCATAATGCATATCCTTTGCTGGCAGGGTGTTTCCCTATAGAATTTGACAATCTCTGCATTATGTGGACAATGCAGAGATGAAGAAACACAAAAGGAGAATTCTACTACCCAGTTATTAATTTATTCAAACATTTTCAGGAGGAATAGCAGTGGAACAATGCTGTGTTCTAAGAAAATATGTTCCAAAATAGTTATTTTAACCCCTTAGTGACACCTTAGGGGCATTAGGCTGGGTGGGGAGTGGGGGCCCGGCTCACACATGAGAGCACAGCTCCTGCTCTAACAACTTGGTCTGGCAGGAGTGCCGATCCAGGCTACTTAATGCTATTTAATGCTTTACATGCCATGGGCAATGGCACCCGCCGCATGTAGATCGCTGACAGACTCCCTCTGTCTCCCATCAGCACCCCGCAAATGCGACTGTGGGGTGCTGATGCGTGTAAAGTCTGACTGGGGTGTCATATAGGCCCCAAGCCAGCCTTCAGTATTCTCCAGAAGGCTGTGCCTTTCTGTATCTCTGTAAACATACTGACCCAGAGAATAAAGATATTATGTTATTTATATCGAAGAATGAACGCAGTAAAATTTATAACTTAAAAACGCAGTGGCAGTATTGCTATTTCTTCCATCTCCCTCCCGGAAAGAGTTCCTAAAAGTTCATCATAAAGTACTGTGTACCCCAAAATGGCACCATTAAAACTACAACTTGTCCCACAAAAAACAAGCCCTCAAACAGCTACATAGACGGAAAAATAAAAATGTTATAGCTTTTGGAAGTCGACAATGAAAAAAGGAAGAAAAATGCTTGGTCAGTAAGGCCCATAATAGGCTGGTCACTAAGGGGTTAAGGGTAGATGATAGTCCAAGATTGTGGTTCCCTTTAAAGGGCATCTGTCAGCAGATTTGTATCTATGAAGCTAACTGACCTGTTACATGTGCACTTGGCAGCTGAAGGCATCTGTGTTGGTCCCATGTTCACATGTGCCCGCATTGCTGAGAAAAATTATGTTTTATTATATTCAAATGAGATTCTAAGAGCAACTTGCACATTGCCGTTAATCCTAAAGGCTCAGCAACTACCGCTTCCTCTGCACTTTAATTGACAGGGTCATCCATACATGATAATGTTTTCACTGCCTGGCCCTGTCAATCAAAGTGGCAGTTTCAGAGATAGCTAAGTAATGGCTACGCCCTCCATTGCTCCTAGAGGCTAATTTGCATGTATTCAAATATTTTTTCTTAGCAATGCGGGCACATTTGAACATGGGACCAACACAGATACCTTCAGCTGCCAAGCTCACATACAACAGGTCAGCCAGTTTCAAATCTGCTGACAGATGCTCTTTAAGATATCCTACAAAATTCTCCCTACCGATGCTCCCTTTACTATTATCTCTAGGTTGGAAGATATTAAACTACTCCAGAGCAAATCAAAAATCTGCAGACTCTCTTGAAGCTGACTGGGAATAGCAGCAGTAAATTGGAGAGCATACAAGTGTGCTTTAATCTAAAGCAGGGATGCCCAATCAGCGGCTCTCCAGCTGTTGCAAAACTACAACTGTCAACATTCACTGTCCAGACATGCTGGGAGTTGTAGTTTTGCAACAGCTGGAGGGCTGCAGTTTGGGCATCCCTGATCTAAAATGTGTTTTGTCTTAGAAGTGTAATTTGATATTAAGTGATTTTAGATTCAGGGACTTTAGGACTGCATTCTATAATTCAGCATGTTTTTTTTTTTTTTTTTTTCTTGCGTAATCTGGTAAATCTGGTGTAATCTGGTGGAGTATGTGCTCCATGATTTACAATGCAGTCAAGTGCACATGCTATACATTGTATGCAGTCCTGGAACAGGCATTTGAGGGTGCATATTGCTGTGTAAAATGTGAGAAAATTGCACGTTTACATAGAAGCATGTATCCTGTATCTAAATGAGTTAATTACAACCCTGGGATACCTTGAGAGTATAGAAAGGGGTTTGTTTCCAGGGGCGGATTGGCCATAGACCTTATAGGGAAATTTCCAGGTGGACCGATGGCCAGGGGGCTGCCTGGGCCCTCCTCACGGCCGACCAGTGGAAGTTTTTTGAGGATGTATTTTGTGCTGCTGGCAGTATTTTGTGATGCACTATGATATTTTATTTGGCTCAGTTGGGGTGGTATAATGTGCCACACTATGGGATTGCTGGCCCTGCCTTCCATCAATTCTAACCCAACTACAAAACTGGAACACTTTTAGTATATTTTCCAGGGCCACTTTAAAGGGGATTCCCATCTTGCTACTTCATCCTCAATTGCTGCCAGCTAGCTGTTCACTTCCTGGTTTTCTGCTGCTAAGGCTGGGCGGGGCTTAGGCAGCTTTAGTGAAGGCCGGCCACGCCTCCTTATGACATCACACTGAGAACTCAGTCCTTGCATGCTAGTTCATGTGAAGAGTAGGACTCATCAGTCTGGCAGCCTGCAGTGTCTGTGAGGTCCCTCCCCCTGCTGGGGAATCATCAGAGAGCCACATGAAGTGAGCTCAGTGTACAGTAACACGTGGCTCTTCTGCACAGTTTTACACATAAAATCTCAGTCTGATCTTTTACAAACCCATTCTGTGCATCAAAAACTATAATTCCATAATATACATTAGTTCAAAAGCTTGACCAACCCCCACCCACCAGCACTGATGCAGATTTGTTTCCATTACAGCTATACTCCAGTTGTGTATAAACCTTACACTATGTATCTTTATAGATGCATATACATCTGAGCTACATGTGTCTTCTCCAGTCCCCTAACATCACTTTGGCTAAATGGTTTCCTATACAGCCCTGCTACATCTTTATTCTACTCCCCCCACTAGCACTGTGTCTGAAAAGCTTCATATACAGCTCTGCTACATCTGTTTCTCTCTTCCACCAGCATTGATGCTGACCCTCCACATATACAGCACTGCTACATCTGTTTCTCTCTTCCACCAGCATTGATGCTGACCCACCACATATACAGCTCTGCTACATCAGTTTCTCTCTTACACCAGCATTGATGCTGACCCGCCACATATACAGCTCTGTTACATCTGTCTATTCCCTTCCCCACTAGAACTATGGCTGAACAGCAGCATATTCAGCTCTGCTACATCCATCAGCCCCAATCAGCCTCCATCAGCCCCCATATGCCTCAAATAGCCCGCCATATGCCGCAAACAGCCCCCATCAGCCTCAATCAACCCCCATTAGCCTCAAACAGCCCCAGAAGACTACATATGCCTCAAATAGCCCCCCATATGCCTCAAAAAGCCCCCATCAGCCTCAAACAGCCCCCATCAGCCCCCATATACCTCAAATAGCCCCCATATGCCTCAAACAGCCCCATCAGCTTCCTACAGCCCCCATCAGCCCACATATGCCTTAAATAGCCCTGCATATGCCTCAAATAGCCCCCCATATGCCTCATACAGCCCCCATCAGCCTCATACAGCCCCCATCAGCCTCATACAGCCCCCATTACCCTCCATCAGCCCCCATCAGCCTCATAGCCCCATCAGCCCCCATATGCCTCAAATAGCCCCCAGATGCCTCAAACAGCCCCCATATGCCTCAAATAGCCCCCCATATGCCTCAAACAGCCCCCATCAGCCTCATACAGCCCCCATCACCCTCCATCAGCCCCCATCAGCCTCATACAGCCCCCATATGCCTCAAATAGCACCCCATCAGCCTCAATCGGCCCCCATATGCCTCAAATAGCCCCCCATATGCCTCAAACAGACCCCATCAGCCTCATACAGCCCCCATCAGCCTCATACAGCACCCATCACCCTCCATCAGCCCCCATCAGCCTCATACAGCCCCCATATGTCTCAAATAGCCCCTCATATGCCTCAAACAGCCCCCATATGCCTAGAATAGCCACCAATATGCCTCAAATATGCCCCCATCAGCCTCATAATGCCCCCATCAGACCCCATATGCCTCAAATAGCCCCACATATGCCTCCAGTCGCCCAAGTTCCTCAATCTGCCCCCCAAGTGCCTCCATCTACCCCCCAAGTGCCTCCATCAGCCTCCAATCATTGGTGGAATTGGAAGTGCATGTAAAAAAAATACTCACCCCTTCTGAAGTACTGTCCCGGTCCTTCGCTGGCTCTCAAACGATGTCCGGACTCTTCTCTTCCTCCCACAAACTGTTCGGGCGGCCGCACATGCGCTAAACTATCTTCCTTTGAGCTGCGTTGGAGCCGTGCATGCGCGGCTCTATTTTAGACGCGGCTCAAAGGAAAATAGATCAGCGCATGTGCGGCCGGCCGGCGATGTGTGCGATCATGGATAGAATTGAGGCTGGCCACTAGATCACCAGGGAAAGATCTGTGCAAGCGCAACCCATGGATATCAACAAAGAATTGGAATTAAAGAGAATAGTAGTTTTTTTTTAAAAGATATATATTTAGGAAAAAGTTTATTGGGGGGGTATTTGATTTAATAAATTAGGATGAAGAAGATGGTTATACCCCTTTAAGTTCCCAGTCCGCCCCTGTTTGCTGCTCACGGAACAGACACTCGATAGAGTAGATGAGGGGTGGTGGTGTGGAGGAACAGGAAAGTGAGGTAGCTAGCTGGGTAACAGAAGGCAGGGTAGAGGGAAGAGTGCCAGGGAGGTTCGCACTGATCTGACACACCCCAACAGGTTTGCAAAGTTGTTAGATGAGGGAAGTGTCAGTTCAAGGATAGCACTGCTGCAGCAAGTGTGGCAGACAAAGCACTGTGAAGTGCCTTTTGCGCTGTGGCATTAGAAGAATTCTGATATCTCTGACTTTTTAGTCTATCCAGACTGCCTATTACTCTGTAATTCCTCTAGCGCTGTTCTATGGAAACAGTAAGTTTAAAGAGCACACCAAATGCTTGAAATAACTTCTTTATTAAATTCAACTTTTCTTCATATATAACACTTCCGCCTCCAAACCAGATTGTCTATGTACATAACATGTATTGAAAAGATATCACAAAATGGCGGTATGCATAAGATGGTGGTTCAACTGTTCAATCTTGTCATTCAACATAAAATGGTGGATATATTTCTCTCTTCAGTATCTGTACTCTCACTTTAAGTTATTTAAGCACTTTATGATCTCTCTGAGAGGTATATCTGAGGTCTAACTAATAGTTCTACTTGCTGAATCTGGGCGCAATTTGCAGTATGCAGTTAGCAGTAGTGTTGAGCGCGAATATTCGAATTGCGAATTTTTTTCTCGAATATCGCAATTTCGAGATTTCGCGAATATTTAGAATATCGTTCTATATATTCGCGAAATCGAATATTCGTTTTTTTTCTTTTTTTTTTTTATTATATTTTTTTCTTTCCCACTTCCCTAAAGTTGTTCTTACCTGTCCTTTGGATTCCTGGCTTCCTGGCTGCTCCAGTCAGTGGCGTTTTCAACTTACTGCTATATTCCATATTGGCTAAATTACAATCTAATCTATATGTGTATTTTACGAAATTTCGCAATAGTCGCGATTGCGATGCGAGTAATATAACACGAAATATTCGCATGAAGATTTCAACTTAGCACTGCTATACTCCATATTCTAGCCTAATATGGAATATAGCTGTGCTAAGTTAGCACTGCTATATTCCATATTAGGCTAGAATATGGAGTATAGCAGTGCTAAGTTGAAATCTTCATGCGAATATTTCGTGTTATATTAGTCGCATCGCAATTTCGACTTTTTCAAATGTTCTTAATATTGCTCTAACTTCGTCTTTTAGAAATTTCGTAATATTGCTCTAACTTCGTCTCTTAGAATATTACGAATATTCTAAAAGACGAAGTTAGAGCAATATTACAAAATTTCGTAAAATACACATATAGATTGTAATTTAGCTAATATAGTGCTATAATCCCTTTTTTTTCCTGTAATTTTTTTTTGCCTCTTCTGAACTTAAGTTTTGTAAAATATGTACACTATTAAAAATTATTACTATAGCAGTATATTAGCTTAAATACAATCTATATGTATTTTACGAAATTTCGTAATATTGCTCTAACTTCGTCTTTTAGAATATTACGAATATTCTAAAAGACGAAGTTAGAGCAATATTAAGAACATTTGCAAAAGTCAAAATTGCGATGCGAGTAATATAACACGAAATAGTCGCATGAAGATTTCAACTTAGCACAGCTATATTCCATATTCTAGCCTAATATGGAATATAGCAGTGCTAACTTAGCACAGCTATATTCCATATTAGGCTAGAATATGGAATATAGCAGTGCTAAGTTTAAATCTTTATGCGACTATTTCGTGTTATATTACTCGCATCGCAATTTCGACTTTTGCAAATGTTCTTAATATTGCTCTAACTTCATCTTTTAGAATATTCGTAATATTCTAAGAGACGAAGTTAGAGCAATATTACGAAATTTCGTAAAATACACATATTAGCCTAGCCATAGTCATTAGCATAGGAACGTTGCCTTATACTATCAAGATAAATATTCGCAATATGCGAAAAAAATATTTCGCGATAATTGGAATAATTGCGAATATTCGATTTCGACGAATATATAACACGAATATTCATGTGAATATTCGCGAAATATCGCGAAATCGAATATGGCACCTCCCGCTCATCACTAGTTAGCAGTAACTATTTGCAGATTGGTTGAGTATGATCTGGTATGGTTGCATGTAATTTGGATTGCAATATGGAATTTGAATTTGGATTGTGAACTTTATAGTTTGCAGTTGTATGGTGGAACAATTTTGGCCTCTCTGCTTTCATAAAACACAGCTCTTAGTGCAGTGAATGTCTGTTCAGCTCCTCTCCTCTGGTGTAATGACTCTGGGAATTTCCCGCACAGGCTGTGTGTGAGGCTGGCTGTGATTGGTCAAAACTCTTGCTGTGTGTGAGGCTAGCTGTGATTGGTCAGGACTAGTGTTGAGCGAGCATGCTCGGCCGAACTGCTGTTAGGCTCGAGCATCACTATGCTCGGCACATGGCAGTACTCGGCTGAGTATCGCATGTGCTCAAGCGCCTTGCTCGAGTCTCCTCCCCGCACGTTTCTTGGCTGCTATGCAGCTAATAAACATGCAGGTATGTACTGCCATCACTGTAATGCTGTAGCCTTGTTGGTTACTGGCATTGCACTAATTGGCTGGCCGGGACACGTGATTGGTTGCTATATAGCACCCGATGTCGCGTGTTCGGCTCATTATTAGTCAGGGAGAGCTGCGCTTAGAAACGGACAGATAGTATAGGGAGTGTGATCGCAATCTATTTAGTTGAAAAACGTTTCAAAGACCCAAAAGTCCTTTTAAGGACTAATATCTGTGGTGGCAGGCTGGCAGCAAAATAATATAACCATAATTTTTTTCCCCCATACTTTTCTATACTTTTTCTATAGAGGGTGTCTGCAGTGACTTGTGGCATCTGTGCAATACCTTGTATGTGTCAGGGCCAGAGATAGAAATAATATAAGTGAAATCTAGTATATTTTTTCAATACTTTAGCATACTTTTCCTATAGAAGGGTTCCTGCAGTGACTTCTGACATCTGTGCAATACCTTGTGTGTGTCAGGGCCAGAGATAGAAAAAATATAAGTCAAATCTAGTATATTTTTTCCATACTTTTCCATACTTTTCCTATAGAAAGGTGTCTGCAATGACTTCTGACATCTGTGCAATACCTTGTGTGTGTCAGGGCCAGAGATAGAAAAAATATAACTGAAATCTAGTATATTTTTTCCATACTTTTACGTACTTTTTCTATAGAAGGGTGTCTGCAGTGTGTGTCAGGGCCAGAGATAGAAAAAATATAAGTGAAATCTCATCTGCAGGCCCTCGCATATAATGTTTTACAGGGTCAGCTCACCTGCAGGCCCTCACCTACAATTTTTTCCAGGGTCAGCTCACCTTATGATGACGACAGCAAAGTCTTGCCTGTTGGTACTCTGGCACACATGGCTGACTTCATACGACCCGCGTGTTATATGCATTTTAGACAACACGGATTACTGGTTGTTGACCCTTCTCGACCCCCGCTACAAAGAGAACTCATCTCTCATTCCTCTAGTGGAAAGGACAAGCAAAACGGTGCTATACCAGAAGGTCCTTGTTGAAAAATTGCTCCAAAGTTGATAGGAAAGACATCCAAATGGATCGTCGCCATCACTGGGATGTGTGATCGCCTAGAAGTGATCTAGAGTCAACCAAGCATCAGCAGGCCCCCCCCCCCTGCAAGTCCAGTCTCAGTAGCCAAGAGTCTGGTCAACACAATCCTTACCATGACGGCGCACTGGGTGAACGTTGTGGAGGCCGGGAGCAAGTCGGCTGCTGGCACCAGACTTCTGCCCTCCAATAGATCCTCATTAAAGGAAAGTGTACTCATTCCAATAACAGGGCCTCTAAAGAGTACTGTATTGTTATTTATCGTCACTACCTCCCCGAGTCGGGAGTGGGTAATTGCCGCGCGCCTGCTGCCTTCCTTGGACGCTTGTGCTTTAATAACTTGTCCCACCCACCCTGGGTGGTTCACAATTATGAAAAAAAGAGGCAAGGCAATAGCAGCCAATCAGATTTCAGCCATTGACCTACCTTGGATGTGGTAGCCGTTTCTCAGGCTCCCTCTCCGGCATCGAATCCTGATTTCCCGTTACCCGTGATCACCATGGTAGGCGCAGAAAAGAACATCGAAAGTTGATGGTGCAGACATCTGAATGGATCGTTGCCGTCACTGGGAAGTGCAATCACCCAGAGGTTATCTAGAGTTACCAATGCAGCAGCAGGCCTCGCCCCTAATGTTTTAGATGGTCAGATCAGCAGGCCCTTGCTCCAAATGTTTTTGAGGGTCATCAGCAGGCCATCAATCATAATTTTTCAAGGGTGTGTATGATGCCCTCCTTTATGTGTAACAAAGGGTGTTTTGCAATGCCAGTTCCTTGTAATTTTTGGCAGCCCTTTCACTTAGTGTATAGGCTTTATGAGTGTAGGAGTTCCACTACCTGAACAATTGTACCACAATGTGAATGAGGCCCTCCATTATGTGATATACATGTAGTATCGGAGTACCTCTTCCTTGTATTTTTTGCACTTTATATACAAGTAAATATACAGGAAAGAATGTTTCTTAACAATTTTTCCTCTATTTTTTTCGGTTTTGTGCGCATTATTGTCATTCTGTAAAAGTGGCGTACTACTCGGACAACATGGTTCCCAGCATCAACCTTGTAATCCAAGATGCATCCAGACATCCTCCCCATGCTGTTTCCAAACCGTTTCAGTGGTGTTTACATCAATTTCTGAACCTTTCCTATGAACCAGGCACCCTCCCTTCTTCAGAGCAGGGGGTGCCTGGTTTAATGCTCGGGTTCTCCCATTGACTTTCATTATACTCGGTTGCTCGGTAGAGAACCCGAGCATCCCGATGTGTTTGGCCAGAGCACCTGAGCACTGGAGCACTTTGGTGCTCGATCAACACTCGTCAAGACTCCTGCCCAGCAACAACAGTTTAACTGCTGTGTCATTTAACTTACCTTACATTATATAATGAATCTTAAAGGCATATTACCTTTTCTGCTTCTGTGAACACAATATACATTATAAAAGTTTTATGACATCCAAACATGAAGTCACTGTAAATAACTCTGCTTTTGTCTTTAACACACAAACATAGGAACTGTATTAAGGTTATTGGCAGGTTTAGCTGTATAAACATATAAGCTATATTAGCAACCTAGGACAGGTCTTAGCTGGCCAGCTACACTCCCACCAAAATTACTTATTATTCTATGTTCTTAGTGGTAGGACTTGAACATGAATTTGAGGAACTCCTGAGGAAGCCAGCAAGCCTGGCGATACGCGTTGGGCACCTTACCTGACCGCCACACATACCCCCACTATGCTACCTCTATGATAAGTATTTCAGCTTTTTTTTCATTGTTGATGGATTTCATGCACTTTATAATGTTATATATTCATTGATGTGGGGGCATGTTCATGATTTTGTGGTGAGCCAGGGTGGCATGTGCACATACATGGTTCACATGGCCCTGATTTGTTGTATACAACGATTTTAATCCTTCTTTGTCGTGTCTGTTGCCTTAAATAAATTTGATATGTTTTAGATGTGCGGCTTCTGTTTCGGTATTCTTTTTCTCCCCCTTTTTTTCACCTTTTCTGCTTCTGTGAACACAATATACAGTATAACAGTTTTATGACATCCAAACATGAAGTCACTGCAAATAACTCTGCTTTTGTCTTTAACACACAAACATAGGAACTGTATTAAGGTTATTGGCAGGTTTAGCTGTATAAACATATAAGCTATATTAGCAACCTAGGACAGGTCTTAGCTGACCAGCTATACTCCCACCAAAATTACTTATTATTAAAGTTGAGCGAACACCTGGATGTTCGGGTTCGAGAAGTTCAGCCGAACTTCCCGGAAATGTTCAGATTCGGGATCCGAACTCGACCCGAACTTCGCCCCGAACCCGAACCCCATTAAAGTCAATGGGGACCCAAACTTTTCGGCACTAAAAAGGCTGTAAAATAGGAAGGGGCTAGAGGGCTGAAAAAGGCAGCAAAATGTAGGTAAATCCCCTGCAAACAAATGTGGATAGGGAAATTAATTAAAATAAAAATAAAATAAATTAAAATTAACCAATATCAATTGGAGAAAGGTCTCATGGCAGAGAATCAGGCTTCACGTCACCCACCACTGGAACAGGCCATTGTCAGATATTTAGGCCCCGGCACCCAGACAGAGGAGAGAGGTCCCATAGCAGAGAATCAGGCTTCATGTCATAGCAGAGAATCGGGCTTCACGTCACCCACCACTGGAACAGGCCATTGTCAGATATATAGGCCCCGGCACCCAGACAGAGGAGAGAGGTCCCAAAGCTGAGAATCAGGCTTTATGTCATAGCAGATT
This sequence comes from Bufo bufo, assembly GCF_905171765.1. Classification (NCBI taxonomy): domain Eukaryota; kingdom Metazoa; phylum Chordata; class Amphibia; order Anura; family Bufonidae; genus Bufo; species Bufo bufo. The sequence continues at coordinate 308,862,326 of NC_053389.1, forward strand.
ATCAGGCTTCAAGTCATAGCAGAGAATCAGGCTTCATGGCATAGCAGAGAATCAGGCTTCACGTCACCCACCACTGGAACAGGCCATTGTCAGATATTTAGGCCCCGGCACCCAGACAGAGGAGAGAGGTCCCATAGCAGAGAATCAGACTTCATGTCATAGCAGAGAATCAGGCTTCAAGTCATAGCAGAGAATCAGGCTTCATGGCATAGCAGAGAATCAGGCTTCACGTCACCCACCACTGGAACAGGCCATTGTCAGATATTTAGGCCCCGGCACCCAGACAAAGGAGAGAGGTCCCATAGCAGAGAATCAGGCTGTCACGGAACCATGAACCAGACGTACAACAAGAGATAAGTGAAAATAAGAAGGCTTTATTGAAAATAAAGCTGTAAAGGAAAAGTCCAAACGGATGGTGAAACCGAGCAGAGTCTTTGCGAAGCCAGAGGTCAGGAACCAGAAGGGTAGTCAGACGAAGCCAGGATCAGGAACCAGAAGCAGCAGCAGTCTTAGAAGCATGTGAACACAAGAGGACCAAGCAAGGAACTGAAGCCACAGACCTCCTATATATATGAGCTAGGCATCCAGCTCCTCCCAGTGGGAAGGAGGAGCCGCAGGGTGGAAGGCTACAAGAAACCCAGAAACCAAGATGGCTGCCAGCACATGTCAAACGAAGGAGAACAGCAAGAAGGTAAGACCATGACACAGGCTTCATGTCATAGCAGAGAATCAGGCTTCATGTCACCAACCACTGGAACAGGCCATTTTCAGATATTTTTAGGCCCCGGCACCCAGACAGAGGAGAGAGGTCCCATAGCAGAGAATCAGGCTTCATGTCATAGCATAGAATCATGCTTCATGTCACCCAACACTGGAACAGGCCACTGTCAGATATTTTTAGGCCCCGGCACCCAGACAGAGGAGAGGTTCATTCAAATTTGGGTTGCCCCGCAATATAATGGTAAAATGAAAATAAAAAAAGGATTGAATGAGGAAGTGCCCTGGAGTACAATAATATATGGTTAAGGAGAGGTAGTTATAAATGTCTAATCTGCACAAGGGATGGACAGGTCCTGTGGGATCCATGCTTGGTTCATTTTTATGAACGTCAGCATGTCCACATTGGCTGTAGACAGGCGGCTGCGTTTGTCTGTAATGACGCCCCCTGCCATGCTGAATACACGTTCAGACAAAACGCTGGCCGCCGGGCAGGCCAGCACCTCCAAGGCATAAAAGGCTAGCTCTGGCCACGTGGACAATTTGGAGACCCAGAAGTTGAATGGGGCCGAACCATCAGTCAGTATGCGGAGGGGTGTGCACACGTACTGTTCCACCATGTTAGCGAAATGTTGCCTCCTGCTAACACGTTCCGTATCAGGTGGTGGTGCAGTTAGCTGTGGCGTGGTGACAAAACTTTTCCACATCTCTGCCATGCTAACCCTGCCCTCAGAGGAGCTGGCCGTGACACAGCTGCATTGGCGACCTCTTGCTCCTCCTCTGCCTTCGCCTTGGGCTTCCACTTGTTCCCCTGTGACATTTGTGAATTCTCTCAGTAGCGCGTCTACCAACGTGCGCTTGTACTCGCGCATCTTCCTATCACGCTCCAGTGCAGGAAGTAAGGTGGGCACATTGTCTTTGTACCGGGGATCCAGCAGGGTAGCAACCCAGTAGTCTGCACACGTTAAAATGTGGGCAAGTCTGCTGTCGTTGCGCAAGCACTGCAGCATGTAGTCGCTCATGTGTGCCAGGCTGCCCAGAGGTAAGGACAAGTTGTCCTCTGTGGGAGGCGTATCGTCATCGTCCTGCGTTTCCCCCAGCCACGCACCAGTGATGGGCCCGAGCTGTGTTGGGTGCCACCCCGCTGTGAACATGCTTCATCCTCATCCTCCTCCACCTCCTCCTCATCCTCGTCCTCCTCGTCTTCCAGTAGTGAGCCCTGTCTGGCCACATTTGTACCTGGCCTCTGCTGTTGCAAAAAACCTCCCTCTGAGTCACTTCGAAGAGACTGGCCTGAAAGTGCTAAAAATGACCCCTCTTCCTCCTCCTCCTCCTCCTCCTGGGCCACCTCCTCTTCCATCATCGCCCTAAGTGTTTTCTCAAGGAGACATAGAAGTGGTATTGTAACGATGATAATGGCGTCATCGCCACTGGCCATGTTGGTGGAGTACTCAAAACAGCGCAACAGGGCACACAGGTCTCGCATGGAGGCCCAGTCATTGGTGGTGAAGTGGTGCTGTTCCGCAGTGCGACTGACCCGTGCGTGCTGCAGCTGAAACTCCACTATGGCCTGCTGCTGCTCGCACAGTCTGTCCAGCATGTGCAAGGTGGAGTTCCACCTGGTGGGCACGTCGCATATGAGGCGGTGAGCGGGAAGACCGAAGTTACGCTGTAGCGCAGACAGGCGAGCAGCGGCAGGATGTGAACGCCGGAAGCGCGCACAGACGGCCCGCACTTTATGCAGCAGCTCTGACATGTCGGGGTAGTTGCGAATGAACTTCTGCACCACCAAATTCAGCACATGCGCCAGGCAAGGGATGTGCGTCAAACCGGCTAGTCCCAGAGCTGCAACGAGATTTCACCCATTATCGCACACCACCAGGTCGGGCTTGAGGCTCACCGGCAGCAACCACTCGTCGGTCTGTTGTTCTATACCCCGCCACAACTCCTGTGCGGTGTGGGGCCTGTCCCCCAAACATATGAGTTTCAGAATGGCCTGCTGACGTTTACCCCGGGCTGTGCTGAAGTTGGTGGTCAAGGTGTGTGGCTGACTGGATGAGCAGGTGGAAGAAGAGGAGGAGGAAGCCAAGTAGGAGGAGGAGGCAACAGGAGGCAAAGAATGTTGCCCTGCGATCCTTGGCGGCGGAAGGACGTGCGCCAAACAGCTCTTCGCCTGGGGCCCAGCCGCCACTACATTTACCCAGTGTGCAGTTAGGGAGATATAGCGTCCCTGGCCATGCTTACTGGTCCACGTATCTGTGGTTAGGTGGACCTTGCCACAGATGGCGTTACGCAGTGCACACTTGATTTTATCGTATACATGGTTGTGCAGGGAAGGCACGGCTCTCTTGGAGAAGTAGTGGCGGCTAGGAACAACATACTGTGGGACAGCAAGCGACATGAGCTGTTTGAAGCTGTCTGTGTCCACCAGCCTGAATGACAGCATTTCATAGGCCAGTAGTTTAGAAATGCTGGCATTCAGGGCCAGGGATCGAGGGTGGCTAGGTGGGAATTTACGCTTTCTCTCAAATATTTGTGAGATGGAGAGCTGAACTCTGCCGTGTGACATGGTTGAGATGCTTGGTGACGGAGGTGGTGGTTTTGGTGGTACATCCTCTGTTTGCTGGGCGGCAGGTGCCAATGTTCCTGTAGAGGCGGAGGAAGAGGCCGAGGCGGCGGCAGCAGCAGAAGAGGTAGCAGGGGGAGCCTGAGTGAGTTCCTTGTTTTTAAGGTGTTTACTCCACTGCAGTTCATGCTTTGCATGCAGGTGCCTGGTCATGCAGGTTGTGCTAAGGTTCAGAACGTTAATGCCTCGCTTCAGGCTCTGATGGCACAGCGTGCAAACCACTCGGGTCTTGTCGTCAGCACATTGTTTGAAGAAGTGCCATGCCAGGGAACTCCTTGAAGCTGCCTTTGGGGTGCTCGGTCCCAGATGGCGGCGGTCAGTAGCAGGCGGAGTCTCTTGGCGGCGGGTGTTCTGATTTTGCCCACTGCTCCCTCTTTTGCTACGCTGTTGGCTCGGTCTCACCACTGCCTCTTCCTCCGAATTCTGAAAGTCAGTGGCACGACCTTCATTCCATGTGGGGTCTAGGACCTCATCGTCCCCTGCATCGTCTTCTACCCATTCTTCCTCCCTGACCTCCTGTTCAGTCTGCACACTGCAGAAAGACGCAGCAGTTGGCACCTGTGTTTTGTCATCATCAGAGACGTGCTGAGGTGGTATTCCCATGTCCTCATCAGGAAACATAAGTGGTTGTGCGTTAGTGCATTCTATCTCTTCCACCCCTGGGGAAGGGCTAGGTGGATGCCCTTGGGAAACCCTGCCAGCAGAGTCTTCAAACAGCATAAGAGACTGCTGCATAACTTGAGGCTCAGACAGTTTCCCTGATATGCATGGGGGTGATGTGACAGACTGATGGGCTTGGTTTTCAGGCACTATCTGTGCGCTTTCTGCAGAAGACTGGGTGGGAGATAATGTGAACGTGCTGGATCCACTGTTGGCCACCCAATTGACTAATGCCTGTACCTGCTCAGGCCTTACCATCCTTAGAACGGCATTGGGCCCCACCAAATATCGCTGTAAATTTTGGCTGCTACTGGGACCTGAGGTAGTTGGTTCACTAGGACGTGTGGCTGTGGCAGAACGGCCACGTCCTCTCCCAGCACCAGAGGGTCCACTAACACCACCACGACCATGTTCGCGTCCCTTACTAGATGTTTTCCTCATTGTTACCGTTCACCACAATAAGAAAAGAAATATTTGGCCCAATGTATTGAATTCAAATTCAGGCCTTTTTTACAGGCACCTAACACTATCTGGCTATCTATTTAGGTACCATATTACACTAATACAGGCACAGCAGTAACGACAGATTTAGCTGAATATAAATTGTAGGCCTAGTATTTAGGCGCTTGATGACAGGTATCCCTTTTACGGACATAATTAGACTTGGAAATGCACGGTAGCGTGTGAAGTTATTGAGGATGACCCTATCCTCACCTTCAATCTAATATACCCTTTTATGGATAGATTTAAACTTGGCCTGATAGAGCAGAAACCACTAATTTAGGGAATTGCTAAGTTGGGAATTGTATTCAACCCAGCACAAAAACTGTGCTTCGGCAGACAGCAGACAGTATTACAATTGGCTAGCCACAGCTGAAACACCAGATTTAGGGTATTGCTATTTTGGCAATTGTATTTTACCCCTCAATAAAATAGCAAGCACAGCCAAGCCCCTGATGTAGGATATAGCAAAAAAAAAACAACACACTATTGATGGTTAAAAATGGACTTGGTGGCAGCTTGTGCTGGCGAACCACAAGACACGAAATGGCCGCCGATTACCCCAGAAAAAAGTGACTGAAAAACGCTCTGGGCAGCCTTAAAGCAGTGAGCAATTGAATAGCAGAGGTTGTATGATACACAGCTGTATATCGATCACTTCAGCAAGTAAATCCCTGCCTAATCTCGCCCTAACAGCAGCAGCTGCATCCTCTCCCTACACTGATCAGAGCAGAGTGACGTGCGGCGTAACGTGACTCCAGCTTAAATAGAAGCTGGGTCACATGCTGCACTGGCCAATCACAGCCATGCCAATAGTAGGCATGGCTGTGATGGCCTCTTGGGGCAAGTAGTATGACGCTTGTTGATTGGCTGCTTTGCAGCCTTTCAAAAAGCGCCAAGAAAGCGCCGAACACCGAACCCAGACTTTTACGAAAATGTTTGGGTTCGGGTCCGTGTCACGGACACCCCAAAATTCGGTACGAACCCGAACTATACAGTTCGGGTTCGCTCATCCCTAGTCACCATTAATTAACCGAGGCAGATGCTTGGGAGTACATTGCAAAGGTGGCTTGTACAAAGGGATCAGGTAGGCCAAATCCATTTAGGACTTGTTGCAGGTATGTCCAGTTGATTCTGTCAAAAGCTTTCTCCGCATCTGTACTCAGGAGAAGAAGAGGTTTAGAGCGGATGTTAGAAAAATATGCTACATTTAGAACCCTGGACGTGTTGTCTCTGCCTTCTCTGCCGTGGACAAAGCCCACCTGATCCCCATGCACCAACAATGGGAGAAGGACCGTTAGTCGATTTGCCAAAATCTTCGCTAGTAATTTGAGGTCTATATTAAGAAGTGAGAACTATAGTGAGATCTACCATTGGTTAGGATTTTTCCCTTCTTTGGGTATCAGGGTTATATGGGACATTGTCATATCTCTGGAAAGCTGTTTCCCTTGCAGTCCACGGTTACAAACCGAGAGCAGATGAGGGAGGATGTGTTGCTGGAAAGTTTTGTAGTATGAGACAGGTAGCCCATTTGGGCCTGGGCTTTTGCCATGGGGGGATTGTTTCAGAGCTGCAGTTAGTACCTGGAAGGTAATTTTTGTTTATGGTCTGTTGAAATGGTCGGTAATGTAAGTGAATCTAGGAAGGAAGATAGAAGGGAGGAATGGGCCTTTGGAGTAAGCGTTGGTTGTATAGGGATTCATAGAATTCATGGAATTGGGTTCCTATTAGTTTAGAGGACTAGAGGAGAGTTCCCTGAGGGGATTCTATTTGGTGGATATAATTCGCTGATCTTTTGTTTTTTACCCTACGCATCATAAATTTAGATGCCTTATCTCCATGTGCGAAAAATTTATGATGTGGATTTAGAAAGTATTTAGCTGTGGAATATTACAGGAGAGATTTCATTTCTGCCTTAAGATTTGACAATTCTTGTAGTTGTGACTCCGAGAAGGAGCATTTGTGTAGGGATTCTAGGGTTTGTATCTTTTTACATAGTGAATCAAGCTTTTTATTTCTTTCTTTTTTTAAGAATGATCCAAAGCTTATGAAATGTCCTCTAATATAGGGTTTGTGGGCATCACAGAGGGATTGGTCTGATATCTCTGGGTGTTTATTCAAGGAGAAATATTCCTTAAGGAGATCAGAGATCCTCTCTCTAACAGTCTGGAAACCTAATAGGGATTCATTAAAACGCCATTTAAATTTGCCCGGGTTAAGTAGAGGAGCAGAGACCGATAGAAAGACGGGGGCATGGTCAGATAGGTGGATGGAGCCTATTTTAGCCTTATGACAGAGCTGGAGATGTTCTTTGGAGACAAATAAATAATCCAAACTTTGCTAAGTACCATGGACATGGGAATAAAAGGTGTAGTCAGCTGTTTCGGGGTATAATGTGCGCCATACATCAATAAGGTGCAGATTCCAAAAGTCCTCTCTTATGGAGCGCAGAGCACTAATTACAAGGGCTGATTTTCCGGGCTGATGAATCGAGTTGTGGGTTTAAAGTGGCTTTCAAGTCACCTCCTACAACAGTTAGGCCCTCAGCAAAGGTCTCAATAATAGGGAAAACTTTGGAAAACTAGGTAGATTGTCCAGAGTTGGGGACCTATATAGCCCTTAACCAGTAAATATCTCCCTTTTGGGTCTTGCAGATGGGAGATGTATTTAAAGGGAACCTTCCTCCAGAATCCAATACTCACCCCCCCTCCCACAGGCAGATGAGTCACCTTCACAGTGATACCATTGGGAGTAGTGAGCGAAAGATAGATTGGGGTATTGATTAAATTTAAAATGCGTCTCCTGGAGGAGTAAGATACTGATCCCAGATTTGCGTAACAATGTGAAGACCTGACTCCTCTCAGAAGGGGAGTTAAAGCCCCTAACATTGTAGGACGCAAACAATAGATCAGCCATAGTGTCTTCAATGGTGGGCATTACCTTGCTGAAACGTGTCTACTCCCCAGGTAAACGCATTTATTCCGGACATATTCTGGGTTGTCTGGACGGGAGAGATGGATGCCAGAGGGGTCCTCAACACATCTAGGTTAATTGAAAAGGATGAGACATGTGTTCCTCCGCTTGAATCTTTGTGTCTTCGGGGTACGTGGAAGTTCGAAAGGTGAGATTTTTGGTAGATATGGCAGCTTCGTTATGTCTTGGCACAGCTCCCAGTTTTCTACTTCCAGCGGAGGTATCTGTAGATGGTCGTAGGCTCCAATTAAATCGGCAAATGTGGAGATGGTAAGGCGGCGTCCCGCATGGAAGAAGGATAATCCAAATGGGAAAGTCCATGTGAGCGCGTTCGATGATTATGTCCGTCTGGTATTCCTGACCCAATAGGGAATTGCAAATCATGAGTACTGCCTCAGGGATGTCAGTTGCAAGGACAGTTTCGGGTATTCCCCTGAATCGCAGATTGTTCCTGCGTCCTCTATTTTCTTGATTCTCCAGGGCATTATGGAGGTCGTTAAGATAAGTGTGACATTTCTGTAAGGATGACGCGGTAGCTGTTTGATGATCCAGGACTGCGGCCTGGTGCGTTTCTAGGGCTACTACCCAGTCTCCAATTTGATGCATGTCATGGAGATGTGCTGTGAGTTCACTCAAGACTAGCTTCATAGCTTTGCTGAGCGTCTGTTTCAAGAAGCGGCGAGTGATCGAAAGCGCCGTCTTGCTATGAGAGTCCTCTGTGTCACTTTCTCCTTCGGAGAAGTCAGCGGCGCGCTCGCTCACCTTGTAAGATGGGGTCAGCGTCATGTTGGTTTCGCGTGCCACCCGAGAAGCGGCAGCTTTTTTTTAGGAATTTATCCATATCTCCGCTATTGTTTGGAGGTTTGCCGACATTAGAGGTGTCTCCGGATTTGGGGTGCCCGATCTTGACCATTGTTTCGTCTGTCGGCTTATGTAGGCTGGTGCTTTATAGGATCTTGTACGGAAAGCTCCGCCCCCCAGAAAATGTAAATTTCTAATGTACCACTAGGTGGTGCGTTTTATGGTTTCACTACCATTTCTTTTTCAAATGCACATGTTGTGCTTCCTCTAAATAGGACACCATGTGGAAAAGAGTAGTGTTGATCGAGCATGCTCGGCCGAACACCAATTTGGCTCGAGCATCTCAATGCTCGGCACATGGTGGTATTAGGCAGAATACTGCATGTGCTCGCTCACAATGCTCGAGTCTCCTCCCCGCTACGCAGCGAATAAATGTGCAGGTAAGTACTGCCCTTCACTGTACTGTCGTAGCCATGTTGGTTACTGGTAGTGATGAGCTGCAGGGGCAATATTTGCGAATTCGAGATTATATTCTTGATTGTGAAATTTGGCAATGTTATATTCGCGTAATGCGTGCAAAATACAGGCGTGGGTCACTTAAGCTACATTTTTCAAGCTGGTGTAAGTTTCCTGAGACTGGAGAAAATGTTTGGCATGGCAGAACATTAGAATAGCTTTATATACAGATAGAGTGCTTCAATATATTTGCGCTTGCAAATTTTTGGCAATTAATGATGCACTTATTTTTTCTGAATTAAATATATAAGTTAACTGTCGAATGTAATAACACAAAGCATAGAGCACAGCAATGACACTGCTGTCTATTTCATAACTGTAATAAACTTTAGAAAATAGCTTTTGGGGAGCTTCTGATATAGTAAGGGGTAGGCAAATTTTCTATTGGTTGCTAGGGATGTTGCTAAGCTGTGACAAAGCCTTCTCATTGGCCCACAAGCTAGAAGAAGGGAGGGATGATCACCTGATGTGTATTGTGTTAAAAAATAAAAAAAAAGAATATTCGTCATTACGAATATATAGCACTATATTCTAAATATTCGCGAAATCTCGAAGTGCCGATATTTGCGATAAAAATTTGTAATATGAATATTCGTGCTCAACACTAGTTACTGGCATTACAGTGATTGGCTGGCCGTAACACGTCATCGGGTGCTATATAGCAATAGCACCCGATGACACGTGTTCGGCTCAGTGTTAGTGAGGGAGAGCTGTGCTAAAGAAGGGAAAGATAGTGTAGGGAGTGATTTTATAAATTATTTTTAAGTTGAAAAACTTGTCAGAGACCCAAAAGTCCTTTTAAGGACTATTGTTGTGTATGGAAGCAGCAATATATATATATTTTAGCACAACCTGCGCTAAATTGCTAAAACTTTACAGACCCAAAAGTCCTTTTAAGGACTATTGTGTGTGGCAGCAATATCTATCTTTAGTGCATCCTGCGCTAAATAGCATGCAATAGTTAGACCACTGCAGACAGCGACATTATCTGCGCTACATCTCCTGTGTAATGTGTGTGCATCCCAAAAATATCTGTGACATCCAGTGTACTTTTTCCGTAGACGGTGTCCGCTGTGGACAGTGACATTACCTGGGGTACATCTCCTGTGTAACGTTTCCACATCCCAAATACCTGTGACATTCCCTGTAATTTTATATCAGCCGCTGCTGACATCAGCGACATTACCTGCGGTATTTCTCATGTGTAATGTTTCCACATCCAAAATACCTGGGACATTCCCTGTAATTTTATATTAGCCGCTGCCGACATCAGTGACATTATCTGCGGTATATCTCCTGTGTAACGTTTCAACATCCCAAATACCTGTGACATTCCCTGTAATTTTTTATTGGCCGCTGCTGTCATCAGTGACATTATCTGCGGTATTTTTCCTGTGTAATGTTTCCACATCCCAAATACCTGTGACATCCCTGCAATTTTATATTAGCCGCTGCTAACATCAGCGACATTATCTGCGGTATTTCTCCTGTGTAACGTTTCCACATCCCATATACCTTTGACATTCACTGTAATTTTTTTTTAGTCACTGCTGACATCAGCGACATTTTCTGCGGTATATCTCCTGTGTGACGTTTCCACATCCCAAATCCCTTTTTTTTTTTTGCACATACACTTACAAATCCTACGCTACTGTACGTGTGACATACTTTCAAGCATATATAACATTTAATATGTAGAAGGCGAGCAGTAAGGGACAGGGAAGTGGCCGTGATGCTGATGGTGCACGCAGAGGCCGTGGCCCAGGGAGCGTTGAAACTGTGCCTGCTGCCAGAGCACAAAAAAAATAATCATCCACGATACCTAGCTTCATGTCCAAGTTTGCAGGGCGGTGCAGGACAACGCTCTCGAAGTCAGACCGGTGCGACCAGGTGGTTGGTTGGATTGAAGCAGATAATGCTTCCAGTTGGTTAAGTACCACCCTGTCTTCCACAAAGTCCAGTCTCAGTAGCAAAGAGTCTGGTCAACACAATCCTCACCCTGATCCTCCTTCCTCCCACCATGGAGAGTCTGGCCAAACAAGTGATCTCACACTCGGATATTCTGAGGAGCTCTTTTCAGCACCATTCCTTCATTTGGACCTCTCGACAAGTCCGCTTGAACAGGGACATGAGATCTTGTGCCTGATTCCCAAACTATTGAGCCTCCTCAGTCACAAGAAGATGACAGTGGGGAAAAGCAATTAGTGTTTCTCGAGGTGGATGATGATGGGACACAGTTGCAAATATGTCTGTGAAGGTTCTCATTTATCCAGGTCATGGTATATCTGTAAATAATAAATCAAGGCAACTGGACTTACTGTAGATTTCTTGAAAACGTTTCACTCGTTCTTCCAACGAGCTTTCTCAATTCTGAGTGACTGTACAAGAATTCTCCCAGAGAATTCTTGTACAGTCACTCAGAATTGAGAAAGCTCATTGGAAGAACGAGTGAAACGTTTTCAAGAAATCTACAGTAAGTCCAGTTGCCTTGATTTATTCTTTACAGATACAGTTGCCAATAAGTCAACGGCAATTAGTGTCTCAAGAGGTTGATGATGAGGAGGAGACACAGTTGGCAATAACTGGGTTGTTGTTAGGTCAACAAGTCAGGAGGATGAGCAGAGTGAGGAAGTGGAAGAGAAGGTGGTAGAGGATGAAGTCACTGACCCAACCTGGGAAGGTGGCAAGCCAAGCGAGGACAGTAGTACAGAGGGGGAGGGATCCACAGCACCGCAACAGGCTGGAAGAGGCAGTGGGGTGGCAAAAGGGAGAAGGCGGGCCACACCAAACAGGCCCGCAACTGTTCAGTGGAGCACCCACTTGCGGAAATCTCCCTTGCCAAGGGATAGGTGTTCTGCAGTCTGGAACTTTTTAAAGGAAAGTGTGGACGAAAAAAGAATTGTAATTTGCAACCTGTGCCATACAAAAATTAGCAGGGGCGTGAACACTAGCAAACTCACCACCACCAGGATTATCCGACACATGGCATCAAAGCACCATAATCGGTGGGCCGAACGCCTGGGTCCACAATCTGTGTCTGCGGGTCACACCACTGCCTCCTCTTCCCCTGTGTTACATGCTGGCCAATTCCCTGTCAAAAGCGCAGGCCCGGATGCCTCTTGCCATGCACCTGGACCTTCGCAAGCACCATCAGTGTCCACATCCACTTCCGTGTCCCAGCTCAACGTACAAATTCCCTTACCCCAGGCATTTGAACGCAAGCGCAAATACCCAGCCACCCATCCACAGGCCATAGCACTACATGCGCAACTTTCCAAATTACTGGCCCTGGAAATACTGCCATTTAGGCTTGTAGACACTGAGGCCTTCCACAGCCTGATGTTGGTGGCTGTCCCTCGTTACGCAGTCCCCAGCCGCCACTATTTTTCATGGTGTGACGTGCCCGCCTAACACCAGCATGTCTCCCATAACATCACCCGTGCCCTGACAAAAGCAGTTATTGGAAAGGTCCACTTAACCACTGACACATGGACAAGTGCTTTTGGCCAGGGACGCTACATTTCCCTCACGGCACACTGGGTGAACGTTGTGGAGGCCGGGAGCGAGTCGTCCCCTGGATTGTGGGCCCTAATTCCATCAGGGTTTCCGCCACCACCTACCTTAGTGGCTCCAACCCCCACTTATCCTCCTCCTCCTCCACTTTCACCTCAGAATTATTCTCTTGCAGCACCAGTCAGCCATCATTCGGTGGCTGAAAGCAGTGTATCACAGCAGTGGGGAAGCGGCAACAGGCCGTGCTGAAGCTGATCTGCTTAGTTGACAAACAACACACCGCCGCAGAGCTATGGCAGGGGATAAGAGACCAGACTAAGCTGTGGCTCTCGCCACTCAATCTAGAACCAGACTTTGGAGCTCGGCAAGCTCACACACATCCCATGCCTAGCCAACGTCTTCAACTTAGTGGTTCAGCGGTTTCTCAAAACCTTTCCCCAATTTGCCTGAGCTACTGGCGAAGGTGCGCTGCGCGTGTGCCCACTTCCACAAGTCTCAATTGCCAGTTCACCGACTGTTGTGCGACATGAGCACGCGCTGGAACTCGACGTTCCACATGTTGGCCAGGCTTTGTGAGCAGCAGAGGGCAGTAGTGGAATACCAGCTGCAACATGGTTGTCGCCTTTCCAGTCAGCTTACGCTCTTCACAAGGGACGAGTGAACATGGATGATGGATGACCTCTGTGAGGTTTTAAGAAACTTTGAGGAATCAACACAGATGGTGAGCGCCGATAACGCTATTATTAGTGTCACATCCCACTTCTGTGTCTACTCAAACGCTCGCTGCTCACAATTAAGGTTGATGCTTTGCATGTGGAAGAGGTAAAAATGGGGATAGACATTACACAGGGTGATAGCCAGACCACCCTCATTTCGTCTTCTCAGGGCAAATTGGATGATGAGTAGGAGGAGGAGGAGCAGGAGACGAATGCCTCCGCTACAGAGGGTAGTACCCATGGAAGTTTAATTCCATCTGTTCAGCGTGGATGGGCAGAAGAGGAGGAAGAGAATAAGGAGATTTAGAGTCATCCTCCTGATCATGACAGCAAAGTCTTGCCTGTTGGCACACCTGGCTGACTTCATGTTAGGCTGCCTTTCCCGAGACCCAAGCATTTTATGCATTTTGGACAACTTCTCATCTCTCATTCCTGTGGGGGAGAGGATGATCAAAATGTTGCAATACCAGATGGTCCTTGTGGAAAAATTGTTCCAAAAATTTCCAGCTGACAACGCTGTTGGCAGAGTATGCAGTTCATTGGGCAACCGAGGAAGGGAGATGAGGGGAACACACAGCAGTTCCAACAGAGGCAGGCCAGCACTCTCCAAAGCCTGGGACAGTTTCATGACACCCCGCCAGCATCCTTACCCTGATGCGCAGTCTATTGTCACAAGGAGGGAAAGATTTTGTAAGATGGTGAAGAAGTACGTAGCAGACTGTGTCAGTGTCCTCAATGATCCCTCTGTGCCTTACAACTACTGGGTGTCCAAGCTGGACACGTGGCACAAACTGACGCTCTATGCCTTGGAGGTGCTGGCCTGTCCTGCCACCAGCGTTTTGTCAGAGCGGGTATTTAGTGCTGCTGGGGGCATAACTGATAAGCGCATCCGCCTATCAACTGAAAATGCTGACAGGTTGACTATAAAAATGAACAAGGCCTGGATTTCTTCTCTATTTCTCTACTTCTCTGTCTTCTCTACTCCACTAGAGGAAAGCGGTTGAACATAAAGGCACTTTAAATGTGTTTTTTATAATGTACTGAATACACTGTATTCCCATGCACCCCTTCCACCACAAAAAAGGGAATATGGTTCAATCTTCCTTTTCTCATCCTCCTCATCCTCCTCTTCCATCATATGAACATGCTTATTAGTCTTCCCTTGCTCCTAATGCTGTAGAGGGTCAGCTTACCTGCAGGCCCTCACATATAATGTTTTAGAGGGTCAGCTCACCAGCAGGCCCTTACCCACAATCTTTTAGAGGGTCATCACACCTGCAGGCCCTTGCATGTAATGTTTTAGAGGGTCAGCTCACCAGCAGGACCACACCTACAATCTTTTAGAGGGTCAGCTCAACTGCAGGCCCTCGCATATAATGTTTTTGAGGGTCAGCTCAGCAGCAGACACTCGTTCATAATTTTTTCAATGGTCAGCTCAGCAGCAGGCATTTGCGCATAATTTTTTCAATGCTCAGATCAGCAACAGGCACTCGCCCCTAATGTTTTAGAGAGTCAGCTCTGCAGAAGACCCTCACCCCTAATGTTTTAGATGGTCAGCTCAGCAGCAGGCCCTCGCCGGTAATGTTTTAGAGGGTCACCAGCAGGCCCTTGCTCCTAATGTTTTTGAGGGTCACCAGCAGGCCATCAATCATAATTTTTCAAGGGTGTATGATGTGCATTCAATTTAATATAATAAATAAACTGAAACAGGCCGTTTTTCAGCTGATCAAAAGTTTAGGGCCACACCTCCAAAAAAAATTAAAACAGAAATCCAACTTCCAAACATGAACTCAGTAATGAGTAGCTCCGCCGTTATTGTTTATCACTTCCAAAATTCATTTCGGCATGCTTGATGCAAGCGTTTCCATGAGGTGAGTGGGAACATTTCTCCAAGTGGTGAAGACTGCCGCACGAAGGCTATCTACTGTCTGGAACTGTTGTCCATTTTTGTAAACTTCACTTGCCATCCATACCCAAAGGTTCTCAATTGGATTTAGATCAGGGGAACACGCAGGATGGGCGAAAAGAGTGATGTTATTCTCCTGGAAGAAGTCCCTTGTCCTGCGGGCATTGTGTACTGTACCGTTGTCCTGTTGAAAAACCCAGTCGTTACCACACAGATGAGGGCCCTCAGTCATGAGGAATGCTCTCTGCAAATTCTGGACATAGTCAGCGGCCGTTTGACGCCCCTGCACTTCCTGAAGCTCCATTGTTCCACTAAAGGAAAAAGCACCCCAGATCATTATGGCGCCCCCTCCACTGTGGCACGTAGAAAACATCTCAGGTGGGATCTGCTTGTCATGCCAGTAATGTTGGAAACCATCAGGACCATCAAGGTTAAATTTTTTGTTTTTGAAGCCCTTCTGTCTCAGATGCCGTCTGATGGTTATGGGGCTGCAGTCAGCACCAGTAAGGGCATTCATTTGGGTCGAGGATCATCCAGTGTCTTGACGGACAGCCAATTGGATCCTCCGGCTCAGTGCTGGTGAAATTTTTTTGGGTCTTCAACTTGATTTTTTTGTTCCATAACCCTCAGGATCGTTTAAGAAATTCCAAATGACTGTCTTACTGCGTCCCACCTCAGCAGCAATGACGCGCTGTGAGAGACCCTGCTTATGCAGTTCAACAACCCGACCACGTTCAAAAAGGGAGAGTTTTTTTGCCTTTGCCATCACAACGTGTGACTACCTGACAGAAAATGACAATGAATCCACATCTTTGCACAGATTTGGCCTTTTAAAGGCATGTGGTCCTAAAATTTTGATCAGCTGAAAAACAGCCTGTTTCAGTTTAATCGTTATTTTCAATTAATTGAATGCTCAAAAAATGTTTTGTCTCACTCACATTTCTTCTTGTTGCATGTTGAAGCTCTACTTGGAACCTTGTTAAGATCCAACAATGTAAAATATGATTTTTTGCCATTTTTCAAGTGGTCTTAAACTTTTGATCAGGACTGTATATCGGCTCATGCAAGCTATGGTCTAGCGTTGCAATTTGTATGCAAATTGTCTCAGAACCATAGCCGCCATAAAGTGTCAACGTGCAAATAATAAAATCTTGCTCACTGAGCACTCACCCCACCTCACAAACGATCTTCACGCTGGCTGATGTGCGTTCAGTGTGCACAAACTTGAAGCAGGTCTATGACCTGTGATGAGATCCGGCTGGCGTTTAGTTGTTCAAACCGCTCTGTGTATGGCTCCGTATGTAATTCCAGCAAGACCTTGAAACGCGTCTGGGGATATACTGATGCTTTGAAAGACTCCATTAAGCATGGCCATGCGATTGAAATACTCTATGAACAAGTTCAGCGATTAATGAAACGATCTTTCAGCTACACTCGAATATTACGTGAGAATAAATTCAGGCCGGTGATTTTGTATCTAAGTTCTCGCGGGAATTACATATGGAGCCATACACTACACGCCAGCCGGATCTCATCACAGGTCATAGACCTGCTTCAAGTTTGTGCACACTGAACGCACACCAGCCAGCGTGAAGATAATTTGTGAGGTGGGGTGAGCGCTCAGTGAGCAAGATTTTATTATCCGCACGTTGACACTTTATGGCGGCTACGGTTCTCAGACAATTTGCATACAAATTGCAACGCTAGACCATAGCTTGCATGAGCCGATATATATATAGGCCACCACCTAATTAAGCTGCTATATACAGGTTGTCATGAAATTAGCGGAAACACCAAATGCACAAATAAGGACATAACCTTGAACAATTCCTTGCTTCCGAAGCCTCAATACGATTAGTTTTACGATTATTTTAATGATTATTTTTAATACGATTTTATTGATATTGTGCCATATTTATCGCGAGTATATTGGTATTGCATTGTATTTTTATTGTGCTTATTATTTTTGTTTTATTGATGCAGCATTAAATATTGATAGCTCCATTCACATTGTCAGCTCCATAATGTTTTCAGTGCTTTCCCACTAGTGTTATTATAGCATCCATACATCCTCCCCATGCTGTTACTGAACCATTTCGGTGGTGTTTCCATCAATTTCTGACCTTTTCCTATGAACCAGACACCCTCCCCTCTTCAGAGCAGGGGGTACCTGGTTTAATGCTCGGGTTCTTCCATTGACTTCCATCCCGAGGTGTTTGACCCGAACACCCGAGCACTTTGGTGCTCGATCAACACTAGTAAAGAGTGGCATTGCAAGCATAATCTTAAGTAATTATCATTATGTAAGAATTCCAGTGCCTCTTGCATCTATATGTTTAATCCATGTAAATAACACAGTGGAAAGTGTTATTTCTAATTATGGATTTTAAGGTGTCATTTTGTGTTTAATCTAAACAATTATTTACTCCATTTCTATTTTTCTTTTTCTTTTCTATCCATGTCATTATTAATATTGTTATCATTCACCAAGAACACTCAGCTGCTCATCCAAATAAACCAAGTTAACTCTATTATTATTCACTAAGCCTTAGCAAATGTGTTTCTATTCAATTACCTGCAGTCTTGCTCCTGTCCCATGTTATGCTGATGGTGATGTCATAAATGTCATCTCATTCACTCTGCAGAGGCGCATGGAAAGAGACATGAACAGAATTAAAATCCACCATTTATTCCAGAGTGAATATTACTTAATTACAGTCTATGATATAATACACAGTGCATTGTGATCTGGGGTTTCTTTGCTTAATGGGATGCATCCCTTGCTGCGAATTATTGAGTGCTCCTATAAGCTATTTATTTAACCTCATTTTGCACAAGGCTGAATTCCCTATTCAGAGGCACACATCTTTATTAACGCCGATCCATAAAGAAATCAAGGGACACAAGTCTTATTTCAAATTACAAAAGCATTGCAATTAGCAGAGCTGTAGCTAGAGGCTCTATCAACAGAACTAATCCTCAGACTAGATAACCGATGAATTTCAATAAAGTCTCGCTTTTTTTTTTTTACTATATGTAAATATTAAACTTCACAAATGATTCAAAATGGTGCATATCCTTTACGTGAATAGAAGCATACACTACCTGCCTGCTATTCCGTCTCACTCAAAGCAATTTGTATCTTCTAAACAGATGCAAAATATTATAGCTGATAGAATGATACAGTGATTTCAGATCCCCCTGATCTTCTGGAATGGAGTGCAATACAAGCAGCCATTTATCCCGCTTTTTTGCTACATAAACACATACCACAAATGGTTTTGATGAGTCTTTTGACTTGATGCAAATCATTCTAGGCATTTATCCTCCATACGTAGCTGTGTGATTCCTTTTTGTTACTGCTCTGAATGTCTGTCAGCGTAAAGTATAATTTCTTCTATGTTTTTGAAAAATCCCATGCAGACTTTGATGTCAGCAATCTTTTAAGTGGTTTTAAAGCTCTATCTTCTATCTATCTATCTATCTATCTATCTATCTATCTATCTATCTATCTATCTATCTATCGCAGTGACGGTAGGGAACACCTTTTTTTCCCCTCAGAGCACACCCTGGGCCTTTTGGAGTCTTCTGCCTGATGGTAGCTTGGGTGCTTTTGAAAGTGAACAGTTAGCAGGGTGCAAGGCAGGTGCAGGGCTGGATAAGGGCAGTATTGCAATGGTGATGCATGGCTATATAAAGGTTAGTGTAGGGGTAGCAAACTGAGTGTTCTTTACTAAGGTTGCTTAGGCAGTTCATAAGCAAACCCATTGGTGATGATCAGTTCAGTGAACTTCAGCGAACAAACACAATATTTTCAAGAGTGAATAGCAGACTGCAAGATGGCTGAATTAGAATATCTGTATTAAAGGGATATTCCCATCACAGATAATGGGGTTATTAAGCTAAGATATGCCCCCATTGTCTGACAGACAGAGGTGGTACCTGCACCTACGCCGAGAACGGAGAGGAGAAAGGTGGTGGAGGGTGCATTACTCATGTGCAGCCGCCCTCCATTCATTTCTATGGGGCCGCCCAATAAAAACGAGCACTGGCTCGGCTATTTCCGTCGGCCCCATAGAAATGAATGCGATCGGTGGCTGCTGAAGCTTGTTTGGCGGGGTCCCTCAGTCACCACTTTCCCCACTCCGTTATCGGAGTAGATGTGGGTCCCAGAGGTGGGACCCACACCTTTCTTGGTGCTTTTTGAAAGGCTGCAGAGCAGCCAATCAGCCAGCGGTTAACTGTCTGACCTTAGAAGCCATCACAGCCATGCCTACTAATGGCATGGCTGTGATTGGCCAGTGTAGCATGTGACCCAGCATCTATATAAGCTGCAGTCACATAGCGCTGCACGTCACTCTGCTGTGCTTAGTGTAGGGAGAGGATGCTGCTGGTGATTTCAGGGAGAGAATAGAAGAGACTCTTTGCTCAAAATCAGAATCTAACTCAGCGATCTACATACATTGTGTTTTGTTGGTGCAGGGCACAATTTTTTTATCCTGCCCTGAGCCCAGTGACCGAAAAAAATAACTTATACAACATCTGGATTAGTCAGTGTGCAATTTAAGATAGAAATACAGCCATCATTTTCTGGGGTTTTAAAAACACACTTTTTTTGCCAAAAAACTGTATTTTCCTGATCTGCAAGTGTTAAATTCAAGTTTAATATATACAGGTTTCATATTCTGAAACCAAAAAAACACTTTTTTGGCAATATACAACATCTGTATTAGTCAGTGTGCAATGTAAGCTAGAAATACACCCATCATTTTCTGGGGTTTTAAAAACAAATTCAGTTGTTAAACACTAGTTTGGACAAAAAAATAAATAGTTGGCAGCTTTTGATGCAGATGTCATTGTGAGATACACCCTTAATACATTTGGGTTAGATTCAGAGATTTGAAATTCCGCCATTTGGTGCACAAATATTTAATTCAGGCCTACAGTGGTTCAGGCCGTGTGAGATACACCCTTTACATACAGGGGTTTGATTCAGGCATTTGAAATACAGCCATTTTGGGCAAAGAAATCTTTAATTCAGGCCTACACTGGTTCAGGCCGTGTGAGATACACCCTTTACATACTTTCGTTCTATTCTACTATTAATTAAACACCCATTTAGGGCAAGATCCTAAATTCGAGAAATATGAGGAGAGCGTCAAATAAGGGACGTGGCCCAGGTAGTGGTGCTGCTGGTGGAGCTCCTGTTGCAGGGAGAGGACGTGGTAGATCTGTGCCAGCTACACGCACAAGTGAAACCCCTTCCTCATGTGCGAGTAGGCGACAGAAACTGCAGCGGTATTTGGTCGGGCCTAATGCGGCTCTACGAATGGTGAGGCCAGAACAAGTACAGGCGATAGTAGATTGGGTTGCTGACAGTGGATCCAGTTCCTTCACATTGTCTCCCACCCAGTCTACTGCTGAAAGACCACAGTTAGCACCTGCAGCTGATGTCCATCAGTCTTTCACCTCACCCCCTTGCAAATCAGCCAAGCAGTCTGAGCCCCAAGTCATGCAGCAGTCTCTTCTGCTTTTTGATGACTCTGTTAGCAGGGTTTTCCCAGGGCCATCCACCTAGCCCTGCCCCAGAAGTGGAATAGATTGAATTCCCAACCACTTATCTTTCAAGATGAGTACATGGGAGGACCATCGCAGCACGTCTCGGATGATGACGAAACACAGGTGTCACCTGCTGGGGCTTTCGAAAGTGTGCAGACCGACAAGGAAGGCAGGGGTGAAGACTGGGTGAAAGATGATGTGGAGGACGATGAGGTCCTCGACCCCACATAGAATCAAGGTCATGCGAGTGACCTATGTAGTTCAGAGGAAGAGGCGGTGGTCGCACAGAGCCACCAGCACAGCAGAAGAGGGAGCAGGGTGCAAAAGCGGAGCGGCCGTCCTCTAGACAGTACACCTGCTACTGCCCACCGCAGCAAGGGATCGAGCACACCAAAGCCAGCTCCAAGGAGTTCCCTGGCGTGGCAGTTCTTCAGACAATGTGCTGACGACAAGACACGAGTGGTTTGCACGCTGTGCAATCAGAGCCTGAAGCGAGGCATAAACGTTCTCAACCTGAGCACAACCTGCATGACCAGGCATTTAAGTGCAAAGCATGAGCTGCAGTGGAGTAGACACCTCAAAAACCAAGAAAGGTCTCTGGCTCCTCCTGCTTCCTCTTCTGCTGCAGTCTCGGCCTCTTCATCCACCTCTGGAGTGACAGTGCCACCTGCCACCCTGCAAACAGAGGATCTGCCAGCAACACTAACACCTGGGTCACCAAGCATCTTCACAATGTCCCACGGAAGCATTCAGCTCTCCATCTCCCAAACTCTAAAGAGGAAGAGGAAGTAGCCCCCTACCCACCCGCGATCCCTAGCCCTGAATGCCAGCATTTCTAAATTACTGGCCTTTGAAATGCTGTCATTCCGTCTGGTGGAGATGGATAGTTTTAAAGGCCTTATGGCGGTGGCTGTCCCACAGTACGTCGTGCCCAGCCGCCTCTACTTTTCAAGGCGAGCCATCCCTTCCCTGCACAACCAAGTAGGGGACAAAATCTGGTGTGCACTGCGCAACGCCATCTGTGGCAAGGTGCACCTGACTACTGATTTGGGGACCAATAAGCACGGTCAGGGCCGTTATATCTCCATAACAGCACACTGGGTAAATGCAGTGGCGGCTGGGCCTGAGGCAGATAGCAATTTGGCGCATGTCCTTCCACCACCGAGGATTGCAGGGCACTTCAGTTTGCCTCCTGTTGCTTCCTACTCCTACTCTGCTTCCTCATCCTCTACCAGCTCCTCATCCGCTCAGCGTAACACCTTCACCACCAACTTCAGCACAGCCAGGGGTAAACGACAGCAGGCAGTTTTAAAACTTATCTGTTTGGGGGACAAACCCCACAACGCGCAGGAGCTGTGGACGGGCCTTGAACAACAGACTGATGAGTGGTTTGTGCCAGTCAGCCTCAAGCATGGCCTGGTGGTGTGCGATAATGGGCGAAATCTCTTAGCAGCTCTGGGACTAGCCTGTTTGACGCACATCCCTTGCCTGGCGCATGTTCTGAATTTGGTGGTGCAGAGATTCCTTAAAAATTTCACCGATATGTCAGAGTTTCTGCATAAAGTGTGGGCAGTCTGTGCGCACTTTCAGCGTTCTCATTCTGCTGCTGCTCGCCTGTTAGCACTGCAGCGTAACTTCGGCCTTCCCGCTCACCGCCTCATATGCGACTTGCCCACAAGGTGGAACTTTACCTTGCACATGCTGGCCAGACTGTGTGAGCAGCAGCAGGCGATATTGGATTTTCAGCTGCATCACGCACGGGTGAGTCGCTCGGCAGAACAGCACCACTTCACCACCAATGACTGGGCCTCCTGTGTTTCTTGTTGCGCTGTTACGAGTACTCCACCAACATAGCCAGTGCCGATAACGCCGTTCTCAGCGTTACTATCGCACTTCTATGCCTCCTTGAAAAAACGCTCGTGGCGATGATGGAAGAGGATGTGGCACAGGAGGAGGAGGAAGAGGGATCATTTCGTAGGGTGTCCGTACAGTCATTCCCAAGTGGCTCCGAGGGTGGGTTCCTGCACCCACAAACCAAAGGTACACAATTGTCAAGCCAGGCCACAGTTCTGGAGGATGACGAGGTGGAGGATGAGGAGATGCAGGAGGAGGAACCATGTTCACAGCAGGGTGGCACCCATACCAGCTTATGGCCATCACTGGTGCGTAGATTGGGGGATACAGAGGACACAGACGATACACCTCCCACAGAGGACAGCTTTTCGTTGCCTCTGGGCAGCCTGGTGCACATGAGCGACAACATGCTGCAGTGTCTCCGCAATGACCTCCGAGTTGCCCACATTCTAACTTGTGCTGATTACTGGGTGGCCACGCTGCTGGATCCCCGTTACAAGGACAACGTACCATCCTTAATTCCCTCACTGGAGCGTGATCGTAAGATGCGCGAGTACAAGCGCACGCTGGTAGATGCGCTGCTGGTGGCATTCCCACTTGAAAGCGGGGGCACAGTGGAAGCACAAGACGAAGGCAGAGGACGAGGAAGAGGTCGCCAACGCAGCTGGGGCACCGCCAGCACCTCAGAAGGCAGGGTTAGCATGGCCGAAATGTGGAAAAGCTTTGTCAGCATGCCACAACAACCAGCACCACCAGCTGATATGGAACGTCTTAGCAGGAGGCAGCACTTCACCAACATGGTGGAGCAGTATGTGTGCACACGCCTACACGTACTGAATGACTGGTCTGCCCCCTTCAACTTCTGGGTCTCCAAATTGGGCACATGGCCTGAGCTTGCCCTTTACACCTTGGAGGTGCTGGCCTGCCTTGCAGCCAGTGTATTATCTGAACGTGTGTTTAGCACGGCAGGGGGCGTCATCACAGACAAGCGCAGGCGCCTGTCCACAGCCAATGTGGACAAGCTCACGTTCATTAAAATGAACCAGGCATGGATCCCTCAGGACTTGTCCGTACCTTGTCCAGAATAGACATGTGTACCAGCACTAAGCAGCCATTGTTATATTGCAGCGCAATTGCTCATGTTTGTATTTTGGATATTTCACACTCTTCTGGAGTGTACCTTCATTTTAAAAAATTTAATTAAAACCAAAAACCTGTGTTCGTCCTCCTCCACCGCCGCTTCCACCTACTCCGCTACGTCCACCGCCTCCTTAAACTCCTACTCCATATGGAACTCCACCTCATAAATCAATTTTTTGGGGTTTTTTTTGTTCATGTTTTATTTTATATCATTTCACTTATTTGTCATTTACATTTTCGGGTGAAATTTACCAATTTTTGGGTGTATAGTACCACTGCTATACCTATTAGACCGGTACAATAAATTAAAAAAAATATCTGTTACATTTTCTGGTGAAATTTTGGGGTGTATAGTACCACTGCTATACCTAGTAGGCCCCTTAAAAAATAAATAAAAATTGTCATTAACATTTTCTGGTGAAATTAACCAATTTTTGCGTGTATAGTACCACTGTTATACCTAGTAGGCCGGTTAAAAAAAAAAAAAATTGTCAGTTACATTTTCGGATGAAAGTCAACAATTTTTGGGTGTGAAGTACCACTGATATACCTAGTAGACAGGTTAAAAAATAAAAAAATTTGACTTACATTTTATGGTGAAATTCACAAATTTTTGGGTGTGATGTACCACTGCTATACCTAGTAGGCCGGTTAAAAAAATAAATAAATTGTCAGTTACATTTTATGGTCAAATTCACCAATTTTTGAGTGTAATATACCCCTCCTCTACCTAGTTGACAGATTAATAAATTTCAATAATTTTTTTTTACATTTTCGGGTGACAATAAACAATTGTTTTCTGTCATAGACCCCTGCTCTACCAAGTAGACAGGTTAATTAATTTCTGTAATTTTTCTGTTACATTATTGGGTCGACATTGTACAATTTTAGACTTGAATAAACCCCTGCTCTGCATAGGTGACAGGGAATAAAATGTCTGAAATGCTTCTTTAATTGATGGGCGCCACCTCCTTTGATTTAATGCTTAAACTTAAACAAGTTGTACCACATTTAAGCTTCAATATATTGTCCCACATTTCCGCTATACTCTTTTGGACAACATTTGCGCCTCAATAGCTTTTCCCACAATTCCGCTTGACTCTTTTTGCACACATTTGGGCTTCTGTAATTTGTCCCACATTTGCGCCTCAATAGCTTTTCCCACATTTCTGCTCGATCCTAATTTTTTTTTATACATTTATCTCCCTTAAATTTGGTCTCTTTTTCTCACGCTTCCTTTTCCGGCCTGGAACCTTGATTCCCCGCCACCCGTGATCACCATGGTAGGCGCATAAAAGAAAATAGAAAGTTGATAGAGCAGATATCAAATTGGATCGTGAACATCACGGGGACGTGCGACTTGGTGGGGCAGTAAGTGTGCACACACCTACACGAACTAACTGACAGGGGTCAGCCCCTGCAACTTCTGGGTCTCCACATTGGGCACATGGCCTGAGCTTGCCCTTTACACCTTTGAGGTGCTGGCCTGCCCTGCAGCCAATGTATTGTCTGAACGTGTGTTTAGCACGACTGGAGGGTTATATTTCCCAATGTTTTGGGGTGTACCCTAATTTAAAAAAATCTAAATACATTTTAAACCAAAAAGCAGTGTAGGCTACCTCCTCCTCCTCCACCGCCACTTCCACCTACACTGCCACATCCACCGCCTCCTCAACCTTCCTACTCCATATGGACCTCCTAGATCAAGATTATTATTTTTTATTTTTACGTATTTTATGTTATTTCCCTATCCACATTTGTTTGCAGAGCACTTGCCATGCTCTTAACCACATTTTGACGACATTTGCAGCCCTCTAACTCTTTCCATTACATTTTTACAGCCATTTTAGTGCTCAAAAGTTCGGGTCCCCATTGACTTCAATGGGGTTCGGGTCAAGTTCGGGTCAAGTTCGGGTCCCGAACTCAAACTTTTTTCCGAAGTTCGGCCGAACCCGTCGATCCCGAACAACCAGGTGTCCGCTCAACTCTACTAGTAAACAATGAGCAAATGGGAACAACAAAATGCAAAGGGAAGTACACTTAACTTCAATAGAAAATGGATGAGCAGGATCTCAGATGAGGACCACATAACAGCTCTTCCAACTCCAGGCAGATAATATCAACCGCATGGTATGAAGTGTGAGTCCAGACTAAATAGAGGAGCAGTAATGGCCACAAGCTACACCTGAGACAAGAGGTGTGGTCATTACCAACAACAACACTGCAACAAGTAAAAACAGATAGGCTGTCAGATAACCTAATGTGCAGCCAATCTCTCAGATCTTCTAACCTCTGTCACAGGAGGGACCGTAACATTAGGATACTGGAGGTTTTTTAGTATTTGCGTTTTCATTTTTCTTCCCTATTTTCCTTGAGCCATAACCTTTTTATATTTTCGGTTATATAGCTGTATGAGGGCTTATTTTTTGTGGGACAAGTTGTACTTTCTAATTCCGCCATTAATTAAGGCATAAAATGTAGTGGGAAGCAGTAAAAAAAATCCAAATGGGGTGGAATTGGAAAAAAAATGCAACCAATTTTACGGGTTTTGTTCCTACGGCATTTTGTTTATGGCAAAACTGACCCATGCCCTTCATTCTCTGGTTCAGTATGATTACAACGATACCCCATATGTATAAATTCTTTATGTATAAATAGTGTAAAAAGAAATTTTAACTTTGATCATTTTTTTTTTACATCACCATATTCTGACCCCCATAACTTTTTTATACTTATGTCTACTGAGCTGTTTAGGGGCTCAAATTTTGTGGAATAATCTTTAGTTTTTATTGATACCATTTTGGAGTGTGCGTGACTTTTTGATCACATTTTATAAAAAAAAATTTGGGTAAGAGAAGCAATGAAAAAATGGCAAAGCGCCATTTTGACCCTTTTTTCATTACACCATTCACCGTATTGGAATTTATTTTTCTATTTTAATAGTATTGGAGTATTTGATCGCGGTGATACCCATGATGATGTTTATATTTATTGTTATTTAGGTATTCATTTTTTAATTATACGGAAAGGGGGGTGATTTAAACTTTTATATACTGTATTTTTTATTTTTATATATTTTTTAACTTTTTTTTAGCTTTTTGTGATAATTTTATGGCTCAAATATGAGTTTATGAATTGTGTTTTTTAATTTTTGTCTATCAGGGATTTTTAAAATGCAATTGAAACCCAATTTTGCTCATTTCTTATCCTGGCCTGCCATCTGGTGGGCAAAATAAGAATTGCAACATGAATACTTTCAGCCTCGTCAGCGAGGCTGAAAGTGTTCAGCGCAAGTACTGATGCCCCGATTAGCCACACGGGGCATCGGAAGGAATCCAGGAATCGCGAGCTTCCGGGTTTTTGAACATTTAGATGCCATGACCTCACTTGGTCACGGCATCTAAAGCATTTAATTACCGCGATCGGCATTATTGTCGATCACGGTAATTAGATGTAGGTCTCAGGCGCCGGTAGCGAAGGGGTTAGCACATTTTTTGGACACTTGTACAGAACAAGCTACTGTTTTTTTTTTATTAACATGTATGTATAAACAGGGACAGGGATCTGCCCAATTTAAGACATAATTTTTAGATGCTTGGTCCCAACAAGCCAATGTTTTTTTTTTTCTCTCATCACACTGCGCCAGAGGCGTTATGAAGTTTTTATATGAAACTTTTTTTTAAAAAAGTAACAAAGGGCAATTCTTACCGTTGCTACTTTTCAAAAAGTGTTCTGGCAAGGGTGGGAAGGGGGTTTGGCCAGCAGCGGCAACAAATTTATCTTTATTTACGCCAGAGCTGCTGTAGATTTCTTTTTAGGTAGTCAGAATGCTAGAGGATGCACCTAAGTTATGTCAAGTCCGGCACCTCATCATAAATTAGGTGCATGCTAATCAGAGTAAAAACATATTTTAAAAAGTCATATACAGTATGTATCTCTAATGCTCAGCATCCTGAGGTGCAGAGTCTAATAGACTCTGTGGTTTTCAACCTTAACACCCACAAGATGTGAACCTTATTACAGGAAGATCTTCAGGTTGCTATCCCCAGAATTTTCAGAAATTAACAGTAGTAGCACTAATAAGGCTGTGATATAATCAGCAACAGATGCAAGGAGAGCGTTCAGAAAAGTAATAGGCCAGAGAACAAAATAGTAGCATAGTCAGCAATTAAGCCATGGGTCAGAACCAGGTGTGGATCAGCAGGTGAAAGGCAAATAATCCAAAGACAGGAGCATAGTGAGGAACAAGGCTGAGTTAAAGATCAAGATCAATTCTGAAAGTCTAACATGAAATCAGAAATACATTATCAAAACCCAGGATGGGATGAACATTAATCAAGCAGCAACAAGTTGGAAACGGATTGCCTTTTTAACCACCTCAGCCCCCAGTGCTTAAACACCCTGAAAGACCAGGCCACTTTTTACACTTCTGACCTACACTACTTTCACCGTTTATTGCTCGGTCATGCAACTTACCACCCAAATGAATTTTACCTCCTTTTCTTCTCACTAATAGAGCTTTCATTTGGTGGTATTTCATTGCTGCTGACATTTTTACTTTTTTTGTTATTAATCGAAATTTAACGATTTTTTTGCAAAAAAATGACATTTTTCACTTTCAGTTGTAAAATTTTGCAAAAAAAACGAGATCCATATAGAAATTTTGCTCTAAATTTATAGTTCTACATGTCTTTGATAAAAAAAAAATGTTTGGGTAAAAAAAAAATGGTTTGGGTAAAAGTTATAGCGTTTACAAACTATGGTACAAAAATGTGAATTTCCGCTTTTTGAAGCAGCTCTGACTTTCTGAGCACCTGTCATGTTTCCTGAGGTTCTGCAATGCCCAGACAGTACAAACACCCCACAAATGACCCCATTTCGGAAAGTACACACCCTAAGGTATTCGCTGATGGGCATAGTGAGTTCATAGAACTTTTTATTTTTTGTCACAAGTTAGCGGAAAATGATGATTTTTTTTTTTTTTTTTTTTTCTTACAAAGTCTCATATTCCACTAACTTGTGACAAAAAATAAAAACTTCTATGAACTCACTATGCCCATAACGAAATACCTTGGGGTCTCTTCTTTCCAAAATGGGGTCACTTGTGGGGTAGTTATACTGCCCTGGCATTCTAGGGGCCCAAATGTGTGGTAAGGAGTTTGAAATCAAATTCTGAAAAAAATGACCTGTCAAATCCGAAAGGTGCTCTTTGGAATATGGGCCCCTTTGCCCACCTAGGCTGCAAAAAAGTGTCACACATCTGGTATCTCCGTACTCAGGAGAAGGTGGGGAATGTGTTTTGGGGTGTCATTTTATATATACCCATGCTGGGTGAGAGAAATATCTTGGCAAAAGACAACTTTTCCCATTTTTTTATACAAAGTTGGCATTTCACCAAGATATTTATCTCACCCAGCATGGGTATATATAAAATGACACCCCAAAACACATTCCCCACCTTCTCCTGAGTACGGAGATACCAGATGTGTGACACTTTTTTGCAGCCTAGGTGGGCAAAGGGGCCCATATTCCAAAGAGCACCTTTCGGATTTGACAGGTCATTTTTTTCAGAATTTGATTTCAAACTCCTTACCACACATTTGGGCCCCTAGAATGCCAGGGCAGTATAACTACCCCACAAGTGACCCCATTTTGGAAAGAAGACACCCCAAGGTATTCCGTGAGGGGCATGGCGAGTTCCTAGAATTTTTTATTTTTTGTCACAAGTTAGTGAAAAATTATGATTTTTTTTTTTTTTTTTTTTTTCATACAAAGTCTCATATTCCACTAACTTGTGACAAAAAATAAAAACTTCCATGAACTCACTATGCCCATCAGCGAATACCTTGGGGTCTCTTCTTTCCAAAATGGGGTCACTTGTGGGGTAGTTATACTGCCCTGGCATTCTAGGGGCCCAAATGTGTGGTAAGGAGTTTGAAATCAAATTCAGTAAAAAATGACCTATGAAATCCAAAAGGTGCTCTTTGGAATGTGGGCCCCTTTGCCCACCTAGGCTGCAAAAAAGTGTCACACATCTGGTATCCCCGTACTCAGGAGAAGTTGAGGAATGTGTTTTGGGGTGTCTTTTTACATATACCCATGCTGGGTGAGATAAATATCTTGGTCAAATGCCAACTTTGTATAAAAAAATGGGAAAAGTTGTCTTTTGCCAAGATATTTCTCTCACCCAGCATGGGTATATGTAAAATGACACCCCAAAACACATTCCCCACCTTCTCCTGAGTACGGAGATACCAGATGTGTGACACTTTTTTGCAGCCTAGGTGGGCAAAGGGGCCCATATTCCAAAGAGCACCTTTCGGATTTGACAGGTCATTTTTTTCAGAATTTGATTTCAAACTCCTTACCACACATTTTGGCCCCTAGAATGCCAGGGCAGTATAACTACCCCACAAGTGACCCCATTTTGGAAAGAAGACACCCCAAGGTATTCGCTGATGGGCATAGTGAGTTCATGGAAATTTTTATTTTTTGTCACAAGTTAGTGGAATATGAGACTTTGTATGAAAAAAAAATCAAAAAAAAAAATCATCATTTTCCACTAACTTGTGACAAAAAATAAAAAATTCTAGGAACTTGCCATGCCCCTCACGGAATACCTTGGGGTGTCTTCTTTCCAAAATGGGGTCACTTGTGGGGTAGTTATACTGCCCTGGCATTCTAGGGGCCCAAATGTGTGGTAAGGAGTTTGAAATCAAATTCTGAAAAAAATGACCTGTCAAATCCGAAAGGTGCTCTTTGGAATATGGGCCCCTTTGCCCACCTAGGCTGCAAAAAAGTGTCACACATCTGGTATCTCCGTACTCAGGAGAAGGTGGGGAATGTGTTTTGGGGTGTCATTTTACATATACCCATGCTGGGTGAGAGAAATATCTTGGCAAAAGACAACTTTTCCCATTTTTTTATACAAAGTTGGCATTTGACCAAGATATTTATCTCACCCAGCATGGGTATATGTAAAAAGACACCCCAAAACACATTCCTCAACTTCTCCTGAGTACGGGGATACCAGATGTGTGACACTTTTTTGCAGCCTAGGTGGGCAAAGGGGCCCACATTCCAAAGAGCACCTTTTGGATTTCATAGGTCATTTTTTACTGAATTTGATTTCAAACTCCTTACCACACATTTGGGCCCCTAGAATGCCAGGGCAGTATAACTACCCCACAAGTGACCCCATTTTGGAAAGAAGAGACCCCAAGGTATTCGCTGATAGGCATAGTGAGTTCATGGAAATTTTTATTTTTTGTCACAAGTTAGTGGAATATGAGACTTTGTATGAAAAAAAAAATAAAAAAAAAATCATCATTTTCCACTAACTTGTGACAAAAAATAAAAAATTCTAGGAACTTGCCATGCCCCTCACGGAATACCTTGGGGTGTCTTCTTTCCAAAATGGGGTCACTTGTGGGGTAGTTATACTGCCCTGGCATTTTCCAGGGGCCCTAATGTCTGGTAAGTAGGTAAATGACCTGTGAAATCCGAAAGGTGCTCTTTGGAATGTGGGCCCCTTTGCCCACCTAGGCTGCAAAAAAGTGTCACACATCTGGTATCTCCGTACTCAGGAGAAGGTGGGGAATGTGTTTTGGGGTGTCTTTTTACATATACCCATGCTGGGTGAGAGAAATATCTTGGCAAAAGACAACTTTTCCCATTTTTTTTATACAAAGTTGGCATTTGACCAAGATATTTATCTCACCCAGCATGGGTATATGTAAAATGACACCCCAAAACATATTCCCCAACTTCTGCTGAATACGGAGATACCACATGTGTGACACTTTTTTGCAGCCTAGGTGGGCAAAGGTGCCCAAATTCCTTTTAGGAGGGCATTTTTAGACATTTGGATACCAGACTTCTTCTCACGCTTTGGGGCCCCTAAAATGCCAGGGCAGTATAAATACCCCACATGTGACCCCATTTTGGAAAGAAGACACCCCAAGGTATTCAATGAGGGGCATGGCGAGTTCATTGAAAAAAAAAAAATTTGGCACAAGTTAGCGGAAATTGATTTTTTTGATTTTGTTCTCACAAAGTCTCCCTTTCCGCTAACTTGGGACAAAAATTTCAATCTTTCATGGACTC
Source organism: Bufo bufo (assembly GCF_905171765.1). Taxonomy (NCBI): domain Eukaryota; kingdom Metazoa; phylum Chordata; class Amphibia; order Anura; family Bufonidae; genus Bufo; species Bufo bufo. The sequence goes on from NC_053389.1 coordinate 308,893,914, forward strand.
AATATGCCCCTCAGCGAATACCTTGGGGTGTCTTCTTTCCAAAATGGTGTTATTTGTGGGGTGTTTGTACTGCCCTGGCATTTGAGGGTCTCCGCAATCATTACATGTATGCCCAGCATTAGGAGTTTCTGCTATTCTCCTTATATTGAGCATACGGGTAATGAGATTTTTTTTTTCCGTTCAGCCTCTGGGCTGAAAGAAAAAAATGAACGGCACAGATTTCTTCATTCGCATCGATCAATGTGGATGAAAAAATCTCTGCCAAAAAAAGAAAAAGGAGGGGAAAGGCGTCTGCCAGGACATAGGAGCTCCGCCCAACATCCATACCCACTTCAGCTCGTATGCCCTGGCAAACCAGATTTCTCCATTCACATCAATCGATGTGGATGAATAAATCATTGCCGGGATTTTTTTTTTTATATATACAAAGTGTTTGCCAAAGTATATGAACACCGCCACCTCCTCAGCTCATATGCCTCGGCAAACGTATCTTTTACTGCAGAGGAGAAATCTCGTCTTGCAGCGCCGCATACACCGACTTGCGTGTAATCTGACAGCAGCGCAATGCTTCTGTCCGAATGCACATCAGTGCTGCAGCTAGTCGATCGGTTGGTCCACCTGAAAGGTAAAAAAAACAAAACAAAAAAGAAAAAACCAGGCCGCAAAGCAATAACTTTATTAACTGTTGAACAGAACATAGAAACTTTTTTTTAACTTTTTTAACTGAACATTTAACTTTTTTACTTACCGGTATTTTTTTTTTTGTTTAGTTTTTTTTTACCTTTTATAGAACAAACCTCTCCTTCCCCATGGGACAATGTGCAAAGCGCAAATCGCCCAAAGATGTGGCGAAGTACATTATGCACTTTATCCCAGGTGAAAGGAGAGGTTTGCAGCAGCTGTGAGTGAATGGGCCCTAATAGCCCTGTGTGCCTCTCCTGGTGAGATGTGATCCCTATGCTAAGTGTACCTGTGTGTGGTACTTCCGGAAACACTCTCCATAGCATAGGGCAGGGTGGTCAGCACAGTCAGGACAGAAATAGCGGGTGTCACGCCTTATTCCACTCCTGCTACAGACACGACATCTTTTTCGGGGTGACGGTTGGGTTGAGGTACCAGGAACGACACTGGGGAAATGTCGCTCGTGTAGACGGCTAACTACACTGGTGGATGGGGCCACGGAACCTCCTGGGTAAAGGAGGTTCTCGATGATCTCTTCCTGGAATTTGAGGAAGGATCCTGTTCTCCCAGCCTTACTGTAGAGAACAAAACTATTGTAGAGCGCCAATTGAATTAAATATACAGACACCTTCTTATACCAGCGTCTGGTTCTGCGGGAAACTAAATACGGAGACAACATCTGGTCATTGAAGTCCACCCCTCCCATGAGCGCATTATAGTCGTGGACACAGAGGGGCTTTTCAATGACACGGGTTGCTCGCTCAATTTGGATTGTCGTGTCTGCGTGAATGGAGGAGAGCATGTAAACGTCACGCTTGTCTCTCCATTTCACCGCGAGCAGTTCTTCGTTACACAAGGCAGCCCTCTGCCCCCTTGCAAGACGGGTGGTTACAAGCCGTTGGGGGAAGCCCACGCGACTAGTTCGCATGGTGCCACAGGCGCAAATCCGTTCTAGAAACAAATGCCTAAAGAGGGCCACACTTGTGTAGAAATTGTCCACATAAAGATGGTACCCCTTGCCGAATAAGGGTGACACCAAGTCCCAGACTGTCTTCCCACTGCTCCCCAGGTAGTCAGGGCAACCGACCGGCTCCAGGGTCTGATCTTTTCCCTCATAGATCCGAAATTTGTGGGTATAGCCTGTGGCCCTTTCACAGAGCTTATACAATTTGACCCCATACTGGGCACGCTTGCTTGGGATGTATTGTTTGAAGCCAAGGCGCCCGGTAAAATGTATTAGGGACTCGTCTACGCAGATGTTTTGCTCAGGGGTATACAAATCTGCAAATTTCAGGTTGAAATGGTCTATGAGGGGCCGAATTTTGTGGAGCCGGTCAAAAGCAGGGTGGCCTCTGGGACGGGAGGTGGTATTGTCGCTAAAATGCAGAAAACGTAGGATGGTCTCAAATCGTGTCCTGGACATAGCAGCAGAGAACATGGGCATGTGATGAATTGGGTGCGTTGACCAATATGACCGCAATTCATGCTTTTTTGTCAGGCCCATGTTGAGGAGAAGGCCCAAAAAAATTTTAAGCTCGGAAACTTGGACTGGTTTCCACCGGAAAGGCTGGGCATAATAGCTTCCCGGGTTAGCGGTTATAAATTGTGTGGCATACTGGTTGGTCTCTGCCACGACTAAGTCCAAGAGCTCCGCAGTCAAGAACAGCTCAAAAAATCCCAGGGCCGAACCGATTTGAGCCGTCTCAACCCGAACTCCAGACTGGGCGGTGAAAGGGGGAACTACTGGTGCGGCTGAAGTTGGTGACTGCCAATCAGGATTTGCCAGCACCTCAGGGACTCTAGGGGCTCTACGGGCCCGTCTTTGCGGTGGCTGCGACGGGGTAACTATTGCACGTGCCACCGTACCAGCTTCAACTGCCCTTCTGGTGCTCGCTACTTCACCAGGTTGTACGGCAGTGCTGGTACTAGGTCCAGGAAGGGCTGCGCTGCTGGTGTATGCCTCACCACGTGATCCGGCAGCGACAGCCCCACTCTGCTGCTCTTGAAGCGGATCCTGCGTAACCTGTGGTCTAGCGACATGGGGCCGGGTACGCCTGGTGCTGCCAGGGACCTCCACCTCCTCGTCCGAACTTTGGGTCAGAGAGCCACTGCTTTCCACAGGTTCATATTCTGACCCGCTAGATTCGTCAGATGAGGGTTCCCACTCCTCATCCGACTGGGTCAGAATCCTGTAGGCCTCTTCAGAAGAATACCCCCTGTTTGACATTTTGGACTACTAAATTTAGGGGTATTCCCTGAGACTACCCAAGAAAAAAAGCAAACCTGTCTTACAAAGGGGAGGCTAGCGAAGTACCGGAGGCTGCTGCGGTTGATAAAAAATATCAAAACTGATTTTTTTATCGCCGCAGTGCGTGTAAAATGAATGTGCAGTGATCAAAAAATAATAATTTTTTGTCACTGCGGTGGGGCGGGCGTGGGTGAACGCACGTGTGGGCGACCGATCAGGCCTGATCGGGCAAACACTGCGTTTTGGGTGGAGGGCGAGCTAAGGTGACACTAATACTATTATAGATCTGACCGTGATCAGTTTTGATCACTTACAGATACTATAAAAGTACAAATGCTGATTAGCGATACGCTAAACAGCGAATAAAAGTGACTGCGGTGCGGTGGGGTGGGCGCTAACTGACGCTAACTACCTAACCAAGGGGCCTAAACTATCCCTAAAACCTAACAGCCAATACCAGTGAAAAAAAAAAAGTGACAGTTTACACTGATCACTTTTTTTCCTTTCACTAGTGATTGACAGGGGCGATCAAAGGGGTGATCAAAGGGTTAATTGGGGTGCAGGTGGGTGATCTGGGGCTAAGGTGTAGTGTTTGGTGTACTCACAGTTCAGTCTGCTCCTGTGCTGGATCCAACCGACGAAAAGGACCAGCACAGGAGCAGACAAGCCATATAACAGATCATATTTACTAATATGATCTGTTATATGACTTTGGATTGGATTTTTTGAAAATCGCCAGCCTGCCAGCCAATGATCGTTGCTGGCAGGCTGGTGACGAACTTGTTCTTTGAATTTTGCCGGCCCGCGATGCGCATGCGCGGGCCGGCTTGGAGCGAAATCTCGCGTCTCGCGAGATGACGCGTATATGCGTGACTCTGCGCAGCGCTGCCACCTCCGGAACGCAATCCTGCGTTAGGCGGTCCGGAGGTGGTTAATAAACCAGGCCTGTTTACAACAGCAGACACCAGTTTCCTGTTATTCCAGGCCTGAATCCACTGAGACCACAGTGCAGATCAGGACTAGAGACATAAGCATTTGGTTGCATAGAAATAGTATTCAAGCATGCAGTGCTGGAACTGTGAAAGATGAATCCTAAGGCCGAATGCACACGGCCATGTTCCGCGGCCGAGAGCGATCCGTGGAAACGCCGTGCGCTTCATGCCCCCGCTGCTGTACAGTGATACACTGGTATGATCTATACGAGTGTATCACTGTACAGCAGCGGCGGCATAAAGCGCACGGCATCATAGCAACCAATGACGCCGTGCGTTCCTGCTGTCAGCAGGAATCCCGGCCGGGTTACCATGGACCGCTCTCGGCCACGGAACACGGCCGTGTGCATTCGGCCTAACACAAATTTTCCAAAGCTCCCAACATTCTATGTTTGTTCACTGTCTGCACAGAGTTTGGTGATATGAATTATGGGAAGTGTTATTTTTACACCAGGCACTAGAGATCAGCAAATTAGTTCTAGATTAATTAAAATCAACCCAAATTTTTGAACAATTTGGGTTCCAACCAAATCCAAGAGAGAAAAAAATAATAATAAAAAAAGAGTGATAGGAAAAAAACTATGAGTACTAGTGCACCTCAGAGTTTTTACACAAATTTTCAGTCCATTTGGAACACTTTTAATTGATTCCGACCCAAATAGAACTTGTCTACCAATTTGGCTGAATTGAACCCGATTAAAATTTTGTGTAATTCTCTCATTTCTATCAGGCACTGTACAGTAACCTGTGGGAATAAAAAAAAACTTTTTGTTTTACCATATTACATGCTGTGTTTGATTAATAAACTATTGTGTCTGAAATTAATTGTAGAATGGTGTTTTATGTAAACATACACTTTATAGTAGTTTCCCCTTTGTAGATATCTAATGTATATGCATCAGCAGGGCTATACGATTAACTATTGTGCAAAAATTGAATAATTGGAAATGTTGGAAAAATTTTCTTGGTATTGCTATCTGACCATTGCACGGCACCGATAGAAATCTGTTTATTACACTTTTTATGTTCATGCAACAAATGGACTAAACAACTACAAGCAGCTTTTAGATCAAGTGCATGAAAACTGGAACAGGTGGCAGATGTGTGTCTTTTCTCACAAAGCATTATTCTCTATAATCTATCCACAGTGAAGCCATTTGGAAGCCATATAACATGATGTGAGATTTTAAAAAAAGTCTTATGTGAATGCAAACTGTAAGGCTGCATTCACACGGGCGAGATTTCCGCGCGGGTGCAATGCGGTAGGTGAATGTATTGCACCCGCACTGAATCCCGACCCATTCATTTCTATGGGGCTGTTCAGATGAGCGGTGATTTTCACGCATCACTTGTGCGTTGCGTGAAAATCGCAGCATGCTCTATATTCAGTGTTTTTCACGCAACGCAGGCCCCATAGAAGTGAATGGGGTTGCGTGAAAATCGCAAGCATCCGCAAGCAAGTGCGGATGCGGTGCGATTTTCACGCATGGTTGCTAGATGACAGTCTATTCACTGTATTATTTTCCCTTATAACATGGTTATGAGGGAAAATAATAGCATTCTGAAAACAGAATGCATAGTAAGTGATCAGTTGAGGGTTAAAAAAAATAAAAAAAAAATTAACTCACCTTCTCCTCTTGATCGCGTAGTTCCCGGTCTCTTCTTTACTTCTTTAATGATGAACTATCGGCTAGGACCTGTGGTGACGTCACCACGGTGATGGACCATGTGATTGGAGCATGTGATCTGACGTCACCAAAGGTCCTTTAGCCCACAGCTCATCATTAAAGAAGTAAAGAGACCGGGAACTACGCGGACAAGAGGAGAAGGTGAGTTAATTTTTTTTATTTTTTTTAACCCTCAATTGATCACCTACTAAGCATTCTGTATTCAGAATGCTATTATTTTCCCTTGTAACCATGTTATAAGGGAAAATAATAAAATCTACACTACAACTAACCCAAACCTGAACTTCTGTGAAGAAGTTTGGGTCTGGGTACCAAAGTCGGTTTTTTATCACGCGCGTGCAAAACACATTGCACATTGCACCTGCGCGATAAAAACTGAACATCGGAACGCAATCGCAGTCAAAACTGACTGCAATTGCGTACCTACTCGCCGCAATACACCGGGACGCATCCGGACCTAATCCGGACACGCTCGTGTGAACCCAGCCTAACTGAGTTTCTCATGTAAGTTGTTATTTTATGACTACTCAATTATTGTGCCTGCTTCACTGGCTTATATCACTGTATTTGAAATTGTTTATACCTACAAATTATTTTATTGTTCACCCAGCACCCGGCACAGTAATAGAGATGGCCTTGTGGTTCGCCCGGCGGTTGTTTCGCGGCAATCTTTGCGTGTTTGCGATTCGCCGAACATAAGAACATATAGAGATATTCGCGCCCGCCATATTCTTTTACATTGTGAAGAACTTTGACCCATGACACATCCATCAGGTGGTACAGGACAGCCAATTGAGACATTTCAGCACATGGACACACCCCCTACCTTATAAATAAACCTGATCTGGGCGCCATTTTACATTCAGTGTTTTGCCAGTGCAGGGAAAGGTTGCTGTGTGGAGCAGGGACAGACTGTTAGGGACACCAAACGCTAGCTAATAGGGCCACAAAAGTCCTTTTAAGGACTGGTGTAGGTGTGCTATCGATATGTGTAATACACAGAGGGGTGTGATATACTTATAATATACTTTTATAATGAGTCAAAAACACATAGATCTATATAGTGATCACCTGGAAGTCAGGGGCCTAGGGGCTAGGGGCTTACTAGGCCATTTTTATATAGGGTAAGATATCGGACGGGGTCGCTTTTATCAGGGCGGGTGGTCTGTGGTTAGGCTGTCGGGGCCAGAATTGCACCCCCCTGTAGGGCAATATCAGGGACAGTTCTTTGCCCACCCTGTCCTTCAATACCACATAATCATCTAGCCCAGGGATAGATGTTTTTTGCTTTCCCTCTGGGATTCGTGGATGTGCACTGGAACCCCCCGGATTGTGGTAAGACATATGGTTTCTGATTTAGTGCCGCTGAGCACTTATTATTGTCTACCACATCTATGCTTTTTGCTTAACTTTATTAATTTAATTTATTTTCATTTTGAGGGATATCTTTTCCATTCACACGTCCGCAAAATGGGTCCGCATCTGTTCCGCAATTTTGCGGAACAAGTGCAGACCCATTCATTTTCAATGGGGACGGAATGTGCTGTCCGCATCTGCATTTGCGGATCCGCACTTCCGCATCCGTGCTTCCGTTTCCGCAAAAAAATAGAACATGTCCTATTCTTGTCCGCAATTGCACAATTGCAGACAAGATTAGGCATTTTCTATTATAGTGGCGGCGATGAGCAGTCCGTAAATTGTGGAATGCACATTGCCGGTGTCCGTGTTTTGCGGATCCGGAAAACAGTTACGGACGTGTGATTGAACCCTCATAGTAGCATTATTAAAGGTTACGTTTTATGGTTATGTATATTCTAATGGATTGCCTTCCTTGTACAATGTTATAATATACTTTCTATGTTAGAAAGTATATTATAGTGCATTTGTATTGTGCGGCAGTTGTGTGCGGTTCTGCTGCGATACTGCAGGTATATAGAGGGACAAGCGTTATTGGAACAAACAATTTCTACTGGTGTGATATACCAGTTGCCCCCCCAAAAAACTGATTGGAGTGGGGTGTTATATACCAATATACTTTATTTATTGTGCATTTGGGTACTGTATAGTGCATTTGCGCATGCGCATACGCGAAAATTATATTGCCGATATTTTGTGTTGAAAAAAATTATGAATGGAGATCGCAAATACGAATAATACATCTGGTATGTCACTGGCCATGTTGTGGGACTATTTGTGCACTTTGTGATTATTTCTTGACTGTGAATATGAGCTGAAGGTTTTTCAGGTTCACCTGCCATTAAAATGAATGGGACCCGTTCGTGAACATTTGATCGTGTTCGCGCAATCGTCCATCACTACTTAGTAATATACGGTATTTATCCATTACATGGAAATTTATTATTAGAATATGAAACTAGAAATTAAGGGGTACATAATAAACCCCTAAGCTGGCGGTGGTTCCACTGAAGTTATGATACGCCCTTTTGATCACTTGGTGTTGCACTTTTTGTGATGATAGGTATATTTTTTAAGGTGTTCACCTGAGTAGTTAGGTCATGTGATATTTTTATAGAGCTGGCTGTTATGGATGCGGTGATACCAAACATGTTTAGGGAATTAAATTTTCTTCATTTTTACCCAATTATAAATATTCATATATGGGAAAATGTTTACCATTTTGAATTTTTTTTACACTTTTTTTACTCACTTGGTTCTTGTAGATCCAGTGGGTCTGATGCCTCTACAAAACACTACAGTACGCTGTATAGTGTACTGCAGTATATTTTCATTCACAGTAAGCCTGATCAGGCTCCTGCCTCAGGCAGGACCCTGTCAGGCTTACAAACCATGGCAAGCCGGGATGCCTGTGTAAGGCGTTCTGTTGCCATGGTAATCATCGGGACGCTGCCACAGCAGAACAGCAGCCCGATGGAAGGAGGGAAAGGCGATTAATCAACACAGCAGTGCAGCCCAAATCTCCTCAACACTCACTGAGGAGATGAGAGCTGAGCTGTTGAACGCTGTGATTGGTCAGTCAAATCTGACTGACCAATCGCAGCGATTCAAAGGCAGGGACCACGCTGATTGGTCCCTGCTGGGTGCCCGGACAGCTCTGCTGTCCATGCCACCCGTTTACATGCCAGTGTCACCACAAGTGTACTTGCGGTGACACTTTGATCTCACGACACACTGTGTAAGTCAAGATGTGGTAACTAACACCACATCATGATGTACACAGTACGTCATGGGTCATTAACATGTTAAAATTGATATATATATTTTAATTGCATTCAGAGTTCTGTTTTTCTCTGATGCAGGACTCCAAATCACCAGCATTCAATAGACCTAGAGTCAAAACTGCTGCCACTGGAGGGAGTTTACTACATATTATACTTTTTATACATTGTACTCACAGCATGTAGTATGTTCTGTCTTAATTCACGTTCACACAGTGTGCAGTCTGACATTCAGCATAAACCATTCCTGTCTTCAAAATAAGAGGGCTGTTCTTTGTAGTCTAACTTGTTTATTGGTCAACAGGTCGTACATACTGTATGTGATTAATTGATTGATTATATATAGAGTTGAGCGGACACCTGGATGTTCGGGTTCGACGGGATCGGCCGAACTCCGGAAAAAAAGTTAGAGTTCGGGACCCGAACTTGACCCAAACTTGACCCCGAACCCGAACCCCATTGAAGTCAATGGGGACCCGAACTTTTGAACACTAAAATGGCTGTAAAAATGTAATGGAAAGAGCTAGAGGGCTGCAAATGCCAGCAAAATGTGGTTAAGAGCATGGCAAGTGTTCTTCAAACAAATGTGGATAGGGAAATTACTTAAAATAACATAAAATATGTAAAAATAAAAAAAAATCTTGATCTAGGAGGACGAGGTCCTTATGGAGTAGGAGGTTGAGGAGGCGATGGAAGTGGCGGTGGAGGAGGAGGAGGTAACCTACACTACTTTTTGGTTTAAAATGTATTTTTATTTTTTTAAATTAGGGTACACCCCAAAACATTGGGAAATATAACCATCCAGTCGTGCTAAACACACGTTCAGACAATACACCGGCTGCAGGGCAGGCCAGCACCTCCAAGGCGTAAAGGGCAAGCTCAGGCCATGTGCCCAATTTGGAGACCCAGAAGTTGCAGGGGCTGACCCCTGTCAGTTAGTTCGTGTAAGCGTGTGCATACTTACTGCCCCACCATGTCGCACGTCCCCGTGATGTTCACCATCCAATTTGATATCTGCTCTATCAACTTTCGATGTTCTTTTATGCGCCTACCATGGTGGCGGGGAATCAGGGTTCCAGGCCAGAGAGGGAGCGTGAGAAAAAGAGACCACATCCAAGGGAGGATTCATTTTTTCACATTTTAAATTAGAGTTGAAATATGGGAGAAATTCAAAAGCATAAAAGTGTGACAACTTTTCAAAGTTTAAACATTGAATGAAAGTATGTGGTGAGCATTAATTACTGAATAATTTATTAAATTTTATTCCCTGTCACCTATGCATAGCAGGTGTTTATTAACGTCTAAAATTGTATAATGTCAAACCAAGAATGTAACAGAAAAGCTATTGAAATTTAATAAGCTGTCAACTAGGTAGAGGAGGGGTATAATACACCCAAAAATTTGTGAATTTCACCCAAAAATGTAACTGACAATTTATTTATTTTTTCGGTCTACAAGGTATAGGAGTGGTACATCACACCCAAAAATTTGTGAATTTCACCAGAATATATAACTGACATTTTTTTTTTTAACCTGTCTACTAGGTATAGCAGTGGTACTATACACCCAAAAATGTGTTTATTTCGCCAGAAAATGTAACTGACAATTTTCTTTATTTTTTTTTACCGGGCCACTAGGTATGGCAGTGGTACTATACACACCAAAATTGGTGAATTTCACCCTAAAATGTAAATGACAATTTATTTATTTTTTAACTGGCCTACTAGGTATAGCAGTGGTACTATACACCCAAAAATTGGTGAATTTCACCCGAAAATGTAAATGACAAAGTAGTGAAATAATATAAAATAAAACAAGTACAAAAAAAAATGGATTTATTAGGTGGAGTTCCATATGAAGTAGGAGTTTGAGGAGGCGGTGGACGTAGCGGAGTAGGTGGAAGCGGTGGTGGAGGATGACGAGATAGCCAACACAGGTTTTTGGTTTTAATTTAATTTTGTAAAATTAAGGTACACTCCAAAAGAGTGTGAAATATCCAAAATGAAAACATGAGCAATTGCGCTGCCGTATAACAATGGCTGCTTAGTGCCGGTATACATGTCTATTCTGCACAAGGTACGGACAAGTCCTGAGGGATCCATGCCTGGTTCATTTTAATGAAAGTGAGCTTGTCCACATTGGATGTGGACAGGCGGCGGCGCTTGTCTGTGATGACGCAGCCTGCCGTGCTAAACACGCGTTCAGATAATATACTGGCAGCAGGGCAGCCCAGCACTTCCAAGGCGTAAAGGGCAAGCTCAGGCCATGTGCCCAATTTGGAGACCTTAAAATTCAGTACATGTAGGCGTGTGCACACATACTGCTCCACCATGTTGGTGAAATGCTGCCTCCTGCTAAGACGCTCAATATCAGCTGGTGGTGCTGGTTGTTGTGGCATGCTGACAAAGCTTTTCCACATTTCGGCCATGCTAACCCTGCCTTCTGAGGTGCTGGTGGTGCCCCAGCTGCGTTGGCGACCTCTCCCTCGTCCTCTGCCTTCGCCTTGTGCTTCCACTGTGCCCCCGCTGTCAGGCGGGAATGCCACCAGCAGCGCGTCTACCAGTGTGCGCTTGTACTCGCGCATCTTACGATCACGCTCCAGTGAGGGAATTAAGGACGGTACGTTCTCCCTGTAACGGGGATCCAGCAGCGTGGCCACCCAGTAATCAGCACAAGGTATAATGTGGGCAACTCGGTGGACGTTGCGGAGACACTGCAGCATGTAATCGCTCATGTGTGCCAGGCTGCCCAGAGGCAACAAAAAGCTGTCCTCTGTGGGAGGTGTATCGTCTGTGTCCTCTGTATCCCCCCATCCACGCACCAGTGAAGGCCATGAGCTGGTCTGGGTGCCACCCTGCTGTGAACATGGTTCCTCCTCCTATATCTCCTCCTCCTCATCCTCCACCTCCTCATCCTCCAGAACTGTGCCCTGGCTGGACAATTGTGTACCTTGGGTTTGTGGGTGCAGGAACCCACCCTCGGAGCCACTTGGGAATGACTGGCTGGAAACCCTACGAAATGATCCCTCTTCCTCCTCCTCCTCCTGTGCCACATCCTCTTCTATCGCCAGGATCGTTTTTTCAAGGAGGCATAGAAGTGAGATAGTAACACTGAGAACAGCGTTATCGGCACTGGCCATGTTGGTGGAGTACTTGAAACAGCGCAACAAGGAACACAGGTCTTGCATGGAGGCCCAGTCATTGGTGGTGAAGTGGTGCTGTTCCGCAGTGCGACTGACCCGTGCATGCTGCAGCTGAAACTCCACTATCGCCTGCTGCTCGCACAGTCTGGCCAACATGTGCAAGGTGGAGTTCCACCTTGTGGGCACGTCGCATATGAGGCGGTGAGCGGGAAGGCCGAAGTTACGCTGCAGCGCTTACAGGCGAGCAGCAGCAGGGTGAGAACGCCGAAAGCACGCACAGACGGCCCGCACTTTATGCAGCAGCTCTGACAAATCGGGGTAATTTTTAAGGAATCTCTGCACCACTAAATTCAGCACATGCGCCAGGCAAGGGATGTGCGTCAAAACGGCTAGTCCCAGAGATGCTACGAGATTTTGCCCATTATCGCACACCACCAGGCCGGGCTTGAGGCTGACTGGCACAAACCACTCATCGGTCTGTTGTTCAAGGCCCATCCACAGCTCCTGCGTGGTGTGGGGTTTGTCCCCCAAACAGATACGTTTTCAAACTGCCTGCTGTCGTTTACCACTGGCTGTGCTGAAGTTGGTGGTGAAGGTGTTACGCTGACCAGATGAGGAGCTGGTAGAGGATGAGAAAGCAGAGTAGGAGGAGGAAGCAACAGGAGGCAAACTGAAGCGCCCTGCAATCCTCGGTGGTGGAAGGACATGCGCCAAACTGCTATCCGCCTCTGGCCCAGCCTCCACTGCATTTACCAAGTGTGCTGTTATGGAGATATAATGGCTCTGACTGAGCTTACTGGTCCACGTATCCGTAGTCAGGTGCACCTTGCCACAGATGGCGTTGCGCAGTGCACACCGATTTTTGTCCCTTACTTGGTTATGAAGGGATGGGATGGCTCGCTTGAAAAGTAGTAGCGGCTGGGCACGACGTACTGTGAAACAGCCACCGCCATAAGGCCTTTAAAAATATCCGTCTCCACCAGACGGAATGACAGCATTTCAAAGGCCAGTAATTTAGAAATGCTGGCATTCAGGGTTAGGGATCACGGGTGGGTAGGGGGGTATTTTCTCTTCCTCTCCAGCGTTTGGGATATGGAGAGCTGAACGCTTCCGTGGGACATTGTGGAGATGCTTGGTGACCCAGGTGTTGGTGTTGCTGGCAGATCCTCTGTTTGCAGGGTGCCTGGTGGCACTGTCACTCCAGAGGTGGATGAACAGGCCGCGACTGCAGCAAAGGAGGAAGCAGGAAGAGCCAGAGACCTTTCTTGGTTTTTGAGGTGTCTACTCCACTGCAGCTCGTGCTTTGCACTTAAATGCCTGGTCATGCAGGTTGTGCTCAGGTTGAGAACGTTTATGCCTCGCTTCAGGCTCTGATTCCACAGCGTGCAAACCACTCGTGTCTTGTCGTCAGCACATTGTCTGAAAAACTGCCATGCCAGGGAACTCCTTGGAGCTGGCTTTGATGTGCTCGGTCCCTTGCTGCGGTGGGCAGTAGGTTGCATACTGTCTAGAGGACGGCCGCTCCACTTTTGCACCCTGCTCCATCTTCTGCTGTGCTGGTGGCTCTGTGCGACCACCGCCTCTTCCTCCGAACTACATAGGTCACTTGCATGACCTTGATTCCGTGTGGGGTCGAGGACCTCATCGTCCTCTACATCATCTTCCACCCAGTCTTCACCCCTGCCTTCCTTGTCGGTCTGCACACTTTCGAAAGCCCCAGCAGTTGGCACCTGTGTTTCGTCATCATCCGAGACGTGCTGGGTTGGTCCTCCCATGTACTCAACTTGAAAGATAAGTGGTTGGGCATCGGTGCACTCAATCTCTTCCAATTCTGGGGCAGGGCTAGGTGGATGGCCCTGGGAAACCCTGCTAACAGAGTCATCATAAAGCAGAAGAGACTGCTGCATGACTTGGGGCTCAGACTGCTTGGCTGATTTGCAAGGGGGTGAGGTGAAAGACTGATGGATTTTGGCTGCAGGTGCCGACTGTGGTCTTTCAGGAGACTGGGTGGGAGACAATGTGAAGGAACTGGATCCACTGTCAGCAACCCAATCTACTATCGCCTGTACTTGTTCAGGCCTCACCATTCGTAGAGCAGCATTTGGCCCGAACAAATACTGCTGCAGATTTTGTCGCCTACTCGCACCTGAGGAAGGCTTTTCACTTGTGCGTGTAGCTGGCAAATATCGACCACGTCCTCTCCCTGCAACAGGAGCTCCACAAGCAGCACCACGACCTGGGCCACGTCCCTTATTTGGCGCTCTCCTCATATTTTTAAAATTTAGGATCTTGCCCTAAATGGGTGTTTAATTAATAGTAGAATAGAACGACAGTATGTAAAGGGGGTATCTCACACGGTCTGAACCATTGTAGGCCTGAAGTAAATATTTCTTTGCCCAAAATGGCTGTATTTCAAATGGCTGTATTTCCAATCCCTGATTCAAACCCCTGTATGTAGAGGGAGTATCTCACAGGGCCTGAACCAGTGTAGGCCTGAAGTAAATATTTCTTTGCCCAAAATGGCTGTATTTCAAATGGCTGTATTTCCAATCCCTGAATCAAACCCTTGTATGTAGAGGGGGTATCTCACACGGTCTGAACCAGTGTAGGCCTGCAGTAAATATATCTTTGCACAAAATGGCTGTATTTCAAATCTCTGTATCAAACCCCTGTATGTAGAGTGGGTATCTCACACAGCCTGAACCAGTGTAGGCCTGAAGTAAATATTTCTTTGCACAAAATGGCTGTATTTTAAATGGATGTATTTCAAATCCCTGATTCAAACCCCTGTATGTAGAGGAGGTATCTTACATGGTCTGAACCAGTGTAGGCCTGAAGTAAATATTTCTTTGCCCAAAATGGCTGTATTTCAAATGGCTGTATTTCAAATCCCTGATTCAAACCCCTGTATGTAGAGGGGGTATCTCACACGGCCTGAACCAGTGTAGGCCTGAAGTAAATATTTATTTGCACAAAATGGCTGTATTTCAAATGGCTGTATTTCAAATCCCTGAATCCAACCCCTGTATGTAGTGGGAGTATCTTACAGGGCCTGAACCAGTGTAGGCCTGAAGTAAATATATTTTTGCACAAAATGGCTGTATTTCAAATGCCTGATTTAAACCCCTGTATGTAGAGGAGGTATCTCACATGGTCTGAACCAGTGTAGGCCTGAAGTAAATATTTCTTTGCCCAAAATGGCTGTATTTCAAATGGCTGTATTTCAAATCCCTGATTCAAACCCCTGTATGTTGAGGGGGTATCTCACAGGGCCTGAACCAGTGTAGGCCTGAAGTAAATATTTCTTTGCACAAAATGGCTCTATTTCAAATGGCTGTATTTTAAATGCCTGATTCAAACCCCTGAATGTAGAGGGGGTATCTCACATGGTCTGAACCAGTGTAGGCCTTAAGTAAATATTTGTTTGCACAAAATGGCTGTATTTCAAATGGCTGTATTTCAAATCCCTGAATCAAACCCCTGTATGTAGTGGGAGTATCTTACAGGGCCTGAACCATTGTAGGCCTGAAGTAAATATATTTTTGCACAAAATGGCTGTATTTCAAATGCCTGATTTAAACCCCTGTATGTAGAGGAGGTATCTCACATGGTCTGAACCAGTGTAGGCCTGAAGTAAATATTTCTTTGCCCAAAATGGCTGTATTTCAAATGGCTGTATTTCAAATCCCTGATTCAAACCCCTTGTATGTTGAGGGGGTTTCTCACAGGGCCTGAACCAGTGTAGGCCTGAAGTAAATATTTATTTGCACAAAATGGCTCTATTTCAAATGGCTGTATTTAAAATCCCTGATTCAAACCCCTTTATGTAGAGGGGGTATCTCACACGACCTGAACCAGTGTAGGCCTGAAGTAAATATATCTTTGCACAAAATGGCTGTATTTCAAATGGCTGTATTTTAAATGCCTGATTCAAACCCCTGAATGTAGAGGGGGTATCTCACATGGTCTGAACCAGTGTAGGCCTTAAGTAAATATTTATTTGCACAAAATGGCTGTATTTCAAATGGCTGTATTTCAAATCCCTGAATCAAACCCCTGTATGTAGTGGGAGTATCTTACAGGGCCTGAACCAGTGTAGGCCTAAAGTAAATATATTTTTGCACAAAATGGCTGTATTTCAAATGCCTGATTTAAACCCCTGTATGTAGAGGAGGTATCTCACATGGTCTGAACCAGTGTAGGCCTGAAGTAAATATTTCTTTGCCCAAAATGGCTGTATTTCAAATGGCTGTATTTCAAATCCCTGATTCAAACCCCTGTATGTTGAGGGGGTATCTCACAGGGCCTGAACCAGTGTAGGCCTGAAGTAAATATTTCTTTGCACAAAATGGCTCTATTTCAAATGGCTGTATTTTAAATGCCTGATTCAAACCCCTGTATGTAGAGGGGGTATCTCACACGGCCTGAACCAGTGTAGGCCTGAAGTAAATATATCTTTGCACAAAATGGCTGTATTTCAAATGGCTGTATTTTAAATGCCTGATTCAAACCCCTGAATGTAGAGGGGGTATCTCACATGGTCTGAACCAGTGTAGGCCTTAAGTAAATATTTATTTGCACAAAATGGCTGTATTTCAAATGGCTGTATTTCAAATCCCTGAATCAAACCCCTGTATGTAGTGAGAGTATCTTACAGGGCCTGAACCAGTGTAGGCCTGAAGTAAATATATCTTTGCCCAAAATGGCTGTATTTCAAATGGCTGTATTTCAAATGCCTGATTCAAACCCCTGAATGTAGAGGGGGTATCTCACATGGTCTGAACCAGTGTAGGCCTGAAGTAAATATTTCTTTGCCCAAAATGGCTGTATTTCAAATGGCTGTATTTCAAATCCCTGAATCAAACCCCTGTATGTAGTGAGAGTATCTTACAGGGCCTGAACCAGTGTAGGCCTGAAGTAAATATATCTTTGCACAAAATGGCTGTATTTCAAATGGCTATATTTCAAATGCCTGATTTAAACCCCTGTATGTAGAGGAAGTATCTCACACGGTCTGAACCAGTGTAGGCCTGAAGTAAATATATCTTTGCAGAAAATGGCTGTATTTCAAATCCCTGATTCAAACCCCTGTATGTAGAGGGGGTATCTCACACTGTCTGAACCAGTGTAGGCCTGAAGTAAATATATATTTGCACAAAATGGCTGTATTTCAAATGGCTGTATTTCAAATCCCTGATTCAAACCCCTCTATGTTGGGGGTGTATCTCACAGGGCCTGAACCAGTGTAGGCCTGAATTCAATATTGGTGCACCAAATGGCGGTATTTAAAATCTCTGAATGTAACCCAAATGTATTAAGGGTGTATCTCACAATTACATCTGCATCAAAGGATGCCAATTAAATTTTTTGTGGCCAAACTAGTGTTTGTTTAACAACTGAATTTGACAGCAGTATATAAGCCTGTAATTTCACACGTGCTGATGCTGCAAGGCCTGAAAATAGTGTTTTTTAGCAAAAAAGTGTTTTTTTCAAACCCCGGAAAATGATGGGTGTATTTCTACCTTAAATTGCACACTGACTAATACAGATGTTGTAGATTGCCAAAAAAGTATTTTTTTGGTAACAGAATATAAAAGCTGTACATATTAAACTTGAATTTAACATTTGCAGATCTGGAAAATACAGTTTTTTGAAAAAAATCACGTGTTTTTAAAACCCCAGAAAATGATGGGTGTATTTCTAGCATAAATTGCACACTGACCAGCTGAACTTCCGGTTTGGTCCTACAGCCGGCTCGAAGATAAAAGCAGCCATATAATAGCTGTAAAGCCCGGTTCATTCACCCTAAACCTCTGCTAACAGCCGCGGCTGTGATGAGCGGTAGAATAAACAGTAGGACCTGCTGTGAAAGCCATAAAGCGCTCATGTGATCGGAGCCTGACACTAAAGAAAGCTGATCTATGCTAGCTGCTGAGCCGAGCAGTTGCATGGTGCCTGAGCTCCTGCTCTAAACAGTGGATTTCTTTCACTCTCATTACTTTTATTGAGAAAACCTGAGATTTCCTCGATATAGAAAAGTGCTGCTAACTAGAGTTGAGCAAACACCTGGATGTTCGGGTTCGAGAAGTTCGGCCGAACTTCCCGGAAATGTTCGGGTTCGGGATCCGAACCCGACCCGAACTTCGTCCTGAACCCGAACCCCATTGAAGTCAATGGGGACCTGAACTTTTCGGCACTAAAAAGGCTGTAAAACAGCCCAGGAAAGGGCTAGAGGGCTGCAAAAGGCAGCAAAATGTAGTTAAATCCCCTGCAAACAAATGTGGATAGGGAAATGAATAAAAATAAAAATAAAATAAATAAAAATTAACCAATATCAATTGGAGAGAGGTCCCATAGCAGAGATTCAGGCTTCATGTCAGCAGAGAATCAGTCTTCATGTCATAGCAGAGAATCAGGCTTCACGGCACCCAACATTGGAACAGTCCATTGTCATATAATTTAGGCCCCGGCGCCCAGACAGAGGAGAGAGGTCCCATAACATAGAATCTGGCTTCATGTCAGCAGAGAATCAGTCTTCATTTCATAGCAGAGAATCAGGCTTCATGTCACCCACCACTGGAACAGGCCACTGTCAGATATTTTTAGGCCCCGGCACCCAGACAGAGGAGAGAGGTCCCATAACAGAGATTCAGGCTTCATATCAGCAGAGAATCAGTCTTCATGTCATAGCAGAGAATCAGGCTTCACGTCACCCACCACTGGAACAGTCCATTGTCACATATTTAGGCCCAGGCACCCAGGCAGAGGATAGAGGTCCCATAGCAGAGAATCTGGCTTGATGTCAGCAGAGAATCAGTCTTCATTTCATAGCAGAGAATCAGGCTTCATGTCACCCACCACTGGAACAGGCCACTGTCAGATATTTTTAGGCCCCGGCACCCAGACAGAGGAGAGAGGTCCCATAACAGAGATTCAGGCTTCATGTCAGCAGAGAATCAGTCTTCATGTCATAGCAGAGAATCAGGCTTCACGTCACCCAACATTGGAACAGTCCATTGTCATATTATTTAGGCCCCGGCACCCAGACAGAGGAGAGAGGTCCCATAGCAGAGAATCTGGCTTCATGTCAGCAGAGAATCAGTCTTCATGTCATAGCAGAGAATCAGGCTTCATGTCACCCACCACTGCAACAGGCCACTGTCAGATATTTATAGACCCGGGCACCCAGACAGAGGGGAGGTTCATTCAACTTTGGGTTGCCCCGCAATATAATGGTAAAATAAAAATAAAAATAGGATTGAATAAGGAAGTGCCCTGGAGTACAATAATATATTGTTAAGGGGAGGTAGTTAATGTCTAATCTGCACAAGGGATGGATAGGTCCTGTGGGATCCATGCCTGGTTCATTTTTATGAACGTCAGCTTGTCCACATTGGCTGTAGACAGGCGGCTGCGTTTGTCTGTAATGACGCCCCCTGCCGTGCTGAATACACGTTCAGACAAAACGCTGGCCGCCGGGCAGGCCAGCACCTCCAAGGCATAAAAGGCTAGCTCTGGCCACGTGGACAATTTGGAGACCCAGAAGTTGAATGGGGCCGAACCATCAGTCAGTACATGGAGGGGTGTGCACAGGTACTGTTCCACCATGTTAGTGAAATGTTGCCCCCTGCTAACACGTTCCGTATCAGGTGGTGGTGCATTTAGCTGTGGCGTGGTGACAAAACTTTTCCACATCTCTGCCATGCTAACCCTGCCCTCAGAGGAGCTGGCCGTGACACAGCTGCGTTGGCAACCTCTTGCTCCTCCTCTGCCTTCGCCTTGGGCTTCCACTTGTTCCCCTGTGACATTTGGGAATGCTATCAGTAGCGCGTCTACCAACGTGCGCTTGTACTCGCGCATCTTCCTATCACGCTCCAGTGCAGGAAGTAAGGTGGGCACATTGTCTTTGTACCGTGGATCCAGCAGGGTGGCAACCCAGTAGTCCACACACGTTAAAATGTGGGCAACTCTGCTGTCGTTGCGCAGGCACTGCAGCATGTAGTCGCTCATGTGTGCCAGGCTGCCCAGAGGTAAGGACAAGCTGTCCTCTGTGGGAGGCGTATCGTCATCCTCCTGCGTTTCCCCCCAGCCACGCACCAGTGATGGGCCCGAGCTGCATTGGGTGCCACCCCGCTGTGAACATGCTTCATCCTCATCCTCCTCCACCTCCTCCTCATCCTCGTCCTCCTCGTCCTCCAGTAGTGGGCCCTGTCTGGCCACATTTGTACCTGGCCTCTGCTGTTGCAAAAAACCTCCCTCTGAGTGACTTTGAAGGGAGACTGGCCTGAAAGTGCTAAAAATGACCCCTCTTCCTCCTCCTCCTCCTGGGCCACCTCCTCTTCCATCATCGCCCTAAGTGTTTTCTCAAGGAGACATAGAAGTGGTATTGTAACGCTGATAACGGCGTCATCGCCACTGGCCATGTTGGTGGAGTACTCGAAACAGTGCAACAGGGCACACAGGTCTCGCATGGAGGCCCAGTCATTGGTGGTGAAGTGGTGCTGTTCTGTGCGTGGTGCAGCTGAAACTCCACTATGGCCTGCTGCTGCTCGCACAGTCTGTCCAGCATGTGCAAGGTGGAGTTCCACCTGGTGGGCACGTCGCATATGAGGCGGTGAGCGGGAAGGCCGAAGTTACGCTGTAGCGCAGACAGGCGAGCAGCGGCAGGATGTGAACGCCGGAAGCGCGAACAGACGGCCCGCACTTTATGCAGCAGCTCTGACATGTCGGAGTAGTTGTGAATGAACTTCTGCACCACCAAATTCAGCACATGCGCCAGGCAAGGGATGTGCTCAAACAGGCTAGTCCCAGAGCTGCAACGAGATTTCGCCCATTATCGCACACCACCAGGCCGAGCTTGAGGCTCACCGGCAGCATCCACTCGTCGGTCTGTTGTTCTATACCCCGCCACAACTCCTGTGCGGTGTGGGGCCTGTTCCCCAAACATATGAGTTTCAGAACGGGCTGCTGACGTTTACCCCGGGCTGTGCTGAAGTTGGTGGTGAGGGTGTGTGGCTGACTGGATGAGCAGGTGGAAGAAGAGGAGGAGGAAGCTGAGTAGGAGGAGGAGGAGACAGGAGGCAAAGAATGTTGCCCTGCGATCCTTGGCGGCGGAAGGACGTGCGCCAAACAGCTCTCCGCCTGGGGCCCAGCCGCCACTACATTTACCCAGTGTGCAGTTAGGGAGATATAGCGTCCCTGGCCGTGCTTACTGGTCCACGTATCTGTGGTTAGGTGGACCTTGCCACAGATGGCGTTGCGCAGTGCACACTTGATTTTATCGGATACTTGGTTGTGCATGGAAGGCACGGCTCTCTTGGAGAAGTAGTGCCGGCTGGGAACAACATACTGTGGGACAGCAAGCAACATGAGCTGTTTGAAGCTGTCTGTGTCCACCAGCCTAAATGACAGCATTTCATAGGCCAGTAGGTTAGAAATGCTGGCATTCAGGGCCAGGGATCGAGGGTGGCTAGGTGGGAATTTACACTTTCTCTCAAATGTTTGTGAGATGAAGAGCTGAACGCTGCCGTGTGACATGGTTGAGATGCTTGGTGACGCAGGTGGTGGTGTTGGTGGTACATCCCATTTTTGCTGGGCGGCAGGTGCCAACGTTCCTCCAGAGGTGGAGAATAAGGCCGAGGCGGCGGCAGCAGCCGAAGAGGCCGAGGCGGCAGCAGCAGAAGAGGTAGCAGGGGGAGCCTGAGTGAATTCCTTGTTTTTAAGGTGTTTACTCCACTGCAGTTCATGCTTTGCATGCAGGTGCCTGGTCATGCAGGTTGTGCTAAGGTTCAGAACGTTAATGCCTTGCTTCAGGCTCTGATAGCACAGTGTGCAAACCACTCGGGTCTTGTCGTCAGCACATTGTTTGAAGAAGTGCCATGCCAGGGAACTCCTTGAAGCTGCCTTTGGGGTGCTCGGTCCCAGATGGCGGCGGTCAGTAGCAGGCGGAGTCTCTTGGCGGCGGGTGTTCTGCCTTTGCCCACTGCTCCCTCTTTGTCTTTTGCTACGCTGTTGGCTGAGTCTCACCACTGCCTCTTCCTCCGAACTGTGAAAGTCAGTTGCACGACCTTCATTCCATGTGGGGTCTAGGACCTCATCGTCCCCTGAATCGTCTTTCACCCAGTCTTGATCCCTGACCTCCTGTTCAGTCTGCACACTGCAGAAAGTCGCAGCAGTTGGCACCTGTGTTTCGTCATCATCAGAGACGTGCTGAGGTGGTATTCCCATGTCCTCATCATCAGGAAACATAAGTGGTTGTGCGTTAGTGCATTCTATCTCTTCCACCCCTGGGGAAGGGCTAGGTGGATGCCCTTGGGAAACCCTGCCAGCAGAGTCTTTAAACAGCATAAGAGACTGCTGCATAACTTGAGGCTCAGACAGTTTCCCTGATATGCATGGGGGTGATGTGACAGACTGTTGGGCTTGGTTTTCATGCGCCATCTGTGCGCTTTCTGCAGAAGACTGGGTGGGAGATAATGTAAACGTGCTGGATGCACTGTCGGCCACCCAATTGACTAATGCCTGTACCTGCTCAGGCCTTACCATCCTTAGAACGGCATTAGGCCCCACCAAATATCCCTGTAAATTCTGGTGTCTACTGGGACCTGAGTTAGTTGGTACACTAGGACGTGTGGCTGTGGCAGAACGGCCACGTCCTCTCCCAGCACCAGAGGGTCCACTAACACCACCATGACCATGTCCGCGTCCGCGTCCCTTATTAGATGTTTTCCTTTGTTACCGTTCACCACAATAAGAAAAATATTATTCGTGCCAATGTATTGAATTCAAATTCAGGCCTTTTTTACAGACACCTAACACTATCTGGCTATCTATTTAGGTACCGTATTACACTAATACAGGCACACCAGTAATGACAGATTTAGCTGAATATAAATTTGAGGCCTATTATTTAGGCGCTGGGTGACAGGTATACGTTTACGGACAGAATTAGACTTGGATCTGCACAGTAGCGTGTGTGTGAAGTTATTGAGAATTACCCTATCAGCATGTTGAATCTAATATACCCTTTTAGGGATAGATTTAAAGTAGGCCTGATACAGCAGAAACCACTAATTTAGAGAATTGCAAAATTGCGAATTGTATTTCAACCAAGAACAAAAACTGTGCTTTGACGGACACTAAATAACTTGACCAGCTAAAGCAGTAATGACAGATTTGGATGAATATAAATGTGAGGCCTATTTTTTAGGCGCTGGGTGACAGGTATACGTTTAATCACAGAATTAGACTTGGATCTGCACTGTAGCGTGTGTGTGAAGTTATTGAGATCTACCCTATCAGCACCTTGAATCTAATATACCCTTTTAGGTATAGATTTAAAGTAGGCCTGATACAGCAGAAACCACTAATTTAGAGAATTGCAAAATTGGGAATTGTATTTCAACCCAGAACAAAAACTGTGCTTTGACGGACACTAAATAACTTGACCAGCTAAAGCAGTATTGACAGATTTGGATGAATATAAATGTGAGGCCTATTTTTTAGGCGCTGGGTGACAGGTATACGTTTAATCACAGAATTAGACTTGAATCTGCACTGTAGCGTGTGTGTGAAGTTATTGAGAACTACCCTATCAGCACCTTGAATCTAATATACCCTTTTAGGGATAGATTTAAAGTAGGCCTGATACAGCAGAAACTACTAATTTAGAGAATTGCAAAATTGGGAATTGTATTTCAACCCAGAACAAAAACTGTGCTTTGACGGACACTAAATAACTTGACCAGCTAAAGCAGTAATGACAGATTTGGATGAATATAAATGTGAGGCCTATTTTTTAGGCGCTGGGTGACAGGTATACGTTTAATCACAGAATTAGACTTGGATCTGCACTGTAGCGTGTGTGTGAAGTTATTGAGAATAACTTGGTGACAGGCTCAGCTTGACCCTGATGTAGGATATAGCCAAAAAATAACCACACTATTGATGGTTAAATGCACTTGGGTGACAGGCTCAGCTTGCCCCTGATGTAGTATATGGCCAAAAAATAACCACACTATTGATGCTTAAATGCACTTGATGACAGCTTGACCCTGATGTAGTATATGGCCAAAAAATAACCACACTATTGATGGTTAAATGCACTTGATGACAGCTTGACCCTGATGTAGGATATAGCCAAAAAATAACCACACTATTGATGGTTAAATGCACTTGGGTGACAGGCTCAGCTTGCCCCTGATGTAGTATGTGGCCAAAAAATAACCACACTATTGATGGTTAAATGCACTTGATGACAGCTTGACCCTGATGTAGGATATAGCCAAAAAATAACCACACTATTGATAGTTAAATGCACTTGGGTGACAGGCTCAGCTTGCCCCTGATGTAGTATATGGCCAAAAAATAACCACACTATTGATGGTTAAATGCACTTGATGACAGCTTGACCCTGATGTAGGATATAACCAAAAAATAACCACACTATTGATGGTTAAATGCACTTGGGTGACAGGCTCAGCTTGCCCCTGATGTAGTATATGGCCAAAAAATAACCACACTATTGATGGTTAAATGCACTTGATGACAGCTTGACCCTGATGTAGGATATAGCAAAAAATAACCACACTATTGATGGTTAAATGCATTTGGGTGACAGGCTCAGCTTGCCCCTGATGTAGTATATGGCCAAAAAATAACTACACTATTGATGGTTAAATGCACTTGATGACAGCTTGACCCTGATGTAGGATATAGCAAAAAATAACCACACTATTGATGGTTAAATGCACTTGGGTGACAGGCTCAGCTTGCCCCTGATGTAGTATATGGCCAAAAAATAACCACACTATTGATGGTTAAATGCACTTGATGACAGCTTGACCCTGATGTAGGATATAGCAAAAAATAACCACACTATTGATGGTTGAATGTACTTGGTGGCAGCTTGTGCTAGCGCACCACAAGCCACAAAATGGCCGCCGATCACCCCAGAAAAAAGTGACTGAAAAACGCTCTCGGCAGCCTAAAAACAGTGAGCAATTGAATAGCAGCAGTTCAATGATCCACAGCTGTAGATCGATCACTGAATGAAGTCTTTTGGAGGAGTTAATCACTGCCTAATCTCGCCCTAACGTCGCAGCTGCAACCTCTTCCTACACTTGTATCAGCAGAGTGACGTGCAGCGCTACGTGACCCAAGCTTATATAGAGGCTGGGTCACATGCTGCACTGGCCAATCACAGCCATGCCAATAGTAGGCATGACTGTGATGGCCTCTTGGGGCAAGTAGTATGATGCTTGTTGATTGGCTGCTTTGCAGCCTTTCAAAAAGCGCCAAGAAAGCGCCGAACACCGAACCCGAACCCAGACTTTTACGAAAATGTTCGGGTTCGGGTCCGTGTTTCAATGACAGTTCGGGTTCGCTCATCCCTACTGCTAACATCTAGGCACCCAAATATCACCACTTTTGCAACTGAGGATAGCGCTACACACTTTAAAGCCTGAACTGACCAGTGAAAGTAGTTCCGGCCGGGAGCCGGCTGGAAGAAGACAGGGCCGTCTCTCTGCAACCGCAAGGTCCTGCAGATAACAGAAGCCTGGAGCGCTCGTCAGCGCTGAGAAAGATCAAAAGGCACCCCCTTTAAGGTACCTAAGTGGGGCCTGCCGTTGGCCTAAGAAGAAACAGCTGCGCAGTAAATAGCAGCAGTGCCAGATTTAAATATAGAGTCTTGTACTACCACCCGCGGCTGCGGAGGACAGTAAATTGGCCAGCAGGGATCTGCTGTAAGGGCCACAAAGTGCTCCAAGTTCGGGACGTAGATCCCTGCGCTCATCTGCGCTCACCTGCGCTTATCTGTGCTTATAAACCGAATAGAATCAAAGTTATGCCCGCATAAATTGGGCCCCTGAAATGCTGATAACCTGATAATTTAAAATAGGGGCTACCCTAACCATACCCCTGGATACCCCCCTGGGTCACTGCTGCTAGGTGACCAGAGGGCCCTGTTGACACGGGAAGCTGCAACTGCTGCTGCACTTTGAATATCTAATGTACATAATGTGAAGTGAACAACTTCAGCATCCTTTAAGCCTGGTATTACTGCGATAAAGTTTAAATATGGTCAAGATAGGTAACCCCAAGGCAGGTGAACACACCAACCACCCGAAATCCGGGATAAATAGCGGGGATATGGAGAAATTTATAAAGAAAGCTGCTGCCACATATGTCTCCAAGATGACACCGACGACTCCACGAGCGGCGAGCCATAGACAGCAAGAAGAAGCAAACACAGCAAACGGAGGTGAGAATGAATCTGATAACCTCCCGATGTCTCGCTCATACCTAAAATAGATTTTGTCAACCTCGCTAGCTACAGCGCTGGAACCTCTGAGTGCCGACTTAATGGCTATAAAACAAGATGTCCGCCATATAGGAACGCGAGTAGAATCTCTGGAGGACTCTCATGCAACAATCCTCCAGCATCAGGCTGCAGTAACGCAACGCTTACAAATCTATCAATCCAACCTGAACAACATATATAATGCGATTGAAGATCAAGAAAATCGCGGGAGACGTAATAATTTACGATTCCGTGGAATCCCCGAAACGGTTGGTGCTGGCGATATCCCCAATACAATAGCACAAATATGCCTGCAACTTTTAGGCCCAGATTCCACCCATTAAATCATTCTAGAAAGGGCACATAGAGGCGGTTTTGGGCGAAGGGCTCTATCTGAGCCACCAAGAGACGTTATCTGTAAATTCCTCATCTTTCCTGTGAAAGAGGCAATATTATCTAGAGCAAGAGACACCAATAACATCATATGGGACGGCTACAAAATCCTTGTGTTCCAGGATCTAGCACAATCCTATATCGTTGGTCTTTTCCATTCGGCCTATCTTTTGCTCATGATGGTCGCAGAATTCAAATTGCCTCTTTCAGTGACTTGAGCGCGGTCTACAACCTGCTACAGATCGAATCACTGGCCATTTCTAACTGGAATCCCGTTCAAGAACTCGCAGACCTGCCGGAACTGCCAAGACAAGATCCCTGGGAAAGACAACGCACTCCCAAGTCTACTAGAGATAGAAGAGACAAAAGGAATACTACTCCCAGACGACTCCCAATAGGAGACTGATATATCTAAACCATACGCAATAGAGACGTTTTATCCAGCCTAAATCATCTCCTCCAGATATTATGCGTTTATTGGCCTCTAGCTCTTTTCATTACTAGCTCACTCTTTTAGGACCATTTACCCCCTTCCCTTTCTTCCACCTGTCTAGATTCTTTGAGTCTTTGACCGTAGGGTGCTGTAACACACTACTGTCCCTTTCCCCCCCCCTTCTCTACCCACCTATCCTAGTCACTTCTAGCTAAGTGATACAAGTTGTACTTAAAAGGCTATCTATGCTTAGATTAGCCATATATGTTTTAACCTGTTACTGGTTATTTTGTTCTGATTCTGTTTCTTGTTACAGTAAATGCTCTCTAACATTTGTCTCTCCAGAAATGACACAGTGGAATCCTCATGAATAAGCTGTCACTCACCTACCTAAGGTGCCCAAGGGGTTTTACGTTAAGCCAGGGTGCCCGCCCGCACCCCTCGCCGTCTGGTGCCCAGCGCCGCCTTCCTCACCTCAGCCCCGCCTCCGCAATCCTCCCGTCCCACTGCTAGATCCGGCGCCTGCTGCCAGGAGTCCGCGGCACATCAGGCTGAGCATAGTGCGCAGGCGCCGGATCTAGCAGAGGGACGGGGCAATTGCGGAGGCGGGGCTGAGGTGAGGAAGGCGGTGCTGGGCACCAGACGGCGAGGGGTGCGGGCGGGCACCCTGGGTTAACGTAAAACCCCTTGGGCACCTTAGGTAGGTGAGTGACAGCTTATAAAAACCATTTTTTTGGGCTAATAGAGCCACAAGCAGGTTTAATAAGGGCAGTTTAGCATTCATGTTATTAGTACGGACCTGGCCATATGTTTAGCTTATAGGGCTCAAATCTCATGACAGAATCCCTTTAATCCCTCCAACCGGGACTACACCTTCTTCTCCAATGTACATGGCTCCTATCAAAGATTAGACTACCTGTTCATCTCAAAAGAACACTTACAATTGTGCCAAGAAACTCGAATAGGATCTATTCATCTATCGGACCACTCACCAGTGAGATCCCCGTGCTTTTAAGTGGCGGCTCAATGAACAACTATTATCCACTCAAACTCAGAGGGAGCTGGTGCAAAAACTGCTGGATGAATATTTCCTATTAAATTCCCTCCCAGAAACCTCCCCCCATGTAGTTTGGGATGCCCACAAAGCTTATATAAGAGGCCAATTCATCAGCATCGGTGCTAGACTCAAAAAAGAGAGGGCAGCCCAGATCGATGCTTTGTTAGAAGAGATACACAAACTAGAACTTCTTCATAAACACTCATTAGTTACCTCCTACTTAACGAAATTGACAGATCTTAGGTCAGAACTTAGGAAACCTTCTGAACAAGGCCTCTATGAAATACGACCTACATTCCCAGTACAAATATTTTGCACATGGAGACAAAGCATCCAAATTTATGATGAGCAGAATCGAACATAAGAAAGCCCAAAACTACATCTGTAAAATTAGTAAACCAGGAGGTGATATAGCAGTCACAACAAAAGAAATAGCCCAGCAATTCCATAATTTTTATCTTGAGCTATATAACATCTCTCAACATGACCCGAAGAAAGATCCCACTTCATCCCAGAGCCCTGTTGATACCTTTCTTGAGTCCTTAACACTCCCCAAACTAGATAATACTCAGAGGGAATCTCTGCAATCTCCTTTTACTAGAGAGGAACTCTTAGCTGCTATAAAAAAAAACTTCCCAATGGGAAAGCCCCGGGACCTGATGGCCTACCAGCTCTTTACTACCGCTCCTTCAGTAATTCTCTTCTTTCTCATCTTCTGGCCATTTGTAACTAATCATTGCAGGGATCCCCTCTATCATCCAATATGACCAAAGCACATATAACAATCATTCCAAAAGAAGGGAAGGATCCAGGTCAATGTGCAAACTACCGCCCAATATCATTACTAAATTTAAACCTTAAGCTGCTGGCTAAAATGTTAGCCACTCGTCTATCCATATTCCTGCCCTCCCTGATACATAGGGACCAGACAGGATTTATTAAAGGAAGAGAGGGTCGCAATAACACAGCAAGAATATTAAACGTATTATTCCATGCCAAAAAATACTCCCTTCACCTGGCTTTCTTGAGCACTGATGCCGAGAAGGCTTTCGATAGGGTGAACTGGGAATTTATGCGAATTACTCTAGAGAAACTTACTGGAGATGTTCAGCCCTTTATCCAATTTTAAGATTAATATGAAAAAGTCACAGGTACTGAGTCTGGGCCTTAAACACACTTTACGGAGAGACCTTGAGATGAAATCCCCATTTAACTGGAACGCCCCATACCTCACCTATCTTGGAGTGAAAATAGGGCCCGACCCCCATAGATTATTTCAACTCAATTACCTACCCCTGCTGAAATCTATACAGGAGCAACTCTCATCACTACATTTCCCAGCACTGTCATGGTTTGGACGTAAAAATATGGTAACATCTTTAGTAACCCCTAGACTAAGTTACCTTCAGCAAGTCCTTCCAATCCCGTTACCAAAATCATTCTACATCTCCCTAACGAAAAGTATTCACTACTTCATCTGGGCGGGTAAAAAATCTCGACTATCTATCTCTCTCCTACAGAGACCTAGATCCTCGGGAGGTATAGGTCTACCTAACCCCTCGCTATATGGCAAAGCCATTTTTATGTCTAGAATAATAGATTGGTTTAGACAACCTCCACAGAGGTCTTGGGTAGATATGGAAATTGAAAATTTTTCAACATCTTTTAGGAGTTTATTACTAGGCCCAACGGACCCTAAAATTCCTCTAGCCAAAACCAACCATGTGGTCAGGGCCACTATTGATACCTGGCACTGGTTTCAATTGTCCTCATTGGGGATCCCCCTACCATCCCCGCTGATCCAGTTGAGAGACATAATTAGTGCTGCCCCTCTAGTACTAAGACAGACTCTCCCTACATATATTCTACAAATTAAAACACCAGTACTCTCCTTCTTTGATGACAATGGACTGATATTGGATGGAAAGTCCTTTACATCCATGATCCCGGATTTGAAACCTCATATCCTTCTAATATCCTTTCTCCGAACATTTATATCTAAAAACATCCCAAGACATGCACTTCTCAGGCCTCTCACCTGGTTTGAAAGCTTGATAGCTAGGACCACGCCAATAACTAAACCAATCTCAACCTTTTATAAGATACTTAACACTCCCCTCCATTCACCAAAACCAGCATATTTGGGTCTATGGGAACGAGATTTAGATTGCTCCTTTACACCTGAAGAATGCACTAGTCTACTGATGGCACCCCACGTTACCTCAAGATGTGTCAGAATTCAAGAAAATGGATACAAGATCCTCTCTAGGTGGTATAAAACTCCCGATATCACTAGCAGGTACGACCAGACAAATTCAGACATTTGCTGGCGTTGTATGGGCGAAAGAGGTTCCTACTATCATGTGTGGTGGCTGTGCCCATCGATTCAAAAATGGTGGAAGGAAATCTTTAACAAAAGTGATGAAGTGTGCAAAACAAAAATTCCTATGTCCCCCCAATCAGCATTGTTAAGCCTTTATCCTCGATACCCAGGAGTGGTAATGCCCACTCTCCATAAAATACTTCTGGCTAGTGCCCGTCTTCTAATACCTAGATTCTGGCTCAAGCCGGAACTCCCTTCCCTAGAGCAATGGATAGGAAAAGTCGATGATATATATAGGTTTGAAGAATTGGGAAAACCGCAATTACCAAAAATTCAGAACTACCTGCGAAAACTGGGAACACTTCAGGAATTTCAAGTGTTTGAAGCATTGACCCATCATAATCATAGTATTTCTCACTGTTGTTATTGTATACCAATATAATACAAGACATTTACTGTATACTTCTGTTAACTCTCATGTTAATTTTAAATGCTGTTACAAAAACTTGATGTATGCTATAAAGCTTTTTAATAAAGCTCTTTTGGAAAAAAAAGAAAAAATAGAACATTGCGTCCTCCGTAACAACCTGCTCTATAAAAAAAGCACATGATCTCACCTGTCAGATGAACACTGTAAAAAATAAAAAATATAAAATTTGCCAGAGAAAAAATAAATAAAAAAAAATAAAAAAAATTGCACATTGACTAATACAGATGTTGTAGATTGCCCAAAAAGTATTTTTTGGTAACAGAATATGAAAGCTGTATATATTAAACTTGAATTTAACACTTGCAGATCTGGAAAATACTGTTTTTTGAAAAATAAATTATGTTTTTCAAACCCCAGAAAATGATGGGTGTATTTTTAGCTTAAATTGCACACTGACTAATACAGATGTTGTAGATTGCGAAAAAAGTCTTTTTTTGGCAACAGAATATGAAAGCTGTATATATTAAACTTGAATTTAACACTTGCAGATCTGGAAAATACTGTTTTTTGAAAAAAAAATTATGTTTTTCAAACCACAGAAAATGATGGGTGTATTTTTAGCTTAAATTGCACACTGACTAATACAGATGTTGTAGATTGCCAAAAAAGTCTTTTTTTGGTAACAGAATATGAAAGCTGTATATATTAAACTTGAATTTAACACTTGCAGATCTGGAAAATACAGTTTTTTTTAAAAAAAATGGTGTGTTTTTAAAACCCCAGAAAATGATGGGTGTATTTCTACCTTAAATTGCACACTGACTAATACAGATGTTGTAGATTACCAAAAAAGTCTTTTCTTTGGTAACAGAATATGAAAGCTGTATATATTAAACTTGAGTGTAACACTTGCAGATCTGGAAAATACTGTTTTTTGAAAAAAAAATTATGTTTTTCAAACCCCAGAAAATGATGGGTGTATTTTTAGCTTAAATTGGACACTGACTAATACAGATGTTGTAGATTGCCAAAAAAGTCTTTTTTTTATAACAGAATATGAAAGCTGTATATATTAAACTTGAATTTAACACTTGCAGATCTGGAAAATACAGTTTTTTGAAAAAAAAAAGTGTGTTTTTAAAACCCCAGAAAATGATGGGTGTATTTCTAGCATAAATTGCACACTGACTAATACAGATGTAGATTACCAAAAAAGTCTTTTTTTGGTAACAGAATATGAAAGCTGTATATATTAAACTTGAATGTAACACTTGCAGATCTGGAAAATACTGTTTTGTTTTGAAAAAGTGTGTTTTTCAAACCACAGAAAATGATGGGTGTATTTCTAGCTAAAATTGCACACTGACTAATACAGATGTAGATTGCCAAAAAAGTTTTTTTTTTGTAACAGAATATGAAAGCTGTATATATTAAACTTGAATTTAACACTTGCAGATCTGGAAAATACTGTTTTTTTGAAAAAAAAAATATGTTTTTCAAACCACAGAAAATGATGGGTGTATTTTTAGCTTAAATTGCACACTGACTAATACAGATGTTGTAGATTGCCAAAAAAGTCTTTTTTGGTAACAGAATATGAAAGCTGCATATATTAAACTTGAATTTAACACTTGCAGATCTGGAAAATACATTTTTTTTTTTTTTAAATGGTGTGTTTTTAAAACCCCAGAAAATGATGGGTGTATTTCTACCTTAAATTGCACACTGACTAATACAGATGTTGTAGATTACCAAAAAAGTCTTTTTTTGGTAACAGAATATGAAAGCTGTATATATTAAACTTGAATGTAACACTTGCAGATCTGGAAAATACAGTTTGTTTGTTTTTTTAAAGTGTGTTTTTCAAACCCCAGAAAATTATGGGTGTATTTCTACCTTAAATTGCACACTGACTAATCCAGATGTTTGCAATGTCCCAAAAGCTCAGATGCAGTGCTGGTGCACTGAGCTTGTATAAAATGGCCACCGCCGCCGCCACCCACCTTACTAACAGAATTCTAAAAGTTTTTTTTTTTTTGGTCAATGGCCTCAGCGCAGGGTAAAACGATTGTGTCCTGCACCCACAAAACTATTTCTAGGTAGATCGCTGAGTTAGATTCCTTCCTATTCTCTCCCTGAAATCAAAAGTCCAGCAGCCTCCTCTCCCTACACTTGTAACAGCAGAGTGACGTGCAGCGCTACGTGACTCAAACTTATATAGAGCCTGGGTCACATGCTGCTCTGGCCAATCACAGACATGCCATTAGTAGGCATGGCTGTGATGGCCTCTTGGGGCAAGTAGTATGACGCTTGTTGATTGGCTGCTGCGCAGCCTTTCAAAAAGTGCCAAGAAAGCGCCGAACATCGAACCCGAACCAAACTTTTACGGAAATGTTTGGGTTCGGGTCTGGGGTCCAAAAATCCTAAAGTTCGGTACGAACCCGAACTTTACAGTTCGGGTTCGCTCAACCCTAATTATATACGATTGATTGATTGATTGATTTGGAAAACAGGATTGTTTGGTAAAACTACAAGAATACAAATAACATGTATATGTACTAAGCATAGCATGTAATATAACATTTGCATTAACACTGAAAGCAAATGGTATAATGGCTGCCTATACATAGGATTACATGTCTAGCTAACAGTAGTAACAACTCCCTGAGTAACAATTACAACTGACTGAACAGCTCTGCATTGCATAAAATCCCTGAAACAAAGGTAGATCTCTCACCAGATATGATTTTACAAGGATGGTGGAGTTTGAGAAGGAGATATGCAAAAGGACTGCTCTGCTGATTTGTCCTGGAGACTTCTCTTTCCCAGGATCACCCACAATGCAGTAGTATTGTAACAGGAAAAACAAAGTGTAATACAACTTAACACCGCTAGATGACGCTATAATCTGAAATAATTTGATTTAATAATTTGAAATACCAAGACTCTGGCAGAATGAACTAGAATTATTTTCTAACCCTGCTGGGCAGAACATAGTGAGCTTCTGACCTACCTCTAGTTGTTGCTTCAGGCAGACACAATTAGATCTTTTAACCTTATGTCTGTGCAGGGAATTTGGAGTCATTTATCAGAAAAACTAAAAATCAGTCAGTATAAAGATATTTTAAGAAGTTGATCAGTGCAGTTGTACTTAGAAAACATGGAGCTAACAGGTGGAGACTTAATTTAACCCCTTCTACCCTAGGCCTGTTTTCACCTTCCTGCCCAGGCCTATTTTTGCTAATCTGACCTGTGTCACTTTATGTGGTAATAACTTTGGAATGCTTTTACTTATCTAACCGATTCTGAGATTGTTTTCTCGTGACCCATTATACTTTATGTAAGTAATACATTTGAGTCTCTATTTTTTACTTTATTTAGGAAAACATAAAAATTTACTAAAAATGTTAAAAAATCACTATTTTTGAAATTGAAATGAGAGATGAGAAGTTCTATTTGTAGCGGGGGTCGAGAAGGGTAAACACCCAGTAATCCGTGTTATCTAAAATGGGTCGCTGGAAAGGCAGCCTAACATGAAGTGAGCCATGTGTGCCAGAGTACCAACAGGCAAGACGTTGATGTCGAATTCAGGATGACTCTCCATCTCCTCATCCTCCTTCTCTTCTGCCCATTCACGCTGAACAGATGGAATTAAAGTTCCATGGGTACTACCCTCTATAGCAGAGGAAACTGTCTCCAGCTCCTCCTCCTCCTCTTCATGATCCAATTCGCGCTGAGAAGACAAACTGAGGGTGGGC
Organism: Bufo bufo; assembly: GCF_905171765.1. NCBI lineage: Eukaryota > Metazoa > Chordata > Amphibia > Anura > Bufonidae > Bufo > Bufo bufo. The sequence goes on from NC_053389.1 coordinate 308,928,558, forward strand.
TGGCTATCAGCCTGTGTAATGTCCTACCCCATTTACTCGTCTGCCACATTCAGAGCGTCGTCCTTAATTGTGAGCAGCGATCGTTGGGGTAGACACAGCAGTGGGATGGTTATGCTGATAATAGCGTTATCGCTACTAACCATCTGTGTGGATTCATCAAAGTTTTTTTAAAACCTCACAGAGGTCTAACATGCCCACTCCTCGCTTATGAATAGTGGCAGTTGACTCGAAAGGCGGCAATCATGTTGCATCTGGCATTCCACAACTGCACTTTGCTGCTCATAAAGCCTAGCCAACATGTGAAACGTGATGATAAACCGCTGAACCACTAAGTTTAAGATGTGGGCTAGGCATGGGATGTGTGTCAGGTTGCCGAGCTCCAAAGCCGCCACCAAGTTACGGCCATTGTCAGACACAACCATGCCTGGTTGTAGGTTGAGTGGTGAGAGCCACAGCTCGGTTTAGTCCCTTATACCCTGCCACAGCTCTGCGGCGGTGTGATGTTTGTCCCCTAAACAGATCAACTTCAGCACGGCCTGTTGACGCTTACCTGCAGCAGTGCTACACTGCTTCCAGCTAACGACTGATGGCTGACTGCTGCTGGAGGTGGAAGTGGAGGAGGAGGCAGCGGAGGAGGAGAAGTGGGGGTTGGAGCCAGTAATATAGCTACTGGCAAAGACCCTGATGGATGTAGGGCCCGCAATCTTGGGCGTGGGTAGCATCTGTGCCATCCCAGGGTATGACTCACTCCCGGCCTCCACAACATTTACCCAGTGTGCAGTCAGGAAAATGTAGCGTCCCTGGCCACCAGCACTTGTTCATGTGTCCGTGGTTAAGAGGACCTTCCCAGTAACTTCGTTGGTCAGGGCACGGGTGATGTTCTGGGACACATGCTGGTGTAAGGCAGGCATGGCACACCATGAAAAATAGTGGCAGCTGGGACTGCGTACCGAGGGACAGCCGCCGATATCAGGCTGGGGAAGGCCTCAGTGTCCACAAGCCTAAATGGCAACATTTCAAGGGCCAGTAATTTCAAAAGTTGCACATTTTGTGCTATGGCCTGAGAGAGGGTGGGTGGGTATTTGCGCTTGCATTTAAATGACTGTGTTATAGACATTTGGATGCTGCACTGGGACAGGGGAGTGGATGTTGTTGCTGATGGTTCATGCGAAGGTCCAGGTGCAGGGCGAGGGGCATCCGGGCCTGCACCTTCGACAGGGGATTGGCCAGCAGTGCGTAACACAGGGTAAGAGGAGGCAGTGGTGTGACCTGCAGACCCAGATTGTGGACCCAGGCATTTGGCCCACTTGTTAGGGTGCTTGGATGCCATGTGGCGAAACATGCTGGTGGTGAGGTTGCTAGTGCTCACGCCACGACTCATTTTGGTACGGCACAGGTTGCAAACTACCACTCTTTTGTCGTCTGCACTTTCCTCAAAAAAGCGCCATACTGCGGAACACCTACCCCATGGCAAGGTAGATTTACGCACGGGGGTGCTCGGTGTAACGGTTGCCTGTTTGGTGTGGGCCGACTTCTCCTTTTTGCAACCCCACTGCCTCTCCCAGCCTGTTGCGGTGCTGCGGATCCCTCCACCTCGGCTTTTCACCTTCCCATGTTGGGTCAGTGACCTCATCGTCAACCACCTCCTTTTCTACTTCCTGACTCTGCTCATCCTCCTGACTTGACCTAACCACAACCTCAGTGATTGGTAACTGTGTCTCATCATCATCCAACTCGTGAACGAATGATTGCCATTCACCACCGTCATCTACTTGAGACTGTAAAGGCTCAAGAGGTTGGGAATCAGGGCACAATATCTCAGGTCCCTCTTCAAGTGTGCTGGGCGTGATGGCCAAATGTAATAGTGGCGCTGGAAAGAGCTCCTCAGAATATCCAAGTGTGAGACCACTCATTTGGCAAGCCTTTCCATGGTGGGAGGAAGGATGATCAGAGAGAGGATTCAGTTGACCAGACTCTTGGCTACAGAGACTGGACTTGGTGGAAGAGATGGTGGTGCTTAACCTACTGGAAGCATTATCTTCAGCAATCCAACCGACCAACTGTTCGCACTGGTCCGAGTTAGGCAGTGTTGTCCTGCGCCGCCCAGCTATGTTGGACATGAAGCTGGGTACTGTGGATTATTTTTATTTTTTCTGTTGCACTGGCAGCAGGCACAGTTTCATTGCGCTCAGGGCCACGGTCTCTGCGCGCACCATCAGCATCACGCCCACTTCCCCGTCCCTTAGTGCTCACCTTCTTCATATTAATGGTTTTGTCACTAGATGTGACACAGATTTTTTTACAGTCCGCTAAAGACACAGTTTTCTGATGCAGGACAGTATATAGATTTCACAGAATAACCATTAATTCTAAAACATAACGTTTAATAATTACTATTAATATATTGGACCCTTTAGATAAAGAAATAAATATAAATAGGCAAAAACAAAATAAGAATCTGTGTAGCTCTGGTTTCCTCAATGGCAGGACGGGCCACCAGGTATGATAGTAATGGTGTGAACGGGACGATATCCCTAATGCTTACCCTATTAAGTAGGCCCTGCCTATAAACGGAATAGCCGCCCTGATAAGGGCGATCCCGTGTCTCGTGCCTCCTGTTGTACCCTGGAGGACCGTAAGACCGGTGACAGATGGGGTGATTCCTATTGGGAGACCAGGTCTACTCTATGCAATTGCCAAAAACAAAAAAAGAGAACAATAAGTAAGAAACACCCCCCCCCCCTCTCCACCAGGGTGGTGGTGAGTAGACCACCTGTAAATAGATAGTGCATAAAATCAAGAGAGAAATATAATGGTAATAATAATATAGATAAAAAAGAGTGAGGTACAAAGTGAGAGCAGAGTGCCCATTTAGCACTAATACCCTAGACGTCCCTACGTGTTTCGCCTGGTTGGTGTAAGGCTCCTCAGGGGACAGAGAACCAAGAGTAACAGAGTGTCCTAAACCATAAATAATAATGACAAAAAAGGGAGGAGGAGAAAGGAGAGACTGAGATGTGTCTTACTCTTCTAGTATAGTGGTCACTGAATCTAGAGCCACATGTAGATATTTAATATATGATATAACTACTTAGTGCAAAGATATCACTATATCACTAGAAATCAGTAAAAAGGACTTGATACTGCACCACATTTGCAATTACACTAAGGACGGTGCCTTAGGTACACAAACTGTAACACCTCAATATAGATTTAAACAAATAATACTCCAATTTATATGTCAATAAATCATGTGTCCTCCTGATACATGGAAAGGTAAATCCATAGACAAGAGGAAAGATAGCCCATATGAAATGAATGAATGTAATAGACCAGTGGTCGGCAAGCCGCGGCTCTTTTGATCCTTCACTGCGGCTCTTTGGTTCGGGCTGGCGGGTGGGCGGCCGCGCAGGCAGGCCGGCCTTTGGGGTGTGCGGGCTGTGCGGCCGCACAGGGCGCCATAGCAACAGGGGCGCTGGGCGGCCGACAGCTCGCAAAGTAATATGCGGCAGGCGAGGCTGCACTTGTGTTCTCCCTCGGGGCGCCCCCTCCATCTCCCCCTCCCCTGTCTGACCTGATTCCTCCTCCCCTGTGTCTGACCTGCCTGCTGCCCTCGCCGCTGCCAATAAGAAGAGAGACGGGAGGAGGAGGGGAGGGGCTGTGGCCACTGCGCCACCAATGTTTCTTATACTGGGGTGTTGGGGGAGGGCGCACTGTGCCACCAACGTTTCTTATAAAGTTATACAAATACAGGAGGAGCTGTGACAGGGAGACGGGGAGCTGCGATCAGCTGCAGTTGAGTTAACCCTTCAGGTGCGGTACCTGAGGGGTTAACTGCAGCTGATCGCAGCTCCCTGTCACAGAGGTCGGGTGCCGGCTATTTGATTCCGGCACCCGCCTCCTGTATTTGTATAACTTTATAAGAAACGTTGGTGGTGCAGTGCGCCCCCCTCCCCCCCCCCCCCCCCAACACCCCAGTATAAGAAACATTGGTGGCTCAGTGGGAAGTGCCAATGAGGGTTAAAAAATAATTAAAAAAATGAACTCACCTCCTCCAGTTGATCGCGTAGCTGCCGGTCTCCTGCTTTCTTCAGGACCTGTGGTGACGTCACTGAGCTAATCACATGGTCCATTACCATGGTGATGTATCATGTGATGAGAACAGTGATGTCACCACAGGTCCTTTGACAGGTCATGAAGAAAGAACAGGAGACGATCAATTGGAGGAGGTGAGTTAATTATTTTTTTATTTTTTAACCCTCATTGGCACTGCCCACTGCACCACCAATGTTTATTATATTGAGGGGGGGCGCACTGCACTGTGAGGAGGGGTGGAGTGGTAAAGAGGCCGCCGCTCAGGAGGAGCGAAATGTCCTGCAGCAGAAAGGTAGGAGCTGCCCCCGGTGTGTGCGCTGCAGCGGCCCCGCCGCAAGTGTCCCTGCCCCCTTCCTTCCCCCCACTAATACATTACTTACTGGAAGGCACTTATGGGGGATATCTGTGGATGGCACTTATGGGGGATATCTGTGGAGGGCACTTATGGGGGATATCTGTGGATGACACATATATAGCATCTTATGCTATATATGCGTCATCCACAGATATCCCCATAAGTGCGTCATCCACGGATATCCCCCATAAGTGCGTCATCCACGGATATCCCCATAAGTGCGTCATCCACGGATATCCCCCATAAGTGCGTCATCCACAGATATCCCCCATAAGTGCGTCATCCACAGATATCCCCATAAGTGCGTCATCCACGGATATCCCCCATAAGTGCGTCATCCACGGATATCCCCATAAGTGCGTCATCCACAGATATCCCCCATAAGTGCGTCATCCACAGATATCCCTCATAAGTGCGTCATCCACAGATATCCCCCATAAGTGCGTCATCCACATTACATCCACATCTGCAGACAAGTTTAAGAAAAGTAAAAAATGATAAAGATAAAATGAAATAATAATCAAGATCCAAATAAAAGAAAGTACATATAAAAGTATTCAAAAACACACTCTGGGCTCATGCCCACGAATGTAAGGGCGCCGTGCCTGTGCTGCAAATAGCGGTCCGCAATGCACGGACACAGACCATGGGGCAGCTGCATGAGGATCGCGGACCCATTCACTTGAATGGGGTTCGCGATCCGCATCCGACTGCCCGCACCGCAAAAAAGTAGCACATGCTGAAGTGAATGGGTCCATGATGCGGGCTGCACACGGCCGTGTGCAGCCCTCATCATGGACCCATTCACTTCAATGGGTCCAGGATCCGGGATATGAGTGCTACAGTGTGCTTCCGTGGTGCTTCTGGCTGTGCCTCCGCACCGCAAAAAAGTAGTGCATGCGCCCGGATCCTGGACCCATTGAAGTGAATAGGTCCTTGATGCAGGCTGCACACGGCCGTGTGCAGCACGCATCATGGACCCATTCACTTCAGCATGCGCTACTTTTTTGCGGGCACACGGTCGTGTGCGTGAGCCGAATAGTCCTCACTGGTACTGTTGATGCAATATTTTAGGTTTTAAAAATGTGGCTCTCTAAAGAAATTCCAATCGTGGTTTTGGCGATATTTGGCTCAGTTGACAAAAAAGGTTGCCCACCACTGTAATAGACGATACTGCAAAGGGCTTATACCAATGTCACATATGTATAGACCACCAAAACAACAGGATACGTCAGATAACAAATGGTAGTTTTAACTATACTTGCGTGACCAGTGGTCATGTATAACACCGATAGAGATGGTAATGGAGTCGCCGCCAGGAGAAGAGATATCCATGCAGCTGTGTGATGTCCCGGTGTGCCTGCTGTCATTACATTCATTAATTTCATATGGGCTATCTTTCCTCTTGTCTATGGATTTACCTTTCCATGTATCAGGAGGACACATGATTTATTTACATATAAATTGGAGTATTATTTGTTTAAATCTATATTGAGGTGTTACAGTTTGTGTACCTAAGGCGCCGTCCTTAGTGTAATTGCAAATGTGGTGCAGTATCAAGTCCCTTTTACTGATTTCTAGTGATATAGTGATATCTTTGCACTAAGTAGTTATATCATATATTAAATATCTACTTGTGGCTCTAGATTCAGTGACCACTATACTAGAAGAGTAAGACACATCGAGGTCTCTCCTTTCTCCTCCTCCCTTTTTTGTCATTATTATTTATGGTTTAGGACACTCTGTTACTCTTGGTTCTCTGTCCCCTGAGGAGCCTTACACCAACCAGGCGAAACGCGTCGGGACGTCTAGGGTAGTAGTGCTAAATGGGCACTCTGCTCTCACTTTGTACCTCACTCTTTTTTATCTATATTATTATTACCATTATATTTCTCTCTTGATTTTTTGCACTATCTATTTACAGGTGGTCTACTCACCACCACCCTGGTGGAGAGGGGGGGGGGGGGGGGGTTTTTTACTTATTGTTCTCTTTTTTTGTTTTTGGCAATTGCATAGAGTAGACCTGGTCTCCCAATAGGAATCACCCCATCTGTCACCGGTCTTACGGTCCTCCAGGGTACAACAGGAGGCACGAGACACGGGATCGCCCTTATCAGGGCGGCTATTCTGTTTATAGGCAGGGCCTACTTAATAGGGTAAGCATTAGGGATATCATCCCGTTCACACCATTACTATCATACCTGGTGGCCCGTCCTGCCATTTAGGAAACCAGAGCTACACAGATTTTTATTTTGTTTTTGCCTATTTATATTTATTTCTTTATTTAAAGGCTCTCCCTGACTCGCAATGAGCCGAACCCGCGTCATCGGGTGCTATATAGCACCCGATGATGCATTTCGGCTAGCCAATCACTGTAATGCCAGCAGCCAACATGGCTACTGGCATTACAGTGATGGCAGTACTTACCTGCACGTTTATTGGCTGCTCAGCAGCCGCGAAACGTGAGGGGAGGAGACTAGAGCATGCCGCTCAAGCATATGTGGTACTCGGCCGAGTACCGCCATGTGCCGAGCATAACGATGCTCGAGCCGAACAGGTATTCGGCCGAGCATGCTCGCTTATCAGTAGTTCTAAAGACTTTTGTGGCGTGTATTAATGGCAAAAACAATATATATTTGCTGTTCAGCGAAGCAGTTATATGTTCTAAAGACTTTTGTGGCGTTTATTAGTGGCAAAAGAAAAATATATTTGACGTTCAGCGGTGCAGTTATATGTTCTAAAACCTTTTGTAGTGTGTATTAGTGGCAAAATAAAAATATATTTGCCATTCAGTTGTGCAGTTATATGTTCTAAAGTATTTTGTGGAGTGTATAAGTGGAAAAATAAGGTCCTATTTGCTGTTCAGCAGTGCAGTTATATGTTATAAAGCGCTTTTGTCATGTAAAAGTGGCAAAATAAAAATATATTTGTTGCTCTGCTGTGCAGTTATATGTTCTGAAGCCCTTTTTTGTGTGTATTAGTGTGAAAAAAGGGCTTATTAACTGTTGTGTGGTGAAGTGAGATAATTACAGACTTTTTTGGGGTGTTTAAATTTCCTTTTTATTTATTTATTTGATCTAACAGTATGCCAGACAGAGAAGTGCCAGGCCTTGCATAGGGGAGTGGCAGAGGCCTAAATGTTTCTGGTGCAGGCAGAGGATGCAGCAGAGTAAGGGGCCGTGGCAGCAGGGGTCACTTCGAGAGGCCTGAGCTCCCAGTGTCAGCTAGCAACTAGCAACCCTGTGGTTTTTAAATGGTTGACTAGATCTTCGACTTCGTCGCAAGTGACATAAGACACCCCCAGCCAAGAGTCAGTGGGTTCGTCACACACAACTCTTAGTTGGAAAGGCCCGGGAGCAGGCCCTGTGCCCTTAACTGTCCTCAACCTGCCTCTGACCTTTTCTGTTCCCTCGTCCAGAGAAGTATTGTATGCTGTGGGCTCAGCCCCAGTATACAGCGAGGACGAGCTAATAGTCAGCAGCTACTGCCCAACCAAGATATGGAGGAGACAAGTAGTGATGAGGAGATTGGCGTGAAAGCGAGTGGTCAGGCTCCTGACCCAGGGAAGGTTGAGGACATCAATGACGTGCAGACAGTACTCGATGATGATATAGCTAATCACACTTGGGAGCCGGGTGATGAGAGGGCTTCATCATTGTTAAAGATGTGTGAATTTTATTCTATATTTTGTATATCTAGGACTGTAATGAGTTAACTTTTTCTTTTCGCCTCCCCCCCCCCCAACCCTCTCTTTGTTTCAAGGCTGGAGAAGAGAGAGAGGGGGGCAAAGTGCTGCGGGCAGTGTCTGATTTTTCATCTTTCTGCAGGTGTCCCATAGAGTGTGGTGAAGATGCGTAAGCCAATCATATGTCTTGATGATATATATATTATTCACTGCCTATAGAGAAGCACCTCTTTGAAGTGTCACATATGACGTATGCAGTATTATTGTTAGAAAAGAAGCCATTACAAAATGGCGATGGTAACGAGATGTTTACATTAGTTCACATTCCAAAGTGGTATTCACTGCGCAGATGCAGGTGTATTATCTCTGTTTCTCTTATCTCTTCTTCCTTTTTGACCAATAAAACAATGTTTAAGCCTCAGAGAGGACTGCCCTCTTCTGAAGATGTATAATACGGCTTACCTGATGTAATAAAAGTTAGAGATTGCTTTGACCAACTTCTGTGTCAGTGTTCAGTCTCTCAGCCACGCGTGGATATTAACCCCTGGGGGGTACATTGATCTGGAACACCAGAGTGTATCTAAAATGCCCTAATTTAGGGCTTCTTTAACAAATGGCAACCATGAAGGGACTCTGAGCAAATGTAGCATCAAACAGCTGACAAGATGGGCCCCTGAGCTTGACGAACGGCAGAGGGGAGAGGATTGCAACCTCAAAGAAAGGTGAGAAAACTTTTTATCTCATCTGCCTTTCTGCTATTTACTTCGTCATGCTCAGATAGCTTAGTCCGCTGTGGGGTGGTACTGATGTAAGTATAGTAGTCGGCCTTAATGCTGAAAGCTTAGAGTCTATTGAACCAATAGTCTGAAATCATAGATCACTCTGGTGTGTATATGTTTTGTGTGTGTCTGTGATATATGCGAGGAGTGAGTTGAGCACAGACGGTAAAACCACAGACATAGGGAGGGGACAGTAACCTCCTGGTTTGGAAGGGGGCGCTGTAGCGCCGAGGTGTGGGACAATGAAACTCCGGCTGACCTGACCAGGGAGATGCGTAGAGCCGTATGACCTATTTGATCTAATGGAAGACTGCAGAGACTACCTGACCTGACCCTAGGAAGATGGTAGAACCTCTCATGACCTTTTGATCTAGGGGAAGACTGCAGTGATATTCTCTACCTGACCTGACCCCAGGAAGATGCAACGGAGCCCGCCTGACCCCTGGTTTTGGGGAAGACGTGCGGGGAGTCCCGGCTGACTAGTCAGACGTGATAGTCAGATTTGAGCAAACCAGTGGGAGAGTGAATTCTTTGTCTGCGGAAGAAAGGGCTAAAGTGCTGATCACTCCTCTGTTTTGTGTGTGTGTCAGTTTGAAATACTGTTGTTAAGATGGGTGAGTCCCAGTATTATAAAGAGGGAAATTATAGGATGTGATATGGAGAATTGAAAGTTAAAATGTGACAAAGAATGTTAGAGAAAGGGTGGCCCCGGACAGAAGGTCGCCCGGCTGGCAACAGGGATGAAAATCTGTAAGAAACTGTGAAGTTAGAGCTTACAGATTGAGGGCATCAGAACTCCGATGATGTTGAAGGGGGAGTTTTAACGAGTGAGAAAACAGAGCAGTGTCGGGGAAAGCTGAATGATTATTAGGTGCAGCACAGGCATGGCACCGAGCGGCAAGTCGATTTATGGCAACTGGAGGGACAAAAAGATGGTCAGTTAATGGAACTGTGAAATAGAGAGATTCACTTTCCCCCCGCCTTCACACAGAAACATTCCTGAGATAGGAAGAGCAGGAAAATGGGGGAGGGAAAAATGGGGGCAGGGAATCATGCAGAGTAAGTGATGTTATATGTGTAATATTATTATAGAAAACAAAGAATTGTTCAATAATCTTCTTTCTTCTTTCTTCTTTCCCAAGCAGTGTACTGTGGGAATCCGGCTTTTAACAAAATGACTGTATGATTATAACATGTATATTGTCTTACAGCGACAGACCATTAGCAATTCTGGGTGTGGTGTGGCTATCTGTTTCCAGGAAAGCTGTGTTTGTCTGTGCTGCAAGTTTTGGGATGAAACAATGTGGGTTGGAAGACATGAATGATTCAGTAGAATGTGAATGGATGTGGCTTTGAGTTGTAATTGAGGAGAATATGTGTGAAGACTGATTATGAGCTGTTAATGAAAATGTATATGAATGCGTATGGAGTACGGTATTTGTTTTTTAAATAATATGCACATTGAGGATTTTATTTTATTTTTTCTTGGAAGTTTTGGGGTTTTTATTGGTGCCAACAGCATTGATCAAGCTGTACATTTTTTTTATATCGAAGTCAATGAAAAGTTTTTATGGGCCCTTTGTGTGTTCATGTCTGTATTGTCAGATCGGTTTGTTTCAATGTTTGAAGTTACGTGTTACATGTTAAGTGTTGTGCTTCACATCAGAGCTCTGTTCTCATGGACAGCTGCCACATTACTGACAGACAAAAGAAGGACCACAGCGTCCGACTGAAAGGGGTGGACTTAGATGACTCAGAGCGGAGGGAGGAGGATAGGGGTAGACGTTACAGACAACGACAGCCCTTGTGCCCATCCCCTAGTTATAAGACACTCCCATGGAAGATGAGAAGTCCTGTTTTGTTTTCCAGTCTATTAATTCCGCGATAGGGAAAGTTGGATACTTCTGTAAGCCAAAATGCAGAGTAACATCAAGCGGCATTGGGTGGTTCAGTGGTGCCAACCATAGGTAGTGTTCCTTTGGCATTGCTTCAGCCCTGATGCCAAACGCCTCATTGAAGTGAGGAAAAAGTAAGTCTGCCACCCTGTGATGGGCCTGCAGAGTCTGTGGGACCCAGATCCCAGAAGAGAGAGTGTTGTGCTGTGTGTGGTACTCCTCGTCCACACCACACGAGAGGATTGTATTCTATGTTGACCATGCCCGGATCACTGTCCGTCCCCACAGACACCCATGTTTTGTTGTCATAAGGAGAACACAAAGACAGAGAGGGGGGGAGTTAGATCAAGATTAGGAAACAGGAAATCCAGTATGGGCTCTACTTTTAAACATTTTTAGCAGATTCATTCTGGCCCAATGATATCCCTCACTCTGGGTGATAAAGAAGTAGTCCCGTTTTTGATTGATACTGGAGTAGCCAAGACAGTTGTGCACAGCAAACATGGCCTGGCCTGATTTACTCTCTAAGGACACCAGTCTTTGGGTAGAAGTGGATGGGAAAGTAGTACGCTCCCTTTTCAAACAAAACCATCCATATTAGATTTGCCCCTAACCAAGATGCGCTTGCCTGTTTGCTGGTCAGTGATAACGCCCCTTGTTGCCTCCTAGGTGCAGATTTGCTTGCAAAAGTACATTCTGGTATCTCATATCAGGAGGACGGCACTGTGAAGCTTACAGGTGCCCTCAACGACCAGGAATGTTGTTTGTTGGCCATTGGTGATAAAATTCCCTGGTCCATGTTTGTATCAGTACTCCCAGAAGCTGAAAAAAGCAAAACCACTCACCATTGGATGGTACATGACCTACATGCCGTTAATGAAGCCACAGTTTCTAACACCCACATCGTGCCCAATACACACACACCTTGTTGGCTCAGGTTCCCATTACCCCTACTCACTCCACTGTGATTGATTTGTCCTTTAGTCCCTACCGCCTCACAGATGAGGTGGTAGATGTTTTTTATGCCTAGAACTGGCAATTTTGTGTTCCCCCACAATGTACTATCAGATTATTACATTTAGATTGTATTGTTATGAAGTGAGTGGCCATGACTCAGCTGTCCTCACCCAACTGCATGGCCAGCAATAACGCCCCGTAGCATATTATTCAGCCAGACTTGATCCCGTGGCCAGAGGTGCCCCTTTCTGCATCAGAGCTGTAGTAGTTTTACTAGCTATGCTTGATGAAAGCTCGGAGATAGCTCTGAACCACAAAGTGATGGTGATATTACATCTATCCTCATGAACGTGCAATCCAAATGATTGTTTTGTTGCCCGTTATTTGAGAATGCAGTGTTCCATTTTGCTGCCTGACAATGTTGCTCTCCAAAGGTATAATACTTTGGACCCAGCCACCCTGTTGCCTCTGGACCAAGGGCGGAGGGAAGAGTTAGGGCACGGCACTTTAAACTTTTCTTCCAGATTCAAAGGAAGAGGCTCCTGACTGTTTGCAGATGATGTCGCAAGAGGTAGTAGGATTTGGTAAATCAGCCATTAGGTAATCTAGATCATGTGCTCTTTGTGGATGGATCAAGGTATGGCCAGGAGGGCAGGTACTACACAGGTTGGGCAGTGGTGATTAAACGTGAACTACCACACATGTCTGCTCAAGAAGTGGAGATAAAAGACTCTGAAGATGGCTTGCAGATATGCAGATGGAAAAACAGCCAACATTTACACTGATTCCAGGTGTGCTTTTGGGATAGCCCATGACTATGGGCCCACACGGAAATCCAGAGACTCCTTGATCGCTTCAGGTAAACCCATCGAAAATGGGGAAGCAGTGAGGTCTCTGATGGAAGCCCTCTTGTCACTAACATGAGAGGTGATGATAGCAACGAAAGGCCACTGTAAACAGATGCAGAGGAGGCAAAGGGGAAAGCCACGGCAGATCAGGCGGCAAAAGTGGCCACAGTTCAGGTCCCTGAAATAACTCCTCCTGCCTCCCGAAAGTTCTTAAGACCTTACAGAACCAGATAGGGAAGGGGGAAAGGGACTGGTGGATGAAAAAGGGGGGACTACAAATAAGAAGGGAAACTTTGCCTTCCCAGGTCCCTCTAATCCACGATGGCACAGGCAACCCATGGAGTGACGCACCAGACAAAAACTGCTATGTGTGATTTAGTACGTAGCATATGGTACGCCCCAGGGTTCAGCACTGTAACAGTCAGACATACTCAAGGATAAACGGTCGTGTCCAGAACAACGTGGACAAGGTGGTTAAGGTACCCAAGAAACACGTCTTGCTTTTTGTATCTGTTTCAACGTTTACACTACCTTCAACTACACAAGGTGGGCATGTATGAGTATGTATTGATATGTGACTTGTTTTCAGGATGGCCAAAACCGTACCCAAAGAAGTAAAAAAGATTATGGCCGAAGTTGTGTGCAGGTATGGGGTACCTTAGATCATTGAAAGTGACACAAGTGTTCACTTCACAGGTGAAGTGATGCAGGAGATGATGAAGGTTTTGGGTGTAGGACAGGCCTTACATGCTTCGTACCATCCACAAAGCAGCAGTAGAGTAGGGAAAAGGAACTGAACGGGACACTAAGTTAAAGATTCAAAAGCCTTAGAGTGCCTGCTGGTAGCCCTCTTTTAGTAAGGTATACGCCTAACCGTGAGACAGGCCTTTGTCCCTATAAGGTCCTTTTTGGGTCAGCCCCTAGGATGGGATTTATTTCCCACAGCAGCTTCAGATGCAACATGGTTGTCTGACAGATTATGTGATCAGTTTTGTACAAGCATTTGACTAAAGTACATTTTCGAGTTTTTGCTTCACTTCCAGGTTTTGATAAAGTACCAGGAACCCACCCACTTGTGTCTGGAGATTGGGTGGTAATAAAAAACACGTTAGAAAAGTCCTAAAACCCTGGTTTGATGGTCCATTCCGAGTGTTTTTGACCACATGCACAGTGAAGCTCAAAGAAAAGGAAAATTGGATTGATTTCAAGGAAGTGTATAGACTGGTTTTCCCTTGTGTGACTGTTGATCATGACTCAAAAGAATATGGAAAAATTTGTATGAAAACATCGATCCAGAAAATCAGAAGCACTGATGACCTCCAGTCCCCCCATATAATGTCAACGCCAGTTAGGGAAAGATCATCTGACTTCCCCGTGCTCAAATCCAGTGTCACGGGAGGCTGTTTGCTAGGTATGGCTTGTCGTGGAAGCTGGTGAAGAGGAGGCGGAGCATTGGGACAGATGTTTAGGTTTAGGGAGAGAATGAAATTCAAGGGGGGACTGTGAAAGATGTGTGAATTTTATTCTATATTTTGTATATCTATGACTGTAATGAGTTAACTTTTTATTTTCCAAGTGCCTCCCCCCCCACCCCTCTCTTTGTTTCAAGGTTGGAGAGGAGAGAGAGGGGGGCAAAGTGCTGCGGGCAGTGTCTGATTTCTCATCTTTCTGCAGGTGTCCCATAGAGTGTGGTGGAGATGCGTAAGCCAATCATATGGCTTGATGATATATATATTATTCACTGCCTATAGAGAAGCACCTCTTTGAAGTGTCACATATGACGTATGCAGTATTATTGTTAGAATAGAAGCCATTATAAAATGGCGATGGTAACGAGATGTTTACATTAGTTCACATTCCAAAGTGGTATTCACTGCGCAGATGCAGGTGTATTATCTCTGTTTCTCTTATCTCTTCTTCCTTTTTGACCAATGAAACAATGTTTAAGCCTCAGAGAGGACTGCCCTCTTCTGAAGATGTATAATACGACTTACCTGATGTAATAAAAGTTAGAGATTGCTTTGACCAACTTCTGTGTCAGTGTTCAGTCTCTCAGCCACGCGTGGATATTAACCCCTGGGGGGGCACATTGATCTGGAACACCAGAGTGTATCTAAAATGCCCTAATTTAGGGCTGCTTTAACATCATCATCGGGAGAAGAGGGTGGCAGCTTGCCCGTGAGGCAGCAAGTCACTAGCAAGTCGCTAGCGTAGCCCGGAGTCAGCAGGGTAGCAGCAGTGGGATGTCAGGAGCCAAATGTGCTCGGAGTAGACCAACCGCTTCACAGGAGCATACCTGTCTGGGAAGTAGCGGTGCACAGTTTCACAGAGGCAGCAGCGGTAGCAGTCAGTCAATGTGTAGTGTTGGGAGTAAAATCACCTACTCAGCGGTGAGGCAGTTTTTTGTTAAGCTGTGGTTCCGATGTGGTGGTCCAGCCTGCCGCAGCAATCGCTGCGTCACCTAGTGGCACGCAGCCAATTTCAGGCAGTCAGGGCTCCACCACCTCAGCCGAAGGGAGCTGTCTGTCCTTTCCATAATCTGCTGGTCCTGATGCTCCTGCTCCTCACCCTCCTACTCCTCGTCAGTCATTCTGTCAGCAATCGATCACTGAAGCGATTGCCAAGAGACAACAGTATGTGCGCACTTATCCAACGGCGCAGAAGCTGAACATGCTCCTGTCCAAGTTTCTGGTACTGCAGTCCCTTCCTTTCCAAATGGTAAACTCTGCACCTTTCAGATAACTGATGGCTTGTGTCGAGCCAAGGTGGAGAGAACTAAGCCGTCATTTATTTGCCAAAAAGACAGTACCAGCCCTGCACACACATGTAGAATAGAAGGTGGGCCAGTCATTGAGCCTGTCAGTGTCTGCCAAAGTGCAAGGCAGTGCCAATGTGTGGAGCTGTAACTACGGTCAGGGACAATGCATGTCCTTTACAGCCCACTGGGTGAATGTGGTTTCTGCACAGCCACATGAGCAACTTGGCCAGGTGATGCCGCTTTCGCCTAACACTAACTGATTTATAAAAAAAAAATAAAAAAAATAAAGCACTGAAACCTGAGCAGACGCTGTCAGTAATTGACAGTACTGACCGTTGCTCAGCAGGTGCAGGACCCACACACGCAGACAGCACGTGTGTGGGTTCAAAAATCAAAACTAGTACTAACTAAAATTTATATATATATATATATATATATATATATACAGTACAGACCAAAAGTTTAGACACACCTTCTCATTCAAAGAGTTTTCTTTATTTTCATGACTATGATGGCATCAAAACTATGAATTAACACATGTGGGATTATATACATAACAAACAAGTGTGAAACAACTGAAAATATGTCATATTCTAGGTTCTTCAAAGTAGTCACCTTTTGCTTTGATTACTGCTTTGCACACTCTTGGCATTCTCTTGATGAGCTTCAAGAGGTAGTCCCCTGAAATGATCTTCCAGTCTTGAAGGAGTTCCCAGAGATGCTTAGCACTTGTTGGCCCTTTTGCCTTCACTCTGCGTTCCAGCTCACCCCAAACCATCTCGATTGGGTTCAGGTCCGGTGACTGTGGAGGCCAGGTCATCTGGCGCAGCACCCCATCACTCTCCTTCATGGTCAAATAGCCCTTACTTTCAAAGTTTTCCCAATTTTTCGGCTGACTGACTGACCTTAATTTCTTAAAGTAATGATGGCCACTCGTTTTTCTTTACTTAGCTTCTTTTTTCTTGCCATAATACCAATTCTAACATTCTATTCAGTAGGACTGTCAGCTGTGTATCCACCTGACTTCTCCTCAACGCAACTGATGGTCCCAACCCCATTTATAAGGCAAGAAATCCCACTTATTAAACCTGACAGGGCACACCTGTGAAGTGAAAACCATTTCAGGGGACTACCTCTTGAAGCTCATCAAGAGAATGCCAAGAGTGTGCAAAGCAGTAATCAAAGCAAAAGGTGGCTACTTTGAAGAACCTAAAATATGACATATTTTCAGTTGTTTCACACTTGTTTGTTATGTATATAATTCCACATGTGTTAATTCATAGTTTTGATGCCTTCAGTGTGAATCTACAATTTTCATAGTCATGAAAATAAAGAAAACTCTTTGAATGAGAAGGTGTGTCCAAACGTTTGGTCTGTACTGTATATACAGTGGGGGAAATAATTATTTGACCCCTCACTGATTTTGTAAGTTTGTCCAATGACAAAGAAATGAAAAGTCTCAGAACAGTATCATTTCAATGGTAGGTTTATTGTAACAGTGGCAGATAGCAAATCAAAAGGAAAATCGAAAAAATAACTTTAAATAAAAGATAGCAACTGATTTGCATTTCATTGAGTAAAATAAGTATTTGAACCCCTACCAACCATTAAGAGTTCTGGCTCCCACAGAGTGGTTAGACACTTCTACTCAATTAGTCACCCTCATTAAGGACACCTGTCTTAACTAGTCACCTGTATAAAAGACACCTGTCCACAGAATCAATCAATCAAGCAGACTCCAAACTCTCCAACATGGGAAAGACCAAAGAGCTGTCCAAGGATGTCAGAGACAAAATTGTAGACCTGCACAAGGCTGGAATGGGCTACAAAACCATTAGCAAGAAGCTGGGAGAGAAGGTGACAACTGTTGGTGCGATTGTTCGAAAATGGAAGGAGCACAAAATGACCATCAATCGACCTCGCTCTGGGGCTCCACGCAAGATCTCACCTCGTGGGGTGTCAATGGTTCTGAGAAAGGTGAAAAAGCATCCTAGAACTACACGGGAGGAGTTAGTTAATGACCTCAAATTAGCAGGGACCACAGTCACCAAGAAAACCATTGGAAACACATTACACCGCAATGGATTAAAATCCTGCAGGGCTCGCAAGGTCCCCCTGCTCAGGAAGGCACATGTGCAGGCCCGTCTGAAGTTTGCCAATGAACACCTGAATGATTCAGAGAGTGACTGGGAGAAGGTGCTGTGGTCTGATGAGACCAAAATAGAGCTCTTTGGCATTAACTCAACTCGCTGTGTTTGGAGGAAGAAAAATGCTGCCTATGACCCCCAAAACACCGCCCCCACCGTCAAGCATGGGGGTGGAAACATTTTGCTTTGGGGGTGTTTTTCTGCTAAGGGCACAGGACAACTTATTCGCATAAATGGGAAAATGGACGGAGCCATGTATCGTGAAATCCTGAGCGACAACCTCCTTCCCTCTGCCAGGAAACTGAAAATGGGTCGTGGATGGGTGTTCCAGCACGACAATGACCCAAAACATACAGCAAAGGCAACAAAGGAGTGGCTCAAGAAGAAGCACATTAAGGTCATGGAGTGGCCTAGTCAGTCTCCGGACCTTAATCCAATCGAAAACCTATGGAGGGAGCTCAAGCTCAGAGTTGCACAGAGACAGCCTCGAAACCTTAGGGATTTAGAGATGATCTGCAAAGAGGAGTGGACCAACATTCCTCCTAAAATGTGCGCAAACTTGGTCATCAATTACAAGAAACGTTTGACCTCTGTGCTTGCAAACAAGGGTTTTTCCACCAAGTATTAAGTCTTTTTTTGTTAGAGGGTTCAAATACTTATTTCACTCAATGAAATGCAAATCAGTTGCTATCTTTTATTTAAAGTTATTTTTTCGATTTTCCTTTTGATGTGCTATCTGCCACTGTTACAATAAACCTACCATTGAAATGATACTGTTCTGAGACTTTTCATTTCTTTGTCATTGGACAAACTTACAAAATCAGTGAGGGGTCAAATAATTATTTCCCCCACTGTATATATATATGTGCATATATAGCTAGCTGGCACTAACTGAAGGCCTAAAAAAAAAAAAAAAAAAACACAAATGCTAATCAGCACTTGCTAGTCACAATTTGTACACAGAAAAAGTGAGAAAGTGGTGCAGATCTGGAAAAGACGAAAAAAAAAAAAAAAGACAGACTGGAGTCTGCCGGGGGTGGGGGGGGACAGGGACAGGGAATGGGGATCTGAAACTGCTGCAGATGAACCAAAAATAACTGCAGATCTTCTTCTTCTTCTTTAGTAAAAAGCACTGATTTATGTGGTAGTACCACAAGTCGCAGCCGACAACCAGCAGTACAGTGGGGAACAGGTCATCTCTGCAAGCAATCACCAAGATAGAATGGCTTCCTGCAGAGAGGCACCAACTATTCTTTCAGCTGCATAGTGCTGCCATTGGCTGGATCATAGCCAAACCCCCCCTTGCAGCACTATACCATTGCCGTCACTGCGATGGGCCGTTCTTCCCCAGATTAGAGCAGCCATCTCATTCCGGTCACCGAGCGGTGACCGGAGTTAACCATGACGTACTATTAGGTCAAGATGCAGGAATGCACTGATAGTAATAGTATGTCATGTGTCGGGAACTGGTTAAAGGTTCACTCTGGGCAAAACTGATAACTGGTGTTATAACTAATGCAGGGGCTGAGAGTCACCTTCCGTGACCTGGGGATTCCCATTTCAGTGTTCTTGGAATTCCAGTGTCACATATTTCCCCCTCAGACCCTTAGGTCCTCTAATAGTACTGCATTTTATAATATTATTAAATCGCTAATATGTATAGTCTATACAATTTTTATGTGTGAAAATGAGATACTACGGTGTATGGGCAGCACAGTGGTTAGCAGCACTGGCTTCCTCGGTTCTGTCACGGCCATGGCTATGACCGTGACTCCTGAACCGCATGTGGTTGTCAGCGGTTTTCATTGGTGTTCAATCACAGGTGAGGGCTGTGGTATTGGCCTCACCTGTGGTTGCCGCTGGCAACAGTATGTATGTGGCAGCGTAGCAGGCTGAGCTGTGCCATGCAGCTCGCTACGCTGCGCATGCGGTTTTGTGTGTGATGTGTGGATGTGTGCACTGTGTTTTATGTTATTGTGTGCACGTTCCCTTTAAGTGGTGTTTTCCCTTCCCTGGTGTTGGAAGGGTTAATCCCCTTCCTAGTGTGTGTGATCACTGGGTGTGTCCGACTGTGGGGTGTGGCTTCTTGGCCTATAAAGCCTCACTGCTTTTGCAGGCCTTCAGGTTGCTTCAGCCATGCTTAGCTGAGAGCAGCCTCATGTATTTATTACCTGCCAGTAAGAGCCACCCCTGTGGTCATAAACCTTAATGTCATAACCATATTGTGCTTTAGTTATTTCCAGTTATGTGTGATGTCCGTGTGATGTTTTATATGTGATTTTGTGCAGCTATGGATCTGGGTCCCTGTGTAGGGATGCGCTTGTGATCTGCACCCTGCTAACACAGGGATCCAGTCAGCAAGGCTGTGGCAGGTAGGTGGAACTCTTTGTTCACCTGCCATATCCATAGAGCTGTTTATGTCTCCCCTTTTCCTGCAGCTTGGCCGTTGAGACTCCTGCTCCTCCGTGTCTAGGAGGAGTGGGCTTGTCTTACTCAGCTCCTAGGTGAGGGTCATCTTGAGGGCTAGCAGGGACTTTTAGGTTCCGGAGCATGGGCCCTCCTACCATCAAGGTTGGCTCATGTAGCTAGGAGCCAGGGTCAGGTTAGGGATGCGTTTAGGAGGTGACCTGCTCCCTAATCCTGTCTTCATGGCCAAGCAGCCGTAACATCACCGGGCTCCACACGGCTGAGGATTTCCCCCATCCTCAGCCGTGACAGTATGACCACAGTCGCTTCTTACGTGGCGCTCCCTCGAAAGAGGGTAAAGCATGCACCGCTATCTGCGGATGGGGTGCATGCGCGTTCTCCGGAGGGAGAGCGTTATGGGGCTCACCATTTACGGCGCGGTGAGTGGCATTCCCCGCCATTCCTCGCTCACCGTTGTCCGTGTTGGTGTCCCCTTTGTTTGTCTTTCCCCTCCCCCCCTCCCATTGTTTTCTAAGCCTCACCAACCTTCCCCTTTTTTGTTGGGAGGGGCTTTGAGGGGTGGGAGTATGTTCCCTCGAAAGAGGGTGAAGCATGTACCGCCGTCTGTGGAAGGGGTACATGCGCGCTCTTCGGAGGGAGAGCGTTCTGGGGGTTTTGCCTCTGACGGCGCGGTGAGTGGCGTTTCCCCGCCATCCCTTCACCGTTGCCTCGTTTGGCGTCCCCCTGATTTTATAGCACTAGGGTGTTTGTTTGGTGTGCGAGTTGCACACCTTCGAAAGAGGGTGCAGCATGCAGTGCCATATCCATGTGGCCTGCATGCGCGTTCTCCGGAGGGAGAGCGTTCCTGGGGGTTCTCCGTTAACGGCACGGTTGGTGGCGTATTCCCCGCCACCTTTCCTTCCATGTCCGTGTTGGGGATCCCTCGTCCCTCTCCATGTTCCCATCTCTGGTCGTTTGCTGGCAGCACTCCGTAGGTGGTCCGGCTGCTTGCTGGTTAGGAGTGTCTGCTGGCAGCGACTGGAGTGGGGACGTGAGTGGAGAGTCCCCTCGTCCATCTCTCAGTGGTTCTTTTCTCTTTGTTGCTGGTGCGGGCTGCAGTCCTCGTTGGACTGGCTAGTGTGAGCCGGGAGAGGATGCAGCTGACAGCGACCCCTTTTTAGAACCGGCACTGAGAGTGGACGCCCCCTTCTCCTATCCCCTTGTCTGAGTCCCTCACGTGTCTTTTTTTGGTGGGGGGGCTTTGAGGGGTGGGAGTGTCACGGCCATGGCTATGACCGTGACTCCTGAACCGCATGTGGTTGTCAGCGGTTTTCATTGGTGTTCAATCACAGGTGAGGGCTGTGGTATTGGCCTCACCTGTGGTTGCCGCTGGCAACAGTATGTATGTGGCAGCGTAGCAGGCTGAGCTGTGCCATGCAGCTCGCTACGCTGCGCCATGCAGCTCGCTACGCTGCGCATGCGGTTTTGTGTGTGATGTGTGGATGTGTGCACTGTGTTTTATGTTATTGTGTGCACGTTCCCTTTAAGTGGTGTTTTCCCTTCCCTGGTGTTGGAAGGGTTAATCCCCTTCCTAGTGTGTGTGATCACTGGGTGTGTCCGACTGTGGGGTGTGGCTTCTTGGCCTATAAAGCCTCACTGCTTTTGCAGGCCTTCAGGTTGCTTCAGCCATGCTTAGCTGAGAGCAGCCTCATGTATTTATTACCTGCCAGTAAGAGCCACCCCTGTGGTCATAAACCTTAATGTCATAACCATATTGTGCTTTAGTTATTTCCAGTTATGTGTGATGTCCGTGTGATGTTTTATATGTGATTTTGTGCAGCTATGGATCTGGGTCCCTGTGTAGGGATGCGCTTGTGATCTGCACCCTGCTAACACAGGGATCCAGTCAGCAAGGCTGTGGCAGGTAGGTGGAACTCTTTGTTCACCTGCCATATCCATAGAGCTGTTTATGTCTCCCCTTTTCCTGCAGCTTGGCCGTTGAGACTCCTGCTCCTCCGTGTCTAGGAGGAGTGGGCTTGTCTTACTCAGCTCCTAGGTGAGGGTCATCTTGAGGGCTAGCAGGGACTTTTAGGTTCCGGAGCATGGGCCCTCCTACCATCAAGGTTGGCTCATGTAGCTAGGAGCCAGGGTCAGGTTAGGGATGCGTTTAGGAGGTGACCTGCTCCCTAATCCTGTCTTCATGGCCAAGCAGCCGTAACATCACCGGGCTCCACACGGCTGAGGATTTCCCCCATCCTCAGCCGTGACAGGTTCAGGTCCAACCAGGGGCAATATATTAATAGAGCTTGTGTGTTCTTCCCACATTTGTGTTAGTTTTATTTCACATTCAAAAAACAATATACTGATACATTAGTTGGATTTCTATGAAACTGGCCCTAGTGCAACTGTCTCAAATCCATTGGGACATTCCACATTTCGAGCAATGTCCAGGGAACCCTGCTACATGTCCCGATTTCAACTATGCCAGCATCTTAAAGACACAGATACAGTTTGATACAATGATAAAGCAATAGGCACTAGTGTTTAGCGCAAATATTCGAATCGCTAATTTTTATTGTGGATATCGCCACTTCGAGAATTTGCAAATATTTAGAATATAGTGCTATATATTCGTATTCGCAAATAGTGTTGATCGCGAATATTCTAATCGCTAATTTATTGAAAATTTATCAGCACTTAGCAACATCCCTAGAAATCAATAGGAAAGTTGAATACCCCTTAGTGTTGATCGCGAATATTCTAATTGCAAATTTATCAGCACTTAGCAACATCCCTAGCAACCAATAGGAAAGTTGCCTACCCTTTAGTGTTGATCGCGAATATTCTAATCGCAAATTTTTATCGCCAATATATTACATTGCCGATTTGGGCAATCAAGTAAATAATGACTGGAGATCACGAATTCTCGAATTTGTGAATTTATGGAGAATATTATGCCAAAAATTTGCGAAATATCGCAAATTCTAATATTGCCTATGCCGCTCATCACTAGGCACTAAGGACTCAATGCATGAAGGGTCTATTACTTTGTCACACAAATTACATTATGAATGCACAAAGGGGCACTATTAATGTGTGGTGACTGGTTGGGATTGTATGACTGGTTAACAGTGCAGCTTAAAGGAGTTGTCCAATTTCATGATATTAAAGACCTATCCTCAGGATAGGTTATCAGATCAATGGGGGTGCGACTCATAACACCCCCACCGATCAGCTGTTTGAAGGTTGCTCGGCACTCGTACAAACATTGCGTCCCCTTGTGTTTTTATGTGCATGACATTTACACTGCAGTGTAATTACTACTGTTAATCCCATTCAGGTGAACAGCCACTACAATCTAGACAGAGCACTGGTAAACATTGAAGAGGAAGTAGCACTCTGCGAGGTGTTGGGAGTTGAATCCCATCGATCTGATATTTATGACCTTTCCTCAGAATAGGTCATCAATATCCTAAACCCCTTTAACCTAAAACAATACTGCCACAGGAGTTGTCCTATTTTTGAATTTTGGTATAGGTATACTAGTAACGGTCTGAAATAGGGAAATTAGATTGCAAGCTCCAAAACAGACATGCTTGAGAAAAGTCACAGTCTCTATAAAGTACTGCAGTATACATACCGTAGATGCAACATAAGCAACTGGAAATCAAGAAATATAAATATGCAATGCATAAAATATAAAACAACAAAACTGCTAGCTACTGTATATTATACTACTGCAGGACTATTATCCAGAGATCATGCAGCTCATTTATCTTAAAAGCTAGTTTCTTTTAAGATTCAATGTATTGCACTCCTAATTTGTAGAAATAGAAGGTATTTTAAGGAATGGTATCTTAAATGAACTGGACATAAATAAGTATGCATCACTATCTAGGGACCAAACAATGTTTAATGTAACTGCTTGAAGGTGTTCAGGAGCATTACTAATCCAGGGCTGACAATCAATAACCATTTACAATTAAGTGAGCACTTTGGTTAATGGATTTTGATGGGTCAATGCGTCTTAAAATTAAAACAAAGTAAAACTTACTAAAGATTTCCAGGCTAAGATCAAGATGGAGCCTCTGGTGTGTTTCCTACATGTACAAAATATTTTATTACTGCTTCTTTTTCGGATAATATTGATGATGTAAGAGCTTTGTTTCGTTTGGCTAATTATATTAATGCTGATGTATTGGAACTTGTAGGAATCAAATCAGTCATTTATCAGATGTTACAGTCAAATACTAAACTACTGTATATCAAAGCTCTATAAATTCAAATTATGCAAATTGAGGCTACATGTGTCCCACTGCTATAGAGATGCGTTGGCTAGAGATGGCAATTCGGTTTGCCCGGCGGTCGGTTTGCGGCGAACGTTGCGCATTCGCGATTCGCCGAACATGCGAACATATGGGTATATTCGCGCCTGCCATATTCTTTTACATTGTGAAGAACTTTGACCCATGACACATTCATCAGGTGGTACAGGACAGCCAATTGAGACGTTTCAGCACATGGACATACCCCCTACCTTATAAATAAACCTGATCTGGCCGCCATTTTACATTCAGTCTTTTGCCAGTGTAGGGAGAGGTTGCTGTGTGGAGCAAAGACAGACTGTTAGGGACACCAAACGCTAGCTAATAGGGCCACAAAAGTCCTTTTAAGGACTGGTATAGGTGTGCTATCGATAGGTGTGACTTACTGAGGTGTGTGATATATTTATAATATAATTTCTAACATAGAAAGTATATTATAGTGCATTTGTATTGTGCAGCAGGTGTGTGCGGTTCTGCTGTGATACTGCAGCTACACAGAGTGAAAAACACTATTTGAAGAAATAATTTCTACTGGTGTGATATACCAGTTGCCCCCAAAAAAACCTAATTGAAGCAGGGATTTTATATACCAATAATACACTGCGTGCAGAATTATTAGGCAAATTAGTATTTTGACCACATCATCCTCTTTATGCATGTTGTCTTACTCCAAGCTGTATAGGCTCGAAAGCCTACTACCAATTAAGCATATTAGGTGATGTGCATCTCTGTAATGAGAAGGGGTGTGGTCTAATGACATCAACACCCTATATCAGGTGTGCATAATTATTAGGCAACTTCCTTTCCTTTGGCAAAATGGGTCAAAAGAAGGACTTGACAGGCTCAGAAAAGTCAAAAATAGTGAGATATCTTGCAGAGGGATGCAGCACTCTTAAAATTGCAAAGCTTCTGAAGCGTGATCATCGAACAATCAAGCGTTTCATTCAAAATAGTCAACAGGGTCGCAAGAAGCGTGTGGAAAAACCAAGGCGCAAAATAACTGCCCATGAACTGAGAAAAGTCAAGCGTGCAGCTGCCAAGATGCCACTTGCCACCAGTTTGGCCATATTTCAGAGCTGCAACATCACTGGAGTGCCCAAAAGCACAAGGTGTGCAATACTCAGAGACATGGCCAAGGTAAGAAAGGCTGAAAGACGACCACCACTGAACAAGACACACAAGCTGAAACGTCAAGACTGGGCCAAGAAATATCTCAAGACTGATTTTTCTAAGGTTTTATGGACTGATGAAATGAGAGTGAGTCTTGATGGGCCAGATGGATGGGCCCGTGGCTGGATTGGTAAATGGCAGAGAGCTCCAGTCCGACTCAGATGCCAGCAAGGTGGAGGTGGAGTACTGGTTTGGGCTGGTATCATCGAAGTTGAGCTTGTGGGGCCTTTTTGGGTTGAGGATGGAGTCAAGCTCAACTCCCAGTCCTACTGCCAGTTTCTGGAAGACACCTTCAAGCAGTGGTACAGGAAGAAGTCTGCATCCTTCAAGAAAAACATGATTTTCATGCAGGACAATGCTCCATCACACGCGTCCAAGTACTCCACAGCGTGGCTGGCAAGAAAGGGTATAAAAGAAGAAAATCTAATGACATGGCCTCCTTGTTCACCTGATCTGAACCCCATTGAGAACCTGTGGTCCATCATCAAATGTGAGATTTACAAGGAGGGAAAACAGTACACCTCTCTGAACAGTGTCTGGGAGGCTGTGGTTGCTGCTGCACGCAATGTTGATGGTGAACAGATCAAAACACTGACAGAATCCATGGATGGCAGGCTTTTGAGTGTCCTTGCAAAGAAAGGTGGCTATATTGGTCACTGATTTGTTTTTGTTTTTGTATGTCAGAAATGTATATTTGTGAATGTTGAGATGTTATATTGGTTTCACTGGTAAAAAAAAAATAATTGAAATGGGTATATATTTGTTTTTTGTTAATTTGCCTAATAATTATGCACAGTAATAGTCACCTGCACACACAGATATCCCCCTAAAATAGCTAAAACTAAAAACAAACTAAAAACTACTTCCAAAAATATTCAGCTTTGATATTAATGAGTTTTTTGGGTTCATTGAGAACATGGTTGTTGTTCAATAATAAAATTAATCCTCAAAAATACAACTTGCCTAATAATTCTGCACTCCCTGTATACGTTCTCTATAGTGCATTTAGGTAGTGCAGCATTTGTCTGCGTTCTTGCTGCGTTTTACCACATCTACACAGAGTGAAAAACACTATTTGAAGAAATAATTTCTACTGGTGTGATTAATCAGTTGCCCCCCCAAAAATCTGATTGAAGCAGGTATTTTATATACCAATAATATACGTTCTATATAGTGCATTTAGGTAATGCAGCATTTGTCTGCGGTTTTGCTGCGTTACCGTATCTACACAGAATGAAAAACACTATTGGAACCAATAATTTCTACTGGTGTGATTTACCAGTTGCCCCCCCCAAAAAACTGATTGAGGCAGGGGTGTGATATACCTTCTTCCACAAATACTGCTCTTCTTTTGTTACAGGGTCATTTTGAAAATGACAGGCAGAGGAAGAGGCAGACCATTCCGCAGGGGTGGTAGGGGTCGGTCAGGTGCACCAGGCCAGAGCCTAAGTGGAAAGTTGCAGAAGGTGCGTGCGATTACATAAAAGGACACACCAGACTTGGTTGAGTGGCTCAATCAGCCTTCCACTTCTGCACCCTCCTCATCCTCTCTATTTGCACCCTCTTCACTCTCTGTTGTGTCCACCACCACCATATCCCCTCCGCTCGAGTCACAGGAATTATTTTCCCATACATTCCAAGACCTTACCAATGCGCAGCCATTCTTGGCATTAGATCAGGAAGAGGAGGTATCAACGGTCGCCAACCAGCAGTCTGACAGTACCCAGATCAGCCCAAGGACGGTGGTCCTCGCTGTTGCTGCCTACTCTGAGATCTCTAATGTCAGTGGTGGCGAAGGTGATGAATCCGATGATGACGTGTCGATGGACGTCACGTGGGTGCCCACAAGAGAGGAAGAGGAGAGGAGTTCAGAGGGAGAGACGGAGAAGCAGATAGGGAGGAGAAGCAGGCAGAACTTACAGTGCACAGGAAGCAAAAAGCAGACTGCTAATGTATCTGGAACTAAACATCCACCACGCACGGTCACATCTGGCGCTCCCAGGACGCCGACACATGGCTCCGCAGTGTGGGATTTTTTTTAATGTGTCTGCTGCTGACAATAGTGTTGCCATCTGCAGCCTGTGCTGTCAACACATAAGTCGCGGTAAGCCCAACACTCACCTAGGGACGACCGCCTTAAGAAGGCACCTGGCCTCCCATCACCGAGCCCAGTGGGAGCAACACCGCCAGAACCCACACAGCCACACACCCGGCGCTCACCGTCCTGCCTCTTCTCTTTCTCCTCTCTCCTCCCAGTTATCCTCCACCTTCCACCGTGCCGTTGTCGCGTTCATCTGGAAAAAGGCAGGCTTCCTAGCCCCAAATGTTCGAGTGAAAAAAGATAATGACGCTGGATAACCCTCTTGCCCAACGGCTGACCACTGGCTTGTCAGAACTGCTAGCCCGCCAACTACTGCCATATAAATTGAGGACTCGGAGGCCTTTAGAAAATGTTTAGCCATTGAAACACCGCAATGCAAGGTCCCTGGAAGGAAATATTTCTCCCAGAAGCGCATTCCCAGAGCTATATGACCACGTACAGCGGCAAGTGAGTGTATCTCTGGCACACAGTGTCGGTGCCAAGATACATCTGACCACAGACACGTGGTCTAGCAAACATGGGCAGGGAAGGTTCATAACTTTTACTGACCACTGGGAGAACGTTCTGAAGGCCGTCAAGCATGCAACCCGTCACACCCGTGTAGATTTGTTGTTACCACCACGGATTGCATGCAGGCCTGCCTCTTCTCCTCCTCCTAATCCATCCTCCCTCTCCTCCTCGGCTCACTCCTCCTTTTCCGCTGCTACCGTCTCTTCCGCTGCGCCCCACAAGATCCCCAGAACTTATTCGACATGCCAGGTGAGACGTTGCCATGCTGTGCTGCGTCTGTTGTGCCTGGAAGCCAAGAGCCACACCGGTCCTGCACTTCTTTGAGCTTTGCGGTCACAGGCAGAGCAGTGGCTAATCCCGCTCAATTTGATAGTTGGTAAAGTGGTGTGCGACAATGGTGCCAATCAGCAAAGCGTGCTAAAACATGGCAGAATGGCACACATGCCGTGCCTGGCACACGTCCTGAACTTAGTCGTGCAGCGATTCATTGCTAAACACCCCGGGGTCCAGGACCCCACCGCGCTAGTGGCTGCTCATGCGCGGCACATGCAGACTTCTGCGGCCATTTGATGAGATCACCAAACTGGTCAGTCGCAGCCAGGGTGCCATCAGTGACATCGTACCTTACGACTTCTTTCTGGAGCGTGCATTGCGTCGTGTCATTGATCAAGCCGTCGAGGAGCAGGAGCAGGAAGATGAGGAAGTCGCAATGCTGGATGAATTCCCAGGGGGGGCTACTCCATCTGAGACAAGTCAACAACAGGATTTCGAAGAGGAGTCAGAGGAGGATGGTGCCAGGGCAGAGGAGGAGAAAAAAAAAACATGCTTTAAACATTTCTGGGATCCCTGGTGTTGTCCATGGATGGGGTGAGGAGAACGAGGACAACATTATCCTGGATGATGGGGGACTTCATGCTCCAGTGTTTGAAAAGGGACCCCCGTATAAAAAGCATAAAGGGCAAGGACCAGTACTGGGTGGCAACGTACTTAGACCCCCGGTACAAACACAAAATTGCGGAAATGTTACCACCATCACAGAGGGCTTTCAGAATGCAGCACTTCCAGGCCTTGCTTCGAGAAATGCTGCATTCTGCTTTTGCGGGCGCTGGCAGAGGAATTTCCACTAACAGGGTTAATGGCTGATGTGGACGCTCTTTGAAGCGACAAACCCCTGGACTACTAGGTCTGCAGGCTTGACCTGTGGCCAGAGCTGGCACAATTTGCCATGGAACTGTTGGCATGCCCTTTGTCCAGTGTCCTGTCCGAAAGGACGTTCAGCGCAGCAGGGGGGATTGTGACTGATAAGCGTACCTTCCTAGCTCACGACATTGTAGACTACCTCACATATCTAAAAATGAATAAGGCATGGATCTCGGGGGAATTCAACACATGTGACGAGTCGACCATGTTTGATTGAAATTCCTCATGACAGCCGACAAATATCCGCCACCACCCAGAACAAATCATGGTCCCTGTCTTGGGTAAATACAGTGGCATAAAAGGCTTTTTATGTCCGTTGAATGCCTAATTTTTGGGGCCTGTACTGGCCGACAGTTACATATTTATCCTGTGACCGCCTAATGTACCTCCAGCCACAGAATCCTATAAAGTTGTGTGCTGTCAGGTGAATGCCTATTGGCTAATTTTTGAGGCCTGTACTGCAGTGGCAAGTTCTCACAACAATACTTAGTGCACCAATCACTAATATCTCATGAGACGTTATAAAATGTGAAGTTCTGTGTACCGCAAAAAAATAAATTGCATCATTAGGGATTTTTGCAGTGGCACTTTTTTAAACATTCGATCTGCATATACATCGATTTTTATAACATTCATGTGAAATGTAATCAAATACACTGCTTTAATGTCAAATTACTTACAGTGATCAAAAATTCTTCGTCAACGTCGAGAAAATTGTTGCCAACCATCTTTTCTGATCGCATCCACCTTCGGTCTGGTAGAAACCCAGTTGCTGTAGTAGGCTGCGCATATTTTGCACATGCGCACAGGCGAAAATTACATTGCTGATATTTTGCATTGAAAAAAAATGCTGAATGGAGATCGCAAATTCGAATAATACATCTGGTATGTCACTGTCCATGTTGTGGGACAATTTGTGCACTTCTAGTAAGTATTTGGTGGCTGCAAATATGACCTCAAGGTATTCCAGATTCGCCTTCCTTTAAAGAGAATGTGGCCCCCCGCGAACCTGTGGTTCGCGAACATTTGACCACATTCGCGAACCGTCCCGGCCGATATTCGTCCATCACTAGCGTTGGCATTCAAGCACAAATGCAGTCATTTATGTGGCTGGGTGTAAGGAAACAGCCGAGCGGGATGGTGCTCTAATGTTTCCATAGCTCCCTTTGTAGTTAAGGGGAGCTATGCAAACAGCAAACCACAACAAGATATGCTGGTTCCAAGGGTTTTAAAAGATTTGGGGAACAAGTCCCAAGGCATTTGTCACACCCACAGATACATAAAAAAATATTTATATAAAGCTGTAGCCGAGCTAAAATTGACTCTGATAACTCTGATAACATCACAGTGTTATTTTGTGCCTTCTTTTGACAAAAGCCATTGAAACAGTTAGTTAACCTTTTTGTGCCAAAACCACTACCATTACCCCTCCATAGAGGCTCAATAATATTACCATAATTTTACTAAATTTACAGTATAAGACCAATATTAGCAGCATACAGTGATAACATAATGGTGGATAGTGATGGACGATCAAATATTTGTGAACCGCGCGTTCTTGCGGGCCCTATTCACTTTAATGGCAGGTGAACCATAAGTCCATAAAAAAAATGCAGATGTTAACGTTATTTTTTTTTCTACCATAAAACTGTATAGTGAACGGACACCACTGCACGGCATCGGTCTGAGGCATCTGTTAATGCATACATTTTTGGTATGCATTAAATAGATGGCAAAAATAGGATGTGAACCCAGCCCTAGTGTCAGAATAGGCACCAGTACACAGCGGAGCAGCGTGGCGGAGAGGGGAGGCCGCCATGTATGTACTGACAAAGCGCTACCTGGTCCTGGTGGTCAGGGATGAGGACTGTGTTTCCCAAGGATCATTAGAATCTATATAATATAAAGATATTAGCCCTACCACTGAATAATAATACAATTAGGTTTTCATTTATTATATAGAAATACATCTGTTAGGCGTATTTCTTTCACAGATTGTGGCGCAAAGGTCCTTAGCACCGCAATCTGCATATTTTTCCCATTCATTCCAGGTCAAAAAAAGGATGGCGTGGGCAGGGAAAGGGATACAGTTATGGCCATCCAGTTATTGGATACCACCGCAATACATTGACTGGATAACACCTCTGTACAGTGACTGGATAACTTCGCCATACTGTGACCAGATAAAAGGGTATAGGAGGGCACAGTACAGGGAATGACTAGGGGAACTGCACAGGGTGTGGTAAGAGGGCACAATGCAGGGTATTAGGGGGCACAGAACGGGGTGGGGGGCACAGTCACATGACCCTATGACATTAGAAGGTCCTTATTTTGAATGCGATTCATACGCCACCATAATGAGAGGCAGAGGAGTAAGACAGGAATGTGATTATGTGGCTAGAGATAAAAAATGTAATGGTCGGCCAGTACAGGCCCCAAAAATTAGGCAATAGGCATTCACCTGACAGCAAAGAACTTTGGATTCTTTGGCTGGAGGTACATTATGCAGTCACAGGATAAATATGTAACTGTCGGCCAGTACAGGCCCCAAAAATTGGGCATTCACCTGACATAAAATGTCTTTTATGCAGCTGTATATACATAAAGCAAGGACCATTCTGTGTTCTGGGTGGTTCCGGATATGTGTGGGCTGGCATTAGGAAATTCAATTACACGTGGTCATCACAGGTGTTGAATTCCTCTGAGATACATGCCTCATTCATTTTTTTTAAAAGTGAGGTAGTCCACACTGTCGTGAGCTAGGCGAGTGCGCTTATCGGTCACAATCCCCCCTGCTGCGCTGAACGTCCTTTCAGACAGGACACTCGACTAGGGGCAAGCCTAGAGTTCCATGGTAAATCATGCCAGCTCTGGCCACAGGTCAAGCCTGTACACCCAGTAGTCAAGGGGTTCCTCGCTTCTCAGAGCGTCCACATCGCCCCTTAACCCAATATAGTCGGACACCAGTTGGTTTAGGAGTTCCCTGAGGCTGGATCCCGAGGGCGGCTGTCGATAGGTTGGCTGCAAGAATGATCTCAAATCCGAAGTGACCAACACATCTTCAAACCATCCTCTTTTTCCAGGCGCGGTAGGATTGGTACCCGCACCGGTTTTGCTGTGGGTGGAAATTCCTCTGCCAGTGGCGCGACAGCACAATGCAGCATCTTTCGCAGCAAGGCCTGGTAATGCTGCATTCTGATAGCCCTCTGTGATGCTGGTAACATGTCCGCCATTTTGCATTTGTACCGGGGGTCTAAATACGTTGTAATCCTGTATAGGTCCATGACCTTTATGCTTTTTATACGGGGGTCCCTCTTCAAACACTGGAGCATGAAGGCCCCCATTTGCCGCCATCCTTCTCTGACTTCTCTTCAGACTCCTACTGACTTGTATCAGATGGAGTAGCTCCCCTGGGATTTCATTCAGCATTGCGATTTCCTCATCTTCCTGCTCCTTGACGGCTTGATCAATGGCATGATGCAATGCATGCTCCAGAAAGAAGGTAAGAGGTACGATGTCACTGATGGCGCCCTAGCTGCGACTGAACGGCACGTTTATGCTGGGGCAGCCTATGAAGCATATACAAGGTGAAGTTCCAGCGCGTCGGGCAGTCAAAAATCAGACGTCTGACGGGCAAGTGTTGTCGCCGCTGAACGTCAGCAAGGTGAGCCATGGCTGTGTAAGATCTTCTAAAATGGCCAGAGATTTTCCTGGCCTGCCGCAAGACGTCCTGGACCCCAGGGTATTTGGCAACGAATTACTGCACAGCTAAGGTCAGGACATAAGCTATGCACGGCGCGTGTGTCATTTTGCCCTGCTTCAGCGCGCTTAGCAGATTGGCACCGTTGTTGCACACCACTTTACCAACTGTCAAATTGAGTGGTGTTATCCACTGATCGGCCTGTGACCGCAGAGCTGAAAGCAGTGCAGGACCGGTGTGACTCTTGGCTTCCAGGTACAACAGCCGCAGAACAGCATGGCAATGTCTCACCTAGCATGTCAAATAGGATCTGGGGTGCTGGAGGGGGCACAGCGGAAGAGGCGGTAGCAGTGGAAAAGGAGGAGTCAGCCGAGGAGGAGATGGAGGATGGAGTAGGAGGAGGTGAAGAAGAGGCAGGCCTGCATGCAATCCATGGCGGTAACACCAAGTCAACACTGGTGCCATGGGTTGCATGCTTGATGGCCGTCAGAAGGTTCTCCCAGTGGGCAGTGAAAGTTATGTACCTTCCCTGCCCGTGTTTGCTAGACAACGTGTCTGTGGTCAGATGTATCTTGTCGCTGACACTGTGTGCCAGAGATACATTCACTTGCCGCTGAACGTGGCCATATGGCTCTGGGATGCCCTTCTGGGAGAAATATATCCTTCCGGGGACCTTCCATTGCAGTGTGCCAATGGTCACAAATTTTCTAAAGGCCTTCGAGTCCACCAGTTTATATGGCAGTAGTTGGCGGGCTAGCAGTTCAGACAAGCCAGCGTTTAGCTGTTGGGCAAGATGGTTATCTGGTATCATCAACTTTTTATGTTCAAACATTTGGCCCATGGAAGCCTACCTTTTGCCAGATGAATGCAATAACGGCATGGTGGAAGGTGAAGTGGAGAACAAATGGGAAGAGAGAGGAGAAGGAGAAGAGGCAAAATGTGGAGCGCCGGGAGTGTGTCTTAATGGGTTCTAACGTTGTTGCTCCCACTGGCTTGGTGATGGGATGCCAGGTGCCTTCTTAAGGAGGTCGTCCCTAGGTGAGTTTTGGGCTTACCGCGACTTATGCGTTGACAGCAAAGGCTGCAGATGGCAACACTATTGTCAGCAGCTGACACGTTAAAAAAAGCCCACACTGAGGAGCAATGTGCCGGCGTCCTGGGAGCGCAAGATGTGACCGTGCATGGTGGATGGCTAACTCCAGATACATTTGCAGTCTGCTTTTTGCCTCCTGTGCGCTGCGAGTTCTACCTGCTTCTCCTCCCTATCTGCTGCTCCATCTCTCCCTCTGAACTCCCCTCCTCTTCCTCTCTTGTGGGCACCTACGTGACGTCTATCGACACGTCATCATCATTAACTTCACCACCACTGACAGAGATCACAGAGTAGGCAGCAACAGCGGGGACCACCCTCCTTGGGCTGATCTGGGCATCAGACCGCTGGGTGGCAGCCGCTGCTACCTCCTCTTCCTCATCCGATGCCAAGAATGGCTGCGCATTGGTAAGGTCTTGGAATGGATGGGATTGAAGGGGCTTTGGTGGTGGTGGTGTCTTTGGGGGTGCACACAACAGAGAGTGAGGAGGGTGCAGAAGCAGAAGGCTAAGTGAGCCACTCAACCAACTCTGGTGTGCCCTTTGAAGTTATCACATGCGCCTTCTCCAATTTCCCACTTAGTCTCCGGCCTGGTGCACTTGCCCGACCCCTACCATCCCTGCGGAACGGAACGGTCTGCCTCTTTCTCTGCCTGTCATTTTCTAAATGACCCTCTGCCTAAGTCCGTAGAGAAGAAAAGTATTTGTGGAAGAAGGTATATCGCAGCCCTCAATCAGTATTTGGTGGAAAAAGGTATATAGCAATAGCACCCCTCAATCAGAATTTATTGGAAGAAGGTATATGGCACCCCTCTATCAGTATTTGGTGGAAACAGGTATATAGACCCTCTCAATCAGTATTTTGTGGAAGCAGGTGTATTGCAGCCTTTCATCAGTATTTGGTGGAAGAAGGTATATAGCAATAGCACCCCTCAATCAGTATTTAGCGGAAGAAGGTATAAGGCACCCCTCATTTAGTATTTGGCGACAGCAGGTATATAGAACCCCTTAATCAGTATTTGGGGGAAACAGGAATATAGCACATTTTAATCAGTATTTGATGGAAACAGGTATATGGCACCCCTCAATCAGTATTTGGTGGAAGAAAGCATATAGCAATAGCACCCCTCAATCAGGATTTTGTGGAAGAAGGTATATAGCACCCCTCAATCAGTATTTGGCAGAAACAGGTATTATATGGCACCCCTAAATCAGTATTTGGTGGAAGAAGGTATATCGCAGCCCTCATTCAGTATTTGGTGGAAAAAGGTATATAGCAATAGCACACCTCAATCAGTATTTATTGGAAGAAGGTATATGGCACCCCTCAATCAGTATTTTGTGGAAGCAGGTGTATTGCAGCCCTCAATCAATATTTAGTGGAAGAAGGTATAAGGCCCCCCCATTTAGTATTTGGCGGAAGCAGGTATATAGAACCCCTTAACCAGTATTTGGGGAAAACAGGTATATAGCACCACTTAATCAGTATTTGGCAAAAAACAGGTATATGGCACCTCTCAATCAGTATTTTGTGGATGCAGGTGTATTGCAGCCCTCAATCAGTATTTGGTGGAAGAAAGCATATAGCAATAGCACCCCTCAATCAGTATTTTGTGGAAGAAGTTTTATAGCACCCCTCAATCAGTATTAGTAGGAAACTGGTATATAGCACCCCTCAATCAGCATTTGGCGAAAACAGATATATTGCACCCCTCAATCAGTATTTTGTGGAAGTAGGTCTATCGCAGCCCTCAATCACTATTTGTTGGAAGAAGGTATATAGCAATAGCACCCTTCAATCAGTATTTTGTGGAAGAAGGTATATGGCACCCCTGAATCAATATTTGGCAGAAACAAGTATATAGCATCCCTCAATCAGTATTTGGCAGAATCAGGTATATAGCACCCCTCAATCAGTATTTGACGGAAACAGGTATATAGCACCCCTTAATCAGATTTTGGCGGAAACAGGTATATGGCACCCCTCAATCAGGATTTTGTGGAAGCAGGTATATCGCAGCCCTCAATCAGTATTTGCTGTAAAAAGGTATATAGCAATAGCACCCCTCAATCAGTATTTTGTGGAAGAACGTATATGGCACCCCTCAATCAGTATTTGGCAGAAACAGGTATATAGCACCCCTCAATCAGTATTTGGCGGAAAATGGTATATAGCACCCCTCAATCAGGTCTTTGTGGAAAAAGGTATATTGCAGCCCTCAAGCAGTTTTTTGGGGGGCAACAGGTATATCACATCCATTGCAATTAGTTACTCCAATAGCGTTTGTCCCTCTATCTAGCTGCGGTATCGCAGCAGAACTGCACACAACTGCTGCACAATACAAATACACTATAATATAATTTCTATGTTAGGAAGATTATTATAAGTATATCACACCTATCAATAGCACACCTATACCAGGTCTTAAAAGTACTTTTGTGGCCCTATTAGCTAGCCTATGGTGTCCCTAACTGTCCCTGCTCCAAAATGCATCCTCTCCCTACACTGACAAAACACATAATGTAAAATGGCTGCCAGATCGGTTACTGTTATAGGGTTGGGGGTGTGTTCATGTGCTGAAACATCTCAAATGGCTGTCCTGTTTCACCTGATGGAAGTGTCATGGGTCAAAGTTCGACGCTATGCAAAAAAATATGGTGCGTGTGAATTTTGCCATATGTTCGCATGTTTGGCGAATCTCGAATGAGCAAAGTTTGCCGCAAAGCGACCGCAGGGTGAACCGCAAGGCCATCTCTAATGGTGGATATCAGTTCTGCACATAATGTACAGTGCAATGAAATCCTGTGACTCACAAGTGACATCTATACAGCATAGAGCCATTCACTATTTCAGTTTTTTCCATCTGGCCCAGACCACCATAAAGATTTCTTCCATCCATGACTTGCTTCCCATACATCTTTGGTACCTTACTAGAGATGAGTGAATTTCTTGAAATTTGATTCATATCTGATTTGGGGAATTTTTCTAAAAATTCTATTTGGGTCCAAATCAGTTCTACCCAAATCAAATATGCTCTGAAAATAAATTTGTATATAACAGTTTCTGGTGTGCTAGAACTCTTTTCTGAAAAGATTTAGAGAGAAATTCACGCATAATTCTTCACTGGAAATAAGACATGCAAGCTAGTTCTCTTCCAAAAAGAACTAAATTTCTTGATGTCCTAATATTATAATGCAACTCTAGTTAGCTGAGTGGCCTTTGGGGTAATAATGGGGCTGCTCTTTCTCATTAGAGAGACCAACAAGGAGGCATAAGGTGTATTGTCCAGTGAACACTGATCTTGCTTTCTGGGTAGCATACAGTGGATATAAAAAGTCTACACAAAAAAAATTAGACAAAGATACATAATTTCATTACTTTTTCCACCTTTAATGTGACCTATAAACAGTACAACTCAATTGAAAAACAAACTGAAATCTTTTAGGTAGAGTGAAGAAAAAATATAAAAATTAAATAATATGGTTGCATAAGTGTGCACACCATTAAAACAATACTTTGTTGAAGCACCTTATGATTTTATTACAGCATCAGCATGGCACATTTTGACTTGGCAAGAATTGCCCACTCTTCTTTGCAAAAACACTCCAAATCTGTCAGATTGTGAGGGCATCTCCTGTGCACAGCCCTCTTCAGATCACCCCACAGATTCAGGTCTGGGCTCTGGCTGGGCCATTTCAAAACTTTAATCTTCTTCTGGTGAAGCCATTCCTTTGTTGATTTTGATGTATGCTTTGGGTCGTTGTCTTGCTGAAAGGTGAAGTTCCTCTTCATGTTCAGCTTTCTAGCAGAAACCTGAAGGTTTTGTGCCAATGTTGACTGGTATTTGGAACTGTTCATAATTCCCTCTAGCTTAACTAAGGCCCCAGTTCCAGCTGCTTCACTGTGGGTATGGTGTTCTTTTGGTGATGTGCAGTGTTGTTTTTGCACCAAATATATCTTTTGGAATTATGGCCAAAAAAGTTCAACCTTGGTTTCATCAGACCATAACAGCTTTTCCCACATGCTTTTGGGAGACTTCAGGTGTGTTTTTGCAAAATGTAGCCTGGCTTGGATGTTTTTCTTCATAAGAAAAGGCTTTTGTCTTGCCACTCTACCCCATAGCCCAGACATATGAAGAATATGGGAGATTGTTGTCACATGTACCACACAGCCAGTACTTGACAGATATTCCTGAAGCTCCTTAAATGTTGCTCTAGGCCTCTTGGTAGCCTCCCAGACCAGTTTTCTTCCTCTCTTTTCGTCAATTTTGGAGGGAAGTCCAGTTCTTGGTAATGTCACTGTTGTGCCATATTTTCTCCACTTGATGATGACTGTGTTCCATTGTATATCTAATGCCTTGGAAATTCTTTT
This sequence comes from Bufo bufo, assembly GCF_905171765.1. NCBI lineage: Eukaryota > Metazoa > Chordata > Amphibia > Anura > Bufonidae > Bufo > Bufo bufo. The sequence continues at coordinate 308,966,950 of NC_053389.1, forward strand.
GTACCCTTCTCCTGACTGATATATTTTAACAATGATATCCCTCTGATGCTTTGGAAGCTCACTGTGGACCATGGCTTTAGCTGTGGGATGTGACTAAGAAAATTTCAGGAAAGACCAACTAGAGCAGCTGAACTTTATTTGGGGTTAATCAGAGGCACTTTAAATGATGGCAGGTGTATGCTGACTCCTATTTAACATGATTTTGAATGTGATTGCTTAATTCTTAACACAGCTACATCCCCAGTTATAAGAGGGTGTGCACACTTATGCAACCACATTATTTTAGTTTTTTTTTTGTTTTCTTCCCCCCGCCTAAAATATTTCAGTTTGTTTTTCAATTGAGTGGTACAGTTTATAGGTCACATTAAAGGTGGAAAATGTTCTGAAATTATTTATCTTTGTATCATTTTTTTACATCACAGAAACCTGACATTTTAACAGGGGTGTGTAGACATTCTATATCCACTGTATATGCAAATTTTAGTATCTTGCATCTGCTGGCATCAGATAGGTTTAGTATTCCATTCTTTTTAGAAGGAAAGCTAATTTGCATACGTTTGGGTTGCTAGGAAATATATTCAAATTAACTTGCAGATCTAGCCAGGCTAAAATTGACTTTGATAACACTTGTCACTGTATTATCTTGTGCCTTCAAAATACATTGGAAGAGTTAGTTAACCTTTTTGTGGCATTTTTTACTTAACACTTTAGCCATCAAGTTTAGCTCGGCTGCATCTGTACCTTTCACAAAGGAAAGAACAATAAGAATTTGGTATGAATTCCAAATCGGTAGAATACATTTTCCTGTCTCTACGCCTCACGTTTTCAGCACTATTTTTTTTGCCAACCTTAGGTATATTAGCACTTATGGAATGATGTAACATTTTTCTTATCATCAGAGATAATCTGGAACATTCAGTTTTGTGTAGGTTTCCACACAAGGTTTAGGAAGTATTGACTTAATTAAAGGCCTTGGATTTCTATGTCAGCCTACGGAGCCTTTAATACACTTTGGAGATAATGAACTCGTCACTGAGCTAAATAAAAGTAAAAAAAAAAAGAAAAAAAGCTGCTGAAGTCTTATTGCACATTTATAGAATTTATGTCTGCTTAGAAAAGCTTTCGCTACAGTCTTACACTGTATTAGCAGAGACATTCAAAATGTGATAGATCAATAAAATATATAGTGCACTCCTATTTTTACTGCTGTTTCTGTCTTACAATGGCAGGGGCCGTAAAAACACAATGTGAGGAAATATGGTTCAGGATAATGTAAAATCTCCACTAGGCAAGGATTACAATTTGATAGTGGAACCTGTGGGCCTGGAAATTCTTAAAGGATAAGCTGAAAGACTCTGTTCTCCATTAGTTATTGTTGGCTATGTTTGGAAAGCGTTATAGCATTTTGTCAGTGGTTTTGTTACATTCTCATTTCCCTGGATGATTCTCTTTTCAGTCTCCATAGTTACAACATTTTTGTATCTTCTACTAATTTAGAAGTAAGTAACATATAAAGTGATACATAGTATCATACTCATTTCGGTTATCCATTGTATGACGTTAGTTTATATTATGAGAGTCTTTATTTTTCTAGATTAGATATCAGTATTTAGTGTAATAAAGGGACATGTCCCCTTCTTCCCCCACTCGGCCCCACTAACATGAGCATCGGAGCATTGTGCTGCTTAGAGCAGGGCAAGGCCTTTTTTTTTTTACATTTTTACACTACACTTCTAGGCAGAGGCTTCCACCTAACAGTGTTCTCGGTGACATCACCAGCACCAGGGGGGGCTTTAGCGCTGCCCTAGCCATTTTGTAGGCTAGGGCAGCATTAAAGCCCGCCCATTAGTGCCGGTGACTTCCCTGGGAACACTGCCAGGTGGAAGCCTCCTCCTAGCTTACCCATGTAGAGCCCAGTACGTCACCAGATCTCCAGATTCAGCGCAAGGCAAAGGAGAGCATTAAAGCATGAAATGCTCTGATGCTCATGTCAGAGGGGCTGAGTGGGGTCAGCCCCTGTGAAGGGAGTGTCTACTTTGGAAATCCCATTTTCATAAATCCTGTTAGGGAATTTTGAGTTAATGGAGGGGTCCCCTGTTCAGGATTCTGATCTCTTGGTCAAAGTGGAGAGCAGCTACAAAGGGAGATGACCTGTCCTGTCCACAACCCAATAATTTGAATGAACACTGTTTAATTTTTACCTGTATTTAATGTGTTAAAGGAGATGTCCACTTTAGAAAAAACATTTTCATAAACTTTGTAATGATATTTTGCGTTAAAGGGGTAGTGACGAGTTTATAAGTTATCCCCTATCCACAGGATATAGGATAACTAGCTGATTGCTGGGGGTTCAAATTCTGGAACTCTTACTAATCACAAGAATGGGGTTCCCATTTCCTAATTCTAATGGAGTGGCAGGTCGTGCATACTCACTGCTGCACCATATATTCTGTATGGGAGTGCCGGATATAGTGAAGTGTCGTACTCGGCTGTCTCTGGCAGTCCCCTAGAGAATGATAGGTCTGTGGGGGTTTCAGCGGTTGGACACCTAGCAATCAGCTACTTATCCCCTGTCCCATGGATAGGGGATAATTAATTCACTTGGCACAAAACTTTTAATAGAGAGGATCCCCTGTCAGGACTCTCATCTCTTGGTTAGAGAACAGCTATAATGACCTGTCACACACATGATATGTGGTGCTTAGAGCACAAAGGCCTCATGCAGACGTCCGTAGTGTAGGTGCATTTTAGATCTCTATGATACTGTTAGTTTGGATCATTAGCCCTGCGATGAGGCCAGCATTTGCGGTTGTGCTATGGATGTTAAATGCTATCTGAATGATGCCTTAGATGCTTTAAAAAATATTTTCAGTGCTTGCTATAGATTACCAAACATTTGATCACACAGCATAATATAACTATCTCACTAAGAATTAACTGTTTCCGTAAAAAAAAGTGCATAGGCTTATAAAAAAAATACTATTTGAAAGTGATTTATGGGAAAAAAATAAAACATATGAGATTATAAAGGTTGTTGTAATAATTTTCTGTTACTTAGATATACTGGAGAAGTTAGATGACATTCTAGGCTGCAGCTTTATCTCCCTCAGGGGTAAGTCATATAACTTTCTCTGGATATATTCATGTGCAGTAGATTTTTTGCAGAAATGTATGTGATTATTCAATTCAAACAACCCCATTCTGATGAATGGAACTTATTTTCAATGGCAGAAATTTCTGCAATATGTCAGCAAAATGTATTTTTGGGCTACTAAAAATGGAACAGGCACCCCTGAAATGCATATAGCCTAACCTAGACTATACACTCACTCTTGGATATATGTCCATCTATAGGTATTCCGATCATTATAATTCTTTCAGAATGATTTACACTATGCCATATATTGGTAGTACTTAATTTAAACAGCTCACTTGGTATTCCTCATTATAGTTCTATGGAACTATAAAACCCATCATGGATTGCAGATTCAGGGGCACAGGTGTTGAACTCCGGGCACCCTCAAATGAGTCTCAGGAAGCCAAGATCATCAAAGACAATCATAGGTGGCATCCTAGTTGGTGAGTCAGACGGCCGGTTGCATGTACATATACTATTATCGATTCTGAGAGTTGTATTTTGGTCAAAACATTATGCCAAACAATTGAGATATCTATATATCAACTTCTCCTAATCAGTAACCATGGGAGTATATAGTGTATATGCTTTGAATATGTAGGGAAATATTTCTAAATAACCATCCTTTCATCCTCTATGGACATGGCATGACTGTTTTGACTTTGAGAGTGTACTTGCTGCTTCTTAGTTTAGTGTACCATTAGACTGTATTATTATTTTACATTTGTATTTTATTGCATAGCCTTGTACATTTTACTTTATTGATATCCTGAAAATCTTCTATAGACACATTGAATGTACACCTGGAGAGCCTGCTTTAGTCTATTTATTAAAATGTAAACCTTATATGTTCACTTACCAAAGTTCACCCCCCCAGTATATGTGAGGCAATAACCCAAATTACTTTATTTCACTTACTTTTGCTGCAATGTAAATGAGCTCACCTTGCTCTGACTTCCTGGTGAGCCTGTGATAGGATTGTGGCTATAGACAGAAAGCATTCTGAAGAGGCAGGGAGAGAATAGCCAACTAAACCGATGATGAGACAAGAGGTGTGTCTCAGACTCCCTGTAGACACTATACCTAAAATATTGTCACAGATAATGCATGTAAGCTAAATAGCAGCAAAATTGCAAAAGAAAATGGAAAAAAAACCTGCAAGAAATCATCCCAGAAGATGTTGACTTACATTTAATTTTATAGGTCAAGACTGTAGAGTCGATTTTAATATAAGGCATCACCCCCATTCAAATGTTCTATTCACTAGCAAGAGGGGAGAGCAACTACAAAATATGTCTCCTGCAGATCCAGCATATCTGTGAGTTACCATGGAATGATGACCATGTAATGTTTCATTTCCCCTGTAGGGTACTGCGATAGGATTTTAAATTTGCTAACAGGTCTCCTTACAAATGACAGCTAATTACTAGGGGTAGGACACCTTTGACTAGCATTTTTAAGGAGCTCTGCTAAATTGATTGTCTGTATCAGACAACCGTTGGTTAGTCACAGGTAATGTTGAACGAAGTTTAGAAAAATTCAGCTCGGCTGCTTCATAAAATTTCGCAAAACATATTTCTTTGTAAGTAGCAGGTGCAATGACAGGGAACGGGTATTGCGCCCCTCATTGCTGAGCGCGGCATCTGAGAATAGTAGTGAGGGCTTTCCGGGGTTAATCCTGTAAAAAAATAAAATACAAAATAATACTAAACTTATCTATTTGAGCGTAAAGAGGCCGCCACTGCCATCTTGATTGAAGACACCACGAGGTGTGTGATGACATCATCATGCTGGCAGGTGTGGTGACGTTATACGTCACCGTGCGCAACATTTCACATGGGATCTTCAATCATAATGGCCTTTTCAAGCTCAAATGGATTAGGTGAAATGGTTTTTTTACCGCCAATTCAGGGAAAAAAGATTCATTACCATGAATCATGAGGACATTTGGCTTTGCAGCAAATCAATTATTTTTTTTTTTATTCAGATGGAGGTCCACTTTGGATACAATTCACTCAACCCTAGTTATGAGGATTGAGGATGTGTCATTGTATTTGCCAGTTTGTGGTCTGGGAACAATGAGTGCCAATTGCAGGTTGTCATCATGCTTTAAAGGGGTTGCCCCACAAATAATATTCTGCACTTTTCAAACCAGCACCTGGATCAGAATACCTTTGTAATTGCATATCATGAAAAATTTAGTATAGCCATCAAGTTATTCAATAAAATATATGTATAGCACCCTATGCTGTTTGTTCTTTTCCTTATTTCTCTGTCCACCTCGCTGATGCACATGCTCTGTTCCATCTTTCAACTGCCCATGGCTATGATAGGGAAAAAGCTGGGGTGGAAAGGACTGACCCCCTGAACTGCCAGCTTGATATAAATCTAGTATAGTAACTGGAATAATCAATGTGGAGATCTCTGGATCCATGTGAGGTGCAGGGCTGGTTCTGGCTTCGTTAGAATGAGATTGTCAAGTACTATATGATGTCTGATTTTCATTTTTCATATAAATCATGGGATAACACCTGGAAATATATAAAACATGACTAAATAAAACTTATCTCAAAGGTAAATTAGCTGATGATTTTTCAAACTATTAAAAGTTGACTCCTTACAGCTGAATTGACAAAATCGAAAGCATATCGGGCATTAAGATGTATAAGTATCTGAAGGCAAACGTGTTAAATGCTTTTCTTTAATGCTGCACCTGCTTTTAAGAGTACATATTTGTTAAATGCAGCAAAAAATCCACCATTTTACTGACCATTAGGCATGTAATAAGCTGTGTCTTGCCTTAACACCACTTAGTAAAGTAGCTTGTAAATACCAGGTTTAGTGGAAAAGCACATCCTAAAGCTGACAACAAATATGTTGTAGAACTTATGCCTCATTTAACATATGAACATGTGACTTCTACGCATTCCATATGCTTCATATGGAGAATGCATAAAGCTATGCTAAAATGATAAGCAGCAATGATTCCGCTCATTGTTTTAACATCATTTGCATCAACACCGTGTGCGAAGAGGGGTTGTAATTGGCAGCAGGAGGAGTAAAGAAAAGAATTCCTTCCACTTGGATGACAATGATAATTGATAACTGTCTTCATTTGCATAGCTGCTTGCATCATTGAAACCAGAAATGGATACCTATTAACATAGACTCCTTTGAAATCTTGTGTCAAATGCATCAAACTTGATAATAAAGTTTATTATGTCTAATAGGTTGTGTTTCATTTTCATATTAATATGCTATACTGAATATAATAAGACAGGTCGGGATTTCACTAGAGAAAGCAAACTACAAGAGGCTGACAAAGGACTTCTACATACTCAAGAGTTTTATAGGCTTATAAGTACTTTTAGTTCAGCTTCTCTTGACTGTGTCATATACATTTTATACTGGCCAGTGCTCGATGGTCTCTTATCACTGTGATCTTAGGCAAGACGAGCTATACATGACCCACATTATATTTTCAGTGTGATTTATCTTACATTGAAACACATTTCCATATAAATCAAAGACCATCATAAAAGATGAACATCATCATGTATAGTTTCAATATGAAATGAAAAAAATAAAAGCAGCACAGGATAAACCTTATGCATTGAGGTGCAAGCTTGAGGGAACTTGACCCAAAGACCCAATCAGATGAAAATAGAAAAAAAAAAAAAAAAAAAAAAAAAAAGGCACCACACTCCAAGAGTTATTTTTAAAAATGTGCTGGAGAGTGCTGGCATTTTTACTCTTAATAAGGAAATTAATTCCCATTCTGGGATAAGGGTTGTCACAGGGTAAAATGAATGAATAGAGAGAGTCAATTATTCCAATTTGCTAACTGTACATTTATTTCAGGTTTATTAGCCTTCATCAGTGCAAGCTTCACTGAACAAAAAGTGTGCTTTACGTTCCACTCTATAACCATAAATCACTGAATGAAGGAACCTTTATTCGATATACGGTAACTGTACTATTAAAATCACAAACGGAAAAGGACAACACAAACTCTACCTAACTAGCTCTCGTTATAGTTGATAGACATCTGTCCACACAATAGAAGCAGGCTCATGAAAAAAATTATAATTTGGTACACTGAACTGCTGTGTCGCTGGAGTTCAGTGTATAGAGCCGCTCAAGTGTGGATAAAAATCAACTATGCACACCATTGAAGGCTATGACCATTAAACAAGCAGTTAAATGTGGGGGTCCATTAATCTATACCTGGCCTGTAAAGCTGAAGATTTGCCACCACTAGCTATATATAATCCCAATAGCTCCTCCTGGTGAAAGCGGCTTATTGTGCTATGACATATGGGCTTGAGACCTGGCATAATGACTGTTTTGCCAGACACAGTGCCTTAAATCCTAAGTGGTAGTTGATAAAAAATTGCCCACATCCTGTAAATGACTGGTGCTACAATAGGTCATGCGTCGACACTATCGGCTGTGGGCGCATGCATCCAGTCTCAGAAATGTGGGCACGAATCAACTCCACAGATTTGCTGTCTTACATACATTTTGTCCCCATGAACTGCTCTACGCGTTTCGCCCTACATCTGGCTCTTCAGGAGCAATGAAATTTCAGGGTGCAGACATACAACATAGAAGTCGACCACCTCACGTCCTGAGGCGCCAGCAACAGTGCTAGAATGGCCATACGTGGCCGCCAGAGTGCACAGGTTATGAGGAGGAGGCCCCTACCAGGAATTGAGCCCCTGGGCCGGCTAATAGCGCAGAAAGGAGCGCGGCAAACCGCAATTCAACCCCGCCTCCACTGCCAGCCAACTCACTGGAGCGATTACACACGGAGTTTCAAAACACTCCTGCGTTAATGAGGGACCAAACGGCGGTTTAACCCAACATAATATTGCAGCCTGGCAATTGAGAAGGACCCAGCAAGGTTAGTATATTGGTGACAGATCGCGCTGTACACAGACAGCATTATTGAGGCATAATAATACAGAACACTATTAAGATGATCGCTGACACGTTTGAACAGGACGCACATAAGTCCATTCTTGGGGTGTCAGAGATCAGTCAAATAACACGTCAATAGAGGTAATACAGGATCAAATACAGGGAGGACACATTGCTGGATACATATCTAAATGAAACAGACAAACTAAATCTGCTCGTTCAGACCCTGCGGTTGGACAGTATGCAGTCTAAATATCCATTGTGCCTCCTTCTGCAACAATTTCCTGATATACTATACAGTGCAATCTTCATTATTAAATGAAAGGCAGCTGCGGGCCCACAACCATCCGTGACTCACCGACATCACAGATGGCCGCTCTTTGTGGCTATACCCCAAGGCACAGTGGCCTGGGTATACTTGATTAATATCAATCTGTGACAAATTATTTTGTGACAAATCAAATTTCTTGTGGAACTTCGTTGAAGCTGCTAAATTGAATTTTTCAAAACTTCATTTATCTCTAGTTGCTATATTGGTTGTCACTTAATTGTAAACAAATAAAGCTAAAGAAAGGACAATTCAAAAACATTTTTGCTAATTTAGGGAAATGTTTTATGGCATACTATACTGTGCTGAGTAGGTCTAATGCACCCCCACCATGTGAAATACTAAAATCTCTGGCATTTCATTGATAGAACATCCTTTAAAAAACAATAGCTATCTCATATTGTAACTTCCTTTTAAATTCAGCCATATGTTGTTTGCTCCTTAATTTGTTTAATGCAGAAAATATGGATTGAAATTGGCCTAACTTTTGCTAAAGTTCATTCTGCAAATATCGCCAAGCCCTTATCCCTAGAGGAACTCAGACAAAAGACTAGAACCGTGTTCTTTTCTAGCATTTAAAGATCTGTCAGTCTAAAAGAAGCTAATCTTTTCACTTGTATGACAGGGGAGGGGTATGCCAGAGTGCTGATAATATACAGCAGGCTGAACGAATGTGTCTCACTGGAGAATTTCACTCTTAGAAAACACATGAAAATAGCAGGACAACAGCTCTGCTCAAATGATAGAAAAAGACTTTTTGTTTGTGGTTTAGACCTACTGTGCAGCATTCTAAACAAGGACATGACAGGGCGAGATGAAAGAACAAGAACATCTGGTGTCCCAAAATACAGGCAGAAAGATGTGACGGGAATAGAGTGAAATACAGTTTAATCTTATAAAGTTACTTCTAATCTGTCGGGGGTGCAGTACAATGATTTTTCTATCAGAGGCATGTATATGATGGTACTGTAAACAATGCTTAGTCTAAAAATATGCTCCTCTACAAGATTACTTGTCAGAACGGTCTAGAAGTAAAAGGAGTAGAATATGAGAATTTTTGTGAAGATGGAGTATCATAAATCATATAAATATTTAATCTCTCACTTAAAATAAATTTCCATTATTGAGACTTTACCAATGAGACCAGGGGAAGACATAAGTGCACCTGCATGAGTGCCATCGGGGGGTTGTCCTTCCACAATAAGGTCTTCAAACAGGATGTGGGGTTTCTGCGACATTGTAGTAAGGATGTTGCTTCTAGCGTGCAGTGGCTAGTATGTGAGTGGCACGTGTGCAGAATGAATAAAGAAAGAAAGAAAAAGAGAGAGAAAGAAAGAAAGAAAGAAAAAGAGAGAGAAAGAAAGAAAGAAAGAAAAAGAGAGAGAAAGAAAGAAAGAAAGAAAAAGAGAGAGAAAGAAAGAAAGAAAGAAAAAGAGAGAGAAAGAAAGAAAGAAAGAAAAAGAGAGAGAAAGAAAGAAAGAAAGAAAAAGAGAGAGAAAGAAAGAAAGAAAGAAAAAGAGAGAGAAAGAAAGAAAGAAAGAAAAAGAGAGAGAAAGAAAGAAAGAAAGAAAAAGAGAGAGAAAGAAAGAAAGAAAGAAAAAGAGAGAGAAAGAAAGAAAGAAAGAAAAAGAGAGAGAAAGAAAGAAAGAAAGAAAAAGAGAGAGAAAGAAAGAAAGAAAGAAAAAGAGAGAGAAAGAAAGAAAGAAAGAAAAAGAGAGAGAAAGAAAGAAAGAAAGAAAAAGAGAGAGAAAGAAAGAAAGAAAGAAAAAGAGAGAGAAAGAAAGAAAGAAAGAAAAAGAGAGAGAAAGAAAGAAAGAAAGAAAAAGAGAGAGAAAGAAAGAAAGAAAGAAAAAGAGAGAGAAAGAAAGAAAGAAAGAAAAAGAGAGAGAAAGAAAGAAAGAAAGAAAAAGAGAGAGAAAGAAAGAAAGAAAGAAAAAGAGAGAGAAAGAAAGAAAGAAAGAAAAAGAGAGAGAAAGAAAGAAAGAAAGAAA